>NC_083626.1:21278358-21627406 GCF_963584025.1 Labrus mixtus | reverse complement strand
AAATCCCTGACTCCCTGAAACGCATCACAATGATGATCCGACCTCCACTTGGAAAAAACAAGCATTTTAAAAATAGTTTTCTTCTCACTTTGAGGACAGACTTGAAGAAAGCTTGCATTTTAAGTTTTTACAAATCTACCTCATGTTGTTGTGACAAACTGAAGAAGTCAGGTTCTTTTCCAGGCTCACACCACTGAAGAGTGAAGCCCGTGTGTAACTATCATCTACTGTTGAACTGAGACTCGTGAGAAACAGATGAATGGGTCCTACTCCGCGATGTAATGCATCAAAAGATGACGTAAACACCTCATGGAAAAGGAAGTCTCGGCTGGAAGTGGTTTAATGCGAACTGCTGGCTTCAATGGAATTACTGAAACATCGTCATACGCTCCCAAAGACAAATCTCGTCTGTCAGATGAAGATAGCTGATAGATTCCGAGATTGGGTTTTTGCTGCTGATTTAGATAAACAGGCAAGACTAAGGCATCACATTGCACTCTAACAAGTTCTGATGAGCATTTAAACATTTTGTTTGATAAATGATACACTCGACAATAATAGATAAATCAAGAGAATAATAGAACAGTTGATGTTGTTAACTGTGGCATGACATCCTGATAAAATATGTAAAACTTTTCATTCATCAAACATTATTTTGGGGGGAATGAAGATGACTAATCTTGGGAAACAAAGAAAATCACCATCAATATTAAATCAAGCATTCAAATCTTTCTTGTTTCTTACATAACAGCATCAGCTGCATGAGGCAGTACTGAATCTTTCTAATATCACATAAACGTGCTAGAAAATTGAATTAAACACCTTAAAGAGGAAGAAAGACTGCAATGGCTACACTGAGATATCTACCTATTAGTGCGCTGAGCTGCATTTTTAATCACAATATTGGTTAACAAATCCAGCAGAGGCTCGGCAGATAGAGCCGTATGCTCCCTGGAGCTGAGTGAGTGGGAAGCTCAGGATCATTAGAGGCTAATGTCAGCCTGGTGAGGTCAGCTGCAGATGTGATGAAAACATACAATCTCAAAGGAATTACACAGAGCAAGCTTAGAGGCAACATCTCTTCATGTTTTATACAATGTTTGGTTAACTCAACCACCTACACCTCACAGTCTCTATGGACTGCTATGACTGCTATGATTTCAACATTTTACCTTCCTGTCTTTCTGTCTACAAAGAGGGTTTTTGATTTCGCAGCACACCAAGTCTAAGTGTTCTCAATACAACTGAATGAAAGCTCCAATTAGGGATTTTGTTTTACTGGGGATGATCTATGACTGCAATCAAAACGTAGGTGTCAGTAACCACTTAATTTCATAAACTGACTGAGAGTAAAAAGGTGAAGTATTTCCTGGTTCTAGCTTCGAAAGTTTAAGGGATTTGCCACTCTTTTTTTCTTTAACATAACTGTCAATCTGCAATCATTCAGCTACTGTTTGTCCAGGATTTAGCCGCCACAGAAGTTGTAGGGTTTCTGGTGTAGCTAGCATATATTTATTTAACTGTAACGACAACCAGGGTCAAGACCTTATTTAAGTGCGCTAGTTATTATTCCTAGTGACCTTAGTTGCAAGAATATATTTGGAGTCGAGAGATGACAGCTACATTGTTATCTGTATTCATTCTGCAAGCATATCTTCAAAAGTATAAATGATTGGACACAGGAGTGCACTTCAGTCAATGTTTTCTGCCTTATTTGCAACACAAAGCAGCAACCACTGGTGTTGGAAAAACAGTAGAAGTAGAAGTAGAAGTAGAAGTAGAAAACTGCAGTTCCTCGAGTGCCCACTTGAGGCTGGCTGCAAAGGCCAAGGAATCCCCATGTTGAAATCAAGTGGAAACCTCAGGTCTTGAAAAATGAAGCCAAAGCACAAGTGCAAAGTAATGCAGTTATTTGAGTGTCCGCTAGAGGCTGGCTCCAGGAGCCCTGGAAGTCACAAACACACCACATTAAAAAAAAAACGTCTGATTTTACAGTAGAAATTAACATGTTTACAGCCTGGTGCAAAAACAGACTGCAAGGGGTGTATATTTTTTATGATTGTTCCGTTTTGATTTTTCTAAGCCTGAGAATTATGAATAGATTTGTATAATCAGAGGTGTGGCTGATTTTACTGACAGGTGGATGCATTGTAGCTGTTTGCCAGGAGGATTAAGGCCCGCCACAGCGTCACCTCTTTGTTATTAGGTTGATCGAAACTTTGACCAATGAACACATTATTTATTAAAAAACAGATTCATGGATAGTGAAAAAAGTTACTGATAACTATTCATGGAACTAACCAGCCTCTCTAAACCAATCTGCTCAGCCAGACAGCCCTCTGAGAATATCTGCAAAAATCCGATCACTTTCAATCTCTGACAATCCTCTCATCTTCTCGTTGTCTGGAGCAAACCTGCAGCAGTGCAAATGATTTTTTACACACCCTATCCTCCCCTTTAGCTGTCATACAGACCATGCTTAATCTACTTAAAACAACTTGATAGACCGGTAATATAAATGAGACTGCGTGCCCATTGGAGGATCTGTCTTCATTAGAAGCGGATCTGCAGAGAGTTTCTATTAGCTCTCTATCAAGATGGGAAGACAGTGAGGAGGAAATTACGCATGTCACAGGAAAAAGTGCGGGCAGCCCACAGCTAAGCCCAACGGAGCATGAAAAGCCCTAATCAACGACAAGGAATGGCAGTGACAGGACACCATGATCGCCCTGTGCGTCTCCATTTAGGAGATTATATCCAACTTCGGACGGGTTGACACGTCATCGCTTCTCTCCCTCACCTTACCTTTCCAGTATTTTCTAATGGCCTCTCCCAGATTTTGGTCACTATTCTTTTGTCTCATCTGCTAGAATAACACTCTCTGTTCTTTGAAAGATAACAGCAGCATAGCAAGCCCCCAGAGGACCATAAACACAACTTGTCAAAATGGTTAGGGAATTACTTTCTGTTAAAAAAAAAAAAAAAAGAGTTGAAGAATTCAAAATATCAAAAGGACGTTTTCGTGTACAATCCCATAATGGATTTTAAAGGTCATGATAAGGCTTAAACAAAATTCTCTTGTTATGTTTTGATATCTATTTTCTGTCTCTCTCTCTCTCTCTCATCCTTGTTTCATGCATAGTCAACACTCAGTCAGATGTCTCGATGACAGGGTGCATTATAAACAGCATTCCTCTCATTTCTCATTTGCTGTATCTGAAGAGGGTTCTCTATGGACAAAAAAAAGCTCTCCAAGAAGTGAAAGCTTCATTATTTTTGCCTGACCTTCAAAGTAAACCTCACCACTTAGACTACAGACAGAGCTACAACAGTGCTTTCCACCTTGCAGAAAGGGAAGTTCAGTGCTAATGTACATGCTTGATCAAGGAGAAAAGAAACCCAATCTATGGATCACTATAGTAATCCTTCCTACACTCAGCTGTCTAGTTTCATCTGTTGCCAAGGTTACTGGTCATACCCTCCTGTTCTTTTGTTATTCTTCTCCTTCATGGGGCACTAGATGATAATTAACTTTAATAGCGCTGGTCCTCTGAGGAAAGCATGCTAATTAACTAACAAGGAGCTGATATTGTCATGTTGCTCTTAAGTGAAAAGGGGGCTTAATGGTCAAACTACTGTCAGCATACAGTCAAATACTGTGTCTTAAAAAAATGTAATTGTATATGTATATGTCATTCATCTACCTAAAATAAATGGACAACTTCAGAGCACTTCATCAATTCAGGACTTTACTCATATAAAATGGCAAACTGGGATACAAAGTTAAAAAAGGAAAGGTGAAACAGAACCAGAGAAATATCTTCTTTATTTAAAAAAAAAAAAAAAAAAAATCCATAATGTGTTCAGCCCTGGTTCCTACATTACCCACAATGCACCTTGTCTAAGAACAGCATAGAATGAGCAGCTACTAGTTCCCCGAGACGTTAGCAATTTAAGGAGGAGGCTGCATAGGGTCGATACGCTCATGTTAAAACTTCACCCATAACTAATGCTGACTCATGTGACATAACATTCATATTCATAACACACAGGCCTATGCAATGTGGTGCGAAGAGAAGCAAGCTATTTTTTTTTTTCAGAATTTTTCATAAAGCTACCTTTTTTATTCATAATTATGGACATAAAACATTAAGTGGGTATATTTAGACAATTATGTTCTGTAACAAAACAATTAGTTAATTTGCTTCCTTTCCGTTCCTAGTTCTGTGCCCTTGAACATTAAAAAGTTGACATCAATGTGATGTTAATTTGATAAATTTAGCCAAAAGGCTGATTTTCATTGCTTGATGTTAATTCATTTTATAGAAAGTCCAAACAAGACAAAAAGCAGAAGAGATATGGATGTAGATATATATTTTTATATAGGATAGGATGAAGCATAAATAATACATATATATTTCAGCAACATTAAACCACATCTTACTGAATGCTGTAATTTTTTTAATATAATAAGCCATGCCGGGTATATCAAAGCTATCTTTCATTGCAGCGGTATCTGCTTCTGTGCATATTTCACTTTGTGCCCGCGGTTATGTAATGAGGCTTGTCACCAGGGTATGGACTAACACGGGGGACCCTGCTCTCCTCTCAGAGGAAGTGCCAACAAAGAGAACCTGGGGTTATAAGGAGACGGCAGGGAGTGTAAACGCCTGCTCTCTAAATCCCTGAAGCTTTACTCGAGAATGAATGATCAGGAATGAATACAGCATCGGCACAAAAGAGAGAGATACTGGAGTTGCAGTACACCAAAGCACAGGTTGTACAGCTACTTAAGGGTTTATACAGTCCTCGTCTTCTCTGCATCTCTGCTGACCTTTACACTAAAGAGCCTGCAGAAGTGTGTGTCCCTGCGGTGTCAGGCCATTTGGGTTTTTTTGGGGGGAAACATATCAGCATGGCACAGTGACACTTGTCATCATGGTAGCCCGGCTGGAAGCGGTGATGGGACGATGAGAGTTCATGATAGTCTGTCGCATGTCTCAGCCGGGCGCCTTCAGTGATTAAAAATGGCAGAGCACTTAAAGCCTGAACCACAACGCTCTTCAGGGTATCACGTCATGATCAGATCTAATCAGAGTCTCGATTCTGCATTTAGGAAAACTTCAGAAACATTATGCTTTCTTTCACTTATTCTAAAGCAGCCATAAATGGACTTTGCTCCTATTTCTTTACAGTAATCAGATAATTGTGATAAAATCAAATCATGAACCCATGTGTCGCCACACTTCTGGTATGGTGAGATGAGTGGATCGTTACATCCCTAATTACCAGAGCTCTAACTGGGACTACATATTACATACTTCATTTACAGAAAGATGATTTTATAGGGACGTCTGGTTACTGTATTCCCTTTTTCATAGATATGTTGAAGACTTCAGGCCACTTCAGTTTACTTGAAGTCTCGTAGGATAAGGAGCAGCTCCTCTCTCCAGGGGTCGGATCAGCGTCTTGAGGGAACATCAGGATATATCTTTTTCTTTAAAGCTCACAGGGCTGCACAGAGTTCACTAGCTGCCAGTTTAATGGATTGAGTCTGGCTTTACAGAGGTGCCACAGAGACACAGCTATTTGCCGGGATGGTTAAAAGTCGGGAGACAGAAGAAGCCGATTTGTCCCCAGCCTATTTCTCTCTCTTCTAATCTCCTGTTAAGTGTTTGCTCTTCTTACAGCCGGACAGATTCCTCCATCTATTCACTTCTACTGAGAAACAAGGGTGTAAAAGAAAGGTTTGAAAATAAGTATTTCTGTCAATGAAACATTTGATTAGTCTTTGTTAGCATCATGGACTAACACTTCTAACTTTCTAACCTTCTAACCCAAGTCCCTACAGACTGATTTGCTGCCATCCCAATAACTGATTGCCAGTCAGTTAAGTGTATAACACACTGAAATGGAACCATCACAGATGTTTTTTTGAATATTTGAAATTTCAACGACAACATCTCTAAACTGCATTTATAGTGTTTTGGAGATAAACAATTTAATTGCACTGCATTTGACGTTGACACAAAGAGAAGGGCAAAATAAATGGGGAAAAAACATCTTTATCTTCAAAGTAAATAAATCAGAACCTCAAGGACATCTGCATTTATTAGAAAAATTGAGCTGAATACCAAACACAACAGTGTGTGTGTCAGGTTTAGAAAGTAGGTCTAACGGTCACTACTTTAATACAAAGTAGAAAAGTAACAGTGCCTAAAAAAAGGTAAGTGGTTTTTATTCAAACTGCAGGATAGGGCTTCAACTTTCTCAACATATATAGAGATATTTTCAAACTGTCATGATTGAGAAAAAAAAAACAAGGTCCTGGAACCAATGGCAGATTACCAAAAATATCGAATCAAACAAAAAGACCAAAAGGCAAAAAACAAAAGCTTTCCTTTTTCCAGTTCAAAAACCACTGTCCATCAAACGAAGAATCCAACAGATGAAAGAAGCAGAGCCTCAAGGAAAAATCAACCCAGGGAAAGTCTGACAATGAACTGACACAGAAGGGAAGTCATAAATACAGGGGGTAATTAAACACAGGTGTGACACACAGGTGACACTAATTGGGGCCGTCATGGTGGAGAGAAAACAGACAAAGGGAGGAAGAAACCCTCGACATGACGCAAAGGTGCAAAAACTACAAAATAAACCAGGAAACACGAAAGACTAAACTTGGAAATAATACAATAAAAATACACAAAAGGGAATGAAGCGACAGTAGGGAAGAGTGAGACACAATAAAACAAGAAAGGAAATCTGACATTGAGATAAACACAAAACTAAACGAGAACAAATCATGAGTTAAACAAGAAATGGCTGAGCTTGACACTGAGAAATCTGAATTGTCATTGTCTAAGTCTAAATATTTCATGTATTTCTTCCAGGTTCTAATCCTTTTATGATTCAGTGATAAAAAGTAATCAACATTAGCCTGGACAAAAACTCCAAGTTGATCAGATTTACTCCAATGACAAGCACCTTTTATCCAAGTAAAGAGAATTACTGAATAATGTGCATTTCTATGATTAAATTCCAGTATCCTACAACATCTGAATCCATCAATAGTTCACAAAATTAATCCAAGTTAGTTTAAAATCGTATAAACATCAACAATATTTTTAATCCATAATGTATCGAAACGTTGAAATAGTTGGCAGCTATCAGGAACGGTGAAGTTTTTCTCAAAACATTAACACTCATCATGTGTCAAGGTTACCGTACAGGCTGCAAAACAAACTCAGCAGCACCTTCAAAAATCTCAGGATGACATCCAACAGCTTCCATGAACACCGCAAACACAGATACATGGCACTGTTAGGAGAAGTCTGCACTCTAAAACAGAAACACACCTGCCTCACGAGCTAAAGACTCTTTTTCCTCTGTCACTTGTTCTGCAGTGACACGGCAGCTCTCAGAAGACTTTAGCTTCTCACCAGGTAGCTGAGTAGTTTTACAGTGTTTGTTCTGAATGATGATAAAAGCCAGAGTCTGTGTCATGAAGTAAGTTGGGCCATTTAACATGTCTGTCTGGTGCCTGAATAAGCAGCGGAGACACTTTTATGTAGATTAACAACATCTGCATACGTACAAGTGACATTTTTATTTTTAACTTCTGAACTGAATGCTGTCAGACAGGCAGCACCCTGCAGTCTCATGGAGGTTGTCTGGGTGGAGGTTTTTAATTCAGTGTGCATGCCTGTCACACTACAGTTCAGGGTTGGTGGATTACAGGCAATTTTTTGGAAAGATTGTAATTTTGGTTTTATTCTGATTAAATATATATATATATAATGTCACTGCTGACTTGCTATCCAGTGGTGTATTGCAACATTGCCTATTTCTGCTGATGAACCAAGAAAAATTGTTGATGGTAAAAATGTTTGAATTAGTTATAAAAAAAAAAATGTTTGCAACCCTGCTAGTTAACGACATTTCTTCAGATTGTTGATAGAAATGTTCCCATTTATTTGTTATGGCGAATAATCACAAAATATCAGCTGGGCATGACAATACATTTTCTGAGAAAATGGAAAAAAGCCAGTCGACAGAAGAGACACCTATGTCATTTACACCTTTTATGTTAAAGCAGAATAATTAAGAAAGCTGGTCCTACTCCCCGTTCTGAAAAGGGTTTTATATTTTAATAACACATTAAAAGGAGCTCCCAGAGTCAGGCCTCAAATTATATTGAGATCAATAATGTCTCTTTTCTCATCAATCTTGTTTATCAGAATTTAAGCGTATTGAATGAGCTGTTTGTAAAGCTTAAAGTCCTCTTCTGTGAGGCTCGATGTGCTATGATGGAGAAACAGGAAAACAGGATGAAAACACCATTATTCAAATTGTGTCAATATTAGCAAATTAACCCCCATTTAAACGGCAAACGAAACTCCAGATTGGACTCTTGAGTTAATGGCCCATGGATGTGAAGCGTGCCTGAGAAATGTGTTTCTGTTTTTTTTAATAAGGAGGGACGACAGACAAGCCTTTTAAATTTGGTCCAAAGCAAAAACACAACGTGAAGCCTGGTCTCTTATAATAGAACGGGGAAGTGATAAATAAAGGCCTAACAGCTTTAATTAGTTGTCAGTATGGGGTCTGAGGTTGTGAATCCTCCTCCCACTGCTTCCTCTCCTCTCCTCTCCTCTCCTCTCCCTCAGCCTCGTCTCCTTAATCTATATCTTTTTCTGCCCTCCTTCCGTTTCAGCCTACTTTCTCTCATTGATACCCCGTGTGAGTAAATTGAGGAAGGCATTTCAAGGTTGTCTCCATCTTTGATCGTCACACAGTGGACCCCATAGGAAATATCAAATATTAAAGCTACACGGCTTCTCAGCGGGGCACGCTTTGAGACATGACATGCAGTAAGAATGCATGGCGTGATGTTCAAAATGCAAAGCACTAAGGTTACAGACTCTTCCAACGCAACTCCCACGGGATCCTCTTTCCCTCTACTTTGAACAGTTTGGTGTTCCAGCCTATGAACATTCCCCGCAACTAGAAACAGGATGACAAAAGGATCTAATCCGGGCTTGTCATGCGGCGTGCCATGAAGGGCAGGGAGCGTTCAGATTATACCTGGTGATTTCCGTGAGAGGATGAGAGGAGGAGATGAGGAGAGAGGAGGAGGAAGTAATTAGGGAAATGATTTTGGGGTGGTGTTCACAAACATTCAGAAACTTCAGTCAGCGTTAGAGCGAGCACATCCAGCTTAGAGGTGATTTAGGAAAGTTCACAAAGTGAGTCTGAGCAATGAGAAACCAAGAACTTTTACTCAATGAGGAAGTCTGTTTTTGTGTCAGGATGGCACTCCAAAAACAAGTGAAACTCTTAATACTATCACCTAGGGTTACCTTTTGATTCTCAAGGTATGAAGCAAGCTTTGGGTTGATAATTCTGAACTAAAACAAAAATCAATATGACTATTGATTTCAGCGATAAGAAGCACAAAATATAATCCTGAATTCAAGATCTGAAAGAACTAACAAAGAAAAAGACACTGCATCAGGGTTTTGAGACACACATTCCTCAGAGGATCAGAGTTTGTAGCTGCCTTAAAAGCATAAACAATTATCTTAAATTGTTTAGGATGGGAAAAGTCACATATAATAGACATTCACATTCTAGTTAAATGTCACCTCATGATTTCGACTGATACGGATGTTATTGGGTGTCAAATGGTATAATGAGGCACTGATGGCCTCGTGGGTCAGTCACGCCCGATGCGAGACTGTAGTCTTCCGAGTGGGCGGCAGATTTGTAATAACTGCTAATATATTAACCTTTTGTCAGGTCTGTCAGGAAGACGAGAAAACAACTTCTACAATGCTTGCTGAATGGAGACCAAATCAATCCTTTCTGATGCGTTCTGGCAGTCAGGAAAATCTACATGGTAATTGGCCTCCATGGCAGAGCACCAAGGAAATGTTTCGCTTAGCTTAAACATTTTTTTGAACTGATGTGGATAAGCAGACGACATGAATTTCATGTGTTTGAAAACTTTTGTGTCTTTACCGCCTCTTCACTACACCGCAAACCGCAGTGATCTCAGGATGTGTCTCCTGTGACAATGACAGCATAAATGTTACGCTGTAATAACACTGGAATTAGCCTGTTTCTCTCTCTCTCTCTCTCTCTCATTAGAGCTTTGGGAAACAGCGGATCTCGACACATTTGGTCTCACTGAAAGGGCACCAAGCTGTTTAAGTGTGAATCTGACCCCTGATCAGTTTAAACACTGAGTGATCTGTGTGGAAGGAAGCAGAGTGACACATAGCTGTGAACAAGGGTGGGCACAGCTAATCAAAAATGTAACTCCGGTAACCAACAAATACAGTAACCTCGATATCAGTCGTTCCATTAATTGCGTTAATTTTTAACTGAAGTTAAAAGTTCAGTTAAGTTAACATTAACAGTATTATCAAGAAACAACAAAAATAACCAATTTTACAGAAAATTAAATGTAATACCTATTAAGACTAAGAATGAATGTTTAAGGATTAACAAACATGTGACATGTAATATGAATATTAATCTGTATGTTTATGGATTGTTTTTAGAATGCTGGTTTAATGCTGACTCTTACTCTGGCATTTCTGGTGCTAATTTAAGTTTCAGTACCTCTATCTATTTGGTCTATTCTATTCTATTCTATCTGGCAAAAGTAAGGCTGAGCCTGATTCATATGTTGTCTGAATAAAAAGTCAGACAGATTGCTTTCAGATTCATATCATTTCTAATGGAGATGCATTTATATAAAGTTATGAAAAAGCCCATTAAAAAGTCTCCATGATTTATCTGGTACATTTGAAATGGTGTTTATAAGATAGACATCATGTTTGGTTGTTGGTTGAAATATTCATTCAAATGTCAAAGCTAAATTTCTTCAGAATTATATCACTGATGTATCACTACATCTTTCAGTTTCTTCTCATGAAAATAAATCACAACTTAAAGTGTATCTATCATTTCTTACATGTAGCGCCAAGCCTTCAACAACATAAACACGATCATCGGGTGAAGCCGACGTCCGTCTGATCACTGATTCCAACAACACCTGAGAAGTCCATTATAAGTCTGTTGTAGGTCCATTAACGCTGCTTCATTGGCTCACAAGATGAACGCATCCTTTGGTAATGAAATTAATTGAAGCTGTGGAACAGTGGTAATGGTGTAATAGCATTGATTTATTGAGTGAGGAAAACAAACTTGTCTCTAATGAGATGAAGATCAGCCTGAATATAACCTATATGTGCAATCTAGGACTATTATTGACCTCTGGTTCTCTGAGGATTTCAAGCACTTTTCGAAAGGTCCTTCAGAAATGTTCTCTTCTCTTTTAGGAGAGGACAGGAAAGTCCTCCTTCTCATGTCTCTATATGTGCACTAAGACATTCGTTAGTCATAGTGGATTTACTATTACCTTTATAAGTAATAGTATAACCTCATATCTACATGTATGTACTGTTCTGTACCTTAACGTTGCGTGTGTATGTGTGTATGTACTGTATAGTGTGTATGCATATATATATATGTACATGTATATGCATTTATATGGTGCATATGTGTGCATGGGTGTACACAGCTCTACCTCTACCTCTACATGTATGTTATTGCAGAGGTTTTCCTTTCTTTCTTCAGATTTTTTCTGATTGTGTAATATTGGCTGGATGGTGGGTGGCTAGGCTTGGGGGAGCATTAAGTGTGAGTGAATGTGAGTGTGTGTGTGTGTTTGTGGTGTGGGTGTCTCTGTGTTTAAATGTTTGGTATTATGTTTTGGATTTACCTTTTATTTTGTTTTTGTATTATGGTGATTAATTCATGTTTTGTAAGGACCCCCTTGAAAATGAGATGATGCATCATCAGGGGACTATCCTTGAAATAAATTACAAATCTTAATATTTACTATAGGACTTCTCTTTTTTAAGGTGATTTTTTTTTTATTTCCCTACTGACACAACTGATACATCACTTGAGAGTTTTGTGATTCCACCCTCTGGTGTTGTGTTGGTTTAAAGAAAAACCAGCGCCAACACTCTTGGCCCTCCTTACAAGGATTTGACACCCTCTTTCTGAAACTGTGAAGTCCCCCAAAGACAGTGCTTTCCCAGGGGTGTTTATTCTTTTAAATTTCTAGGTCAAAGCTTTAAGCGTAAAATAAACTTCCTGAGCTTAAAGCAACATAGTGGTTTTTTTGGAAGAGTGATTTCTTGAAATCCTGTTTTTCGCCCACAGTGCAGTGTGCATAGTTAAAGCAGCGTTTTTCTGTCTCTGAAACATAGGTCAAAAGTCATTTGGAAGTCGTCTACTAGGGAGCATCTCTCCTTTATGAAGACAACTCAATCTGATTCGACTTCTCTGCGGCTACGATCCAGCAGTGATTCATTTAAATATAGAACGATACAATGCTCGATCTCATACAAATGGATGACTTAATCCAAAGTAATTTTTTTATTACTGAATGGAACTGAGGAGGAAATTAAAGCGGGTGTGTCATTTAAAGACAACATGTCCTTGTGTTAATTACTTTTCCAAGAGACAAGAGAATAGCCCTACTGTACAAAAAAAAATCATGTATATTGCGTCACATCTTTATCACTCACACATGCCAATGGTGTCTTACTTTGACAGGGAGTTGGGAAATAAATACATTTTCTTACTCACAGAAATCAAACTATTTGATTTTCCCAAGAGGTAAAAATGAAAGCAACAATACTATAACAAGAATTAAATAATGACAACACTTCAAGACATCATTTTTTTTCTCCTTTCATAATTTCTCTAATTGTCACATATAAATAACACATGATGTTCAGGCATCGGTTTTGATTGACTCGCTCTGCATTAAACAGCTCGTTTAATTTATTTTTAAATTAATAAACAGTTCTGGTAAACTCTTGGGAAAATGTTTTATTTGATATCTTGAATGTATAAACCATGTCAAGAAAGCCGTTTCCTTCCGACAACACCATTAGTCGTTAAACTTTAGTCATACATCGGGCTATAAATGCAGTCATTTTGGCAAGTTGTGGCCGGAGGAAGTGTTTCATATTTGGGTCTGCTTGGGCTACTGCATGCTTGCTAATGTTAGCATCTTAGCACAGCTTCCGCTTTGGCATCTCAACAGACAGGATTCGTAATCATGTTGTTGCATTTAATCAAATTTCAGCAAAGCGTAACGATTGGGCAGACTTTTGGAGGAAAAAAAAAATCTCCATATTAAGTCCACGTGACATGTTTTCTGAGTTGGAGAACAGTAAATCGCTGCAGAGATTCTGGACGTTGCTGTTTTTTCTACTGGTGTGCTAACCTACACTAACTGGCAAGCCCCCTGAGCTCATGTTACTCTCGTGAGAGGTAAAAGGTCAAACTCAAAGTCTAGCGAGATTCAAGACTCTAAACAGTATGCAGGGCAGGCAAAACAATTTTAGTAAGGTTCATGCCGGTTTATCTTTACACCCCTATCATCCACACAACCAAGCAAACCCCCTGAGAATTCTTTTCTTGTTTTTGGCTATTTCTTTCCGTTTGTGTGTCAGATAAGGAAGACGTGACCTGACCCTCACTCCAGTGACACTCTTGGAGATGAGAAAAGCGAAAGAGGTTATGAGAGTTCATCTGACAGGTCCACAGGGAAATGTCACAGTGAGCGCATTAGCTCTTCTCACGTCTGCTGTCAAATGTCAGTATGCTAATGACCAGAAATCCGTGTCAATAATGTTCTCCCATCCCTCATAGCATGCCAAGCTAGGCTCCTCTACTGCACTTTAAGAGAGCCTCTGTGCACTACAGTTTCCATGAGTGCATGTGGTTTCTCCCGGAACATGCTAAGACAGATAGGATCTGATGAAACATTAAAGTTTCAGAGCGGGTCTGTGGTCTCTGTGGAGGGGGAGCAGATGTTGAATGTATGTTCTTTGGTTTCAATCACATATCTAAACCCTGTGGGCATCGACCAAGCATGGAGATGGTCTTTTTTGAGAGGGACAGTGAAGATGCAGTTCCCGTATGGAGAGCCATAATACATGTTTTATAGGCCAAATCTACGAGGATCTTTTTTCCATGTTTTCTGGATTAACTTATATATGAGTCGGTCCTGATGTTACGCATCAGCTTTTGCCTTGATGTAAGCTTTGCAGTTTCTATAGAATTATAAGTGGGGAAGAAATAAACCAAGGTTGATATTAATGAACTGACTGCATCTGAAGCTATGATTACCAGAACTGCCAAGGTTGTTTCAGAGATATCAGGAACATATCCAAACACTCAGGTACATACATCAATTTGTATATTCAGTGCAACATTCTGAATATTAATTTAGCAAAAATCTGTCAAACTACACATAGCGTTGTTCTAAAGGCAAATATTCTCTCATACTGTCGTAAAGCGGACTCTGTTGCTTCGTCCGCCACTTCTACATCCTTCTTTTTATGTTGTGTCTTGGCTCAGGAGACCCCCCCCAGCCCACCTCGCATCAGACTGGGATAGCCTCTTGCTGTGAGGTGCATATGTGAACAACCAGATCAGGAGGATTTCAGGGCCAGTCCTTCTGAAATATGGGAAAACGGCTTATGATAATGTTTGATTTTATTTATTAAGTTGTGACAGGTTGCGTCCCCCCATTGTTTATTTTCCAAAACCCAAATCAATGTCATCCCACTCACCCTTGCTTGTGTGAAACAAAATTTGCCTATAATTAATGCCACCATGGGGCAGGGTATACCACCACAAATATGTCCTAATGGTTTTTCTTCTAGATGGTGGACTGTGCGCATAGAAACATATCAAAAAGATTTAAACACTGACACAAAGTTTTCTTCGGCTGAATTTCGATCAGGGTTGCTGGTTGAGCGGGAAAGCATTTAGTGTTTGTGTCTTCCACAGGACGGTCGATCCATCTGCTGCCGTCGCTGAGACTAATGGTAAGATTTCAGTGTCCAGTGAAAAGTGACAAAAGAGGAAAAAATGACTGCGGCTCCATATGCTTAAGGACAAGAGAAACCATTAAGAGTGGGAAATAACTAAGCAATCTCACTTCAAAGAGATGAACAACGACGCTCGGAGCGTTTTCTCTTTTGTCAACTTGCCCGTCTTGTTTCAGACCATTAATAAAGTGCCGCAGAACAATGCAGGAAGGGAAGTTTTTCAGAATTAAGTACAGACAAATGTGGGTTGGTGTCCATGAATTTACATTTCTTTCCACACATCTGATTCAGTATTCATCAGGCATCCTCACTCAATGAACTGGAGCATTATTACCATGTCAATGACAAAGAATTGCTCCAACCTTGTTGCACAAAATTCAAAAAGAACTCTGATTACGCTGATTATGTAAGGAAATTAAAGTGATCACTGTAATGTGGGAACCTTTTTAACCCAACACAGCAGTAACAACAGCGAGCGAGGACCTTTAATGGGAGCACCGCAGATAGAACAGGCTTATTCCCTGTGGTAATTAGAGCTGTTCAGAAACGTTGCCTAGTCTTTAAGCAGAGCATTTGTTAATTGCTACCTTTGTCGCAACATTGCTGCTATTTGAAAGGATAATAACAGCCGGTCAAAGTAATTGTTTCATTATGAATTCATTTGTTGAATTGTTCTGGAATATTCCCTCAAGAAACTGGTTATTGTTTTGCTCTCAAATCTGCTGCATTGTTGCACAGATACTGCTCAATTGTAGAAGAAAAATATGTCAAAATCTTATGGGCAGAAATTCAGACCACGTGAAGACTAGAGGGAATAATTTGCAAGAATTTTAGGAATATTGGTTTACTTAGATCACAACTCAAACCCAGATTTTTTTGAGTATATGTACAGTTCTGCAATATAAGAAAATCGCATAGCATAATGCAGGGACGTTAATTGGCAAGCATACACCTTGAGTGAAAGGCAAGTATTGGCTTGATTCCTGCCCTCTGAAATGGATATGCCGGTCAATGACAGTGATTACCATGCCTGTGCTTCTCCCTCCTGCACCTCTCCTGTCACCTCTCCTGTCAGAGCGGCAGAGATAATGCCACCACACGCATAATGTGGCCTTGTTGTGGTTGTGTTTTACTAACCTAACAGAGGCAAAGATAACCCAGTTGTTTCAATTGTCCAACCCCATCTGAAAAATTATGATTAACAAAGCACTCTGTGGAAGGCCATGTGTGTGAGCACAGATACATCATCATATAAACACTCTGTGGCAGCAGATGAAAAAATCTATCTTCTTTAATGAGTTGAAAATGGATCGCTCCAGATTCAGAAATTGCACAGTGTGGGTAAAAGCTATAAATTCAGTGGAGTGCACATACAAACTGTACACACACACACACACACACAGACACACACACACACACACACACACACACACACACACACACACACACACACACACACACACACATGCACACTCTCATTAGGCTTGTAACAGTACATGAATATTTATCTGGAGCATGTGTCCCTATGATCATGATCTGAGCAGTCTTTTAAAAAAAAAAAACCCATGTGCACTTGTTTCCTAAAATCAAATTCACTATATGTTTTCAATTTTACACTGAAATAGGCAGAGGCAAAAAAAAAATGTTGATTTCAAATTTGGTTTCGATGTCAACATGTGCTGTAAGTATGTGGCAAGTCAGAAAGAAATGGGGCTTATGTTACGTCAAAGTAGTTTAAACTTTAATCTTATATCAGCTTTATGTTTAAGAATAAGAAGTTCATTGGAAAAATTATTTTAAACATTGGTTTGTTTTATTTTTATTGACATAGTTTAACTTTATAGTTAATGCTCACTGATCGCTTCACTCATATTCATGCATCACGCTAGCGGTAAGAAGAGGTGATTCCATGTCTTTAAACCTTATTTCTCTATTTCTCTTAGTGCCTCCATTATAACGCTTTATTTAAGGAAACTGAGTTTAAAAAATGTATAAGATTAAAAAAAATCTATTTTAGAAGGATTAACTCCAGACCAAATATCACCAGATAAAACAGTGATTGAGACAGCTGTTTTAAATTTCATTTTTTGCGATAGTAACAGTTCAACATCTTGGGAGAAATGCCTGTTGGATGCTAGCTTATTTTAGCACTTTAATAAACTCTTTTCATCTAAAAAGTGGGTCGCGTCCCATATATACTGCTGCGACCAATAGACCGGTACTATTGCTGAGAGAGGTATTTTGTGGCGCTCTTATCTATCTAAAGTTAAGTCACAGACATGCACCATCATGACCCGAGTGCAGCAAGTACCATCAACCACTGCACGCGACCTGATGTGTGTCAGTGTAATGTGCATTGCACATGCAGCATGCTGGGATACATAGCGATGCAGACCAGGACTGCGGAAAAAAGTACTGACTTTGAGATTTTAAATTTAAGCGGGACCTTTTGGGCTAATTTGACCAGGGACTCAAATATAATCAATTGCCTCTCTACAAAGTTTTCCTGTTTGTGAAACATGTAAATGACAAAAAATATGCACTTGTCATTCAAAAAAGATAAATACATCTAATTCCGAGAAATGGATATACAAACACAAGGGTGAAGCTTTACACACCCTGCATTCCAAGTCAACATGTACTGAAAGAGTTCTGGCTCATTAAACAGGCTCTTTGTGCTCCCATTAATAATGCAGAAGCACTGCGAGAGCTGTGATGTGCTCAAAGACCTGCTATCTTGTTAATGCTCCATTAATCACACAGGTTAAGACAACAGCCCTGGGGGCAGTACACCCCTCCTCTCTGTAGGGGGAGCGGTCAGAAAACTGCTCAACTGTTTTTCTTGTTCTGGACACATGAAATCCACCCCAAACGCCCCGTACATGTAGCTGGGAACAAGGGGGAGATATGTGTAGTCAGAGACACTTCATTTTGTATTGCACTGTTTTTCTTCTGCACAACACCTTCACTCCTTTGAGTCTGTCACATTTATTTCATTTGATCTTGCAGTGTTAAAGTAACAAGGCGAACTTGATAAAATGTGTGTTGAAAACAAACACCTTAAAAAGACTCCGTTTTAAAAGTTCATAGAAACTAGCTCTGAAGTAAGTCCTTTATTATCTCAGAATATATATATACCTGTATCATGTCACCTTTTTTGTCTTACTTAAAATAATCCTGTTGCTCCCTTAAAATGAAATGAAAGTGCACTTCCTCAGGGTGAAGTTAAATCTCAAAGCATTTTCCTTCTCTGGTGTATGCTGTAGCATTAAATGGACCTTGAAAAAATAAATCCTTCAAATAGCTCAACACTGGAGAGTGTTCTGGGGCCATTATGTGTTTTACTTCCCAGATTAAAATGTTAAGTGGATGGAAGAAGGGGTACAAGTAATCACAAGAGACAAGAAAGTGACCTGAATCCTCCTGACTTTCTTTTTTTTCTGCTCCCACATGGGTATTGCCACACTTTATCGGACTACATTTCCCACAGCTGGGGATAGACTGCTAGTTTTAAGGCTTTTTTCCACTCGCTCCTTTTTTTCCCCTTTTCCTCCCACCTGCTTCTTGAAATGAAATCAATGTTCCAGCCCTTTTCATCCTCTCTGCAGATTGCCTCAACTGGGGCCGAGTCTATCAGGCTCCAGCAGACTCGCTTTCCCCCTCCAGCTCCAGCACCTACGGGGAACTCCATAACTGACTCAGCCCCCCAAGGGACGGATAATCCCTGGCTGAAACCCCCAGATTCTGTGATTAATGATATGCCTAGTGGTTGTGACCCTTGTTCTCTTGCTGTGATGCCTCGTGTCAAGCTCAGGGAGCTTTGGAGAGCTGACAGGGGAGACCTGTACAATTATGCACTGGCAAAGCGACACAGCCCCCTGGCAAACACAGATACAGCTTGACAGGACCATTATTAGCAACAAGACATGCGTATACAGTACAGTAAACGCAGAAACAAAGAGAGGGTGTAGCCACAGTCATTTATCCGCTGGGTGAGCAGTTTGCGTCGCCCACATATCTCACAAATGTATTCAGAATGTGTACTCAAGTGTGGTCAAATCCTCTGCTATATTACATACATGAATTCTGTATATAACACACGTACTATATACCTGGGGAGGTTTTTCCTGTCAAATGCATCATATTCTTAAGGCATTATGTGTTTAATGCGTTTGACTCATTTGAAAACCTTTGTACGGCTGAATCTTTGAATATTTCTTCATGTTTACGTCCACAGTTTAATCAGTCTTCTTTGTGAACACACACATTTTTATATGTTGATTTGATACATTATTGCTACCAACAATTGATTAGTGATATAAATATAGTATAGCTTGTATCCAAGTCTGCAGTAATGTTAATAATAATAATAATAATAATAATGATAGTAATGCATTAACTTCTAATGCATATCCATCCTTGTTTGTATAGAGCTCAAGTGACGAGCAAACCAGAACCAGCAAGTCATCAAACTACTGTGACTACTTTTCAAATCAACATAGGATAATTTCCACTCACTAAAAACTTGTTGGTAATACGACCGCTTTGTGTCAAGTTTGTAAAGATATGCAGTTTAGACGAATTGGAAATTCCTGTAGGTTTGAAATGTGGTCTGAATCTATTCTCTATCTATCTATCTATTAATCTATTAAAGGACAAAAAAAGTATCCTTCCTGCAACTGAATGCTAGGGACAAACTTGACCATAACACTAACAATCACCTGTAATGGCTGACATATATTAAGGCAAAAAAGGGATTGTCAATAAAGGAATCTGTTTGATCAAAAATACGAATGACATGAAGTTCACAATGATCATTTTAGGTGTTTCCAAGCTTGGTAAAAGAATCTTGAGAAAACTTCTCTTCAAGGTGTTTCCCAAGGTTTCACTTCCAGAGGTGAAGAGAGCAGTAAGTCAAAGGCAACAGCTCTGGAGGGGCTGCTCACTGATGAACAGATAGAACTTTGAGTGAACTGTTAAGCCTCGGGTTCTGACTGCGTGCAACTATAAAAGATTGCGGCAAGGTTTAGTTGGTACTAAGAGAAGTGCATTTTTTTTTTAAGATTTATTTTTGGGATTTTTGTGCCTTTAATTGAGAGATAAGACAGTGGATAGAGTCGGAAATCAGGGAGAGAGAGAGAGAGAGAGTGGGGAATGACATGCGGGAAAAGAGCCACAGGCTGGATTCGAACCCGGGCAGCCCGCTTGGAAGACCATAGCCTCCATACATGGGGCACGCGCACTAACCACTGCCCCACCAGCGCCCTGAGAAGTGCATTTTTGTGTTTTGTGTCTTCACACAAGAGGCGCCTATAGATCAAAATGTACGTTGTGTGGTCCTATAAAAAAGTCACACAGTTGGTGCTGACAATCTTATGTGAACCATAGTTGACTAAAAGTGGTTAGTCCAAAGTGCGGCCCGAGGGCCATCTGCGGCCCTTGAGGGGATTTTTTTGCGGCCCGTGACTTCAAATAAAGAATCAGAAGATTTTGGCCCGAGGCCTGGATTAAGATTGGCATATTATCGTATTTTTCTTTTTCATGTTAACAAGGTCTGAACAATATTCCTAAAATAGAAAATGTTCAGTAACATGTATGTTGTTGTTGTTTTTTTTACTATTTTCCACATTTTTTTGTAAACTATGAAAAAAAACGTATGCAAAGTTTTTAAACTGTTGTTTAACCATTTAATGACCTGAGCTAAGTGCAGAAAGCTTTTCCAAAGAAATGAACTACGTTACAGGCTTGATTCTGAGAAAACAACAAATAAAGTAGAACGAAGAAATAAAAATATTTGATTTCTTTTTATTAAAGGGTTTCTTTAGCGAGCCTTTTGATTCTGATCTACAAAGCCTTACTATTTTTTCAACTATAAAATTATACTAATTTTTTTTAATTACTATTTTAAAAAACAAAACCTGTGGCCCGCGAGCGATTCTAACACGACAATTTTGGCCCGCAAGAAAAAAAGTTTGGACACCACTGGTCTAGATCATCACACTTCCTGGAGGCGGGGCTTTAGGCTTGGCTCACAAATGGTCGTCGTCCCAATTGGGAAGCCAATGAGGGATCACTTATGGTTAAGTTAATAAGACTAAGTCTTCATCGCCCTTCCCTCATCAGGAGTGGAAGTATGAAGTCACTACTTTACTAAATGAAACAATATGGAAAATGCACGTTACATGTTTTTGGTTTGGCTTCATTAACAAAACTAGTCGTTCTCCCTGAAGCCAGTGATGGATCATGAAATAGAAATTAGTTTAGTGAAAAGAACCCAGTCTTCAGCTACATACAATTTAACCATGAGAAGTGTGGAAGTATGCAATAACCAATACTAAATGAGATTAATTGGAAAAAGGCAAAGCTGACTTTCTCAGTTTTGCACAATTAATACCCGCTCACTTTTGAAGTTATATTTTGAAGTTGGTTTTGACCTTTGTTGAATTGGACATCTGAATAGAGACAGGAAACATTGGGGGGGGGGATAGAGAGTGGTGAACAAAAACAGCAAAGGGCAGAGGCCAGATTCAAGCCCACGGCCACTGTGGCTAGGACAATAGCCTCTGTATACGGGGCGAGTGTCATAACCGCTAGGCAGTCTGGCATCCCATGATGGTACAAATCCAGGAATGGATCTTGACCTTGTGGAAAAAGATTGCAAACTGTCTTTTGCCAAAAGGAATAATTAGATAGTTGTTTGGCAAAGAAGTCAGACTCAGAAGTTTCAGGAAAGCCCACACAGGTTTTAAAAAAAAGGGAACAGGATAAATGCTTGAGAGGATTCTGAAATCCTGTATAAATTTGAATACTCTTCTAATCCAAAGTGGATAAAATAAAGTACTTGTTTCAAGCGTCATCATTTCACTCTCTAGCAGCTAATCTGCTAAATAACTTGACTCCAGTGCAAAGCTTGACTGATAAGCTTGGGTGCAATAAGTCTATTCCAAATCCGCTGTAGATTACCACACAGACAGCACCTGATGGGCTCTTAGTTATCAGCTTTTGGTTTTCTCCCCCTGAACCAAAAGATCTGTCAGTGTATCAGGAGAAGGCCAATTATGCACCAGTTCTAATCTTAACCGCAGCAACACCCAGTATCAAGCTGTCCCATATTTTACAAAGATACTAAAACAAATCTTTTACATGATCCCTTTATGGATCAAAGTCGATTTCAAAGCTTTCTTCTCCCAAAATCCCAATTGCTCAATCAGACACCTACTCCTGCCGAGGAGCCTCGAGTTAATGACCCTGTTTCTCATCTGGGCTCCTCCCTGTTTTCCTCTGGCGTTGTGGGTAAATGCTTAATCTTCAGGGGAAGCTGTCAGAACATGATGAATGCTAGCAGTAGACTGGCTCCCAAAACCTGCATTAATTTTTAAGCACAATTACTAGAACAAAACTTTCTAATTCAACTGTGCAGGATGACTGCAGAGGCACACGCAAGAACGGGAAACTTACACTGAGTTCTGCTGAAACTGCTTTTTTTTTTAGCATCCTTGAGCACAATCCGTTGAGTTTTATTGTGATGTCAAACAGGGACATGAAGAATTGACAGTTCTCATGTGAAAAAAAGACCTGGTTTTGCCTTCATCTCTGAGCACAGATGGCAGTGTTGTGGGGCTGCTAAACCGTCCAACGCTTAGCTGTGTGTGTTAGCAATCAATGTCCCATTCCTGGTCTGCCTCATCTGCTTTGATCCAAGAATTAACAAGACACATGAAAGGAACAATTACCAGGTCCCACGCTTCTCTTTAAGGACTGCCTTACTCAAAGTTAGCTTGGTGTTAATGCTAAGCTTTGCTACAAAGAGAGGGTTTGCATTCTCTCCTCTATCGGCTGCTCAAAATTCAACGAAAGGCACTGGGGAGAGGGAGATAAATAGGACTAAGGAGGCTGTGATAGAGCAGGGAGGGGTGAATAATTAATGGGTTGTATTCAATTGTAAAAACCCAAGATGCACACAGCAAGCCTGTAAATATGGATCCTGCAGAGAAAAAGAAAGAGAGGGAATTGAAGCTTTTCAAAATCCATGTGTTTCAAAGAACCCTGAATTTAAGGTGCCTTCTTTTATCCCTCTGGAAATGATGTTTGTGAGACAAAGACCTTGAAGTTTAGAGACAAGGATTTAAAAGCAGCGAGACTTTGCAGTGCAGGAAGAACCCTGGAATCAAATATGTTTCCTGCTCCTAGCCACAAAGGAGACACAAGGTTGTGCCCGGAGTATCTGCTGTGAGTGTGTTTTGACATGGAAGACATGCGTTCTTTTTTTATTGCAGTCGACAGGAGAGAGCAATGACTCACCTTAACCTTAAAGTTCTTTATTAAAAGAGACTTTTTCTAGGGTTATTAATGACTCTGTCGATATCCAGCAGACACACAGAACAGCATGTTTCTCATATCAGATATATTATTATATAGTTATATTGCTTTACATTCTTGTTTGTTGACACCCTGGCTGCAAGATCTAATTCAGTTTTAATATAAAGTTGAAGAACAGTTCATTCCTCTCTCTTAAGCCTACTGAAATAATTCTAAGCAAGAAGTTAGTACTATAAATGTATCATTGCAACTTACAATTGTTTTCATTAAAAATGAAGTTGAACTCTCAGTTACTCTTTATTCTGACATACTGTATCTAGAGATCCAAATTGACCTCTGTTGCCTCATTTGTCCCCCATAAATTCCCTCTTCTCTTATTTGATTTTTGTTGGTTTGCTTAAGTATATGGTCCGGTATAACTTCATCCAAAAGAACATCCTGATTGGGTCGAGTATTCTTGCATCAGGTTGTACAAATTTGTGGTATAAAGTAAATGGATTGTGTTAACACTGGAATTACAATCACTCTGAGCTCTGGTGGTTTGGATGAACCGCTGGACAGACGATCATCACCTCTCATTCCACTGTTAACACCTTCAATCACTGCAGATGGCTGTCTCTGATTCAAAGCTCCTTGAGAGGAGCTCCGAGGGCAGTTTCTTTCCTCTCGTCCTTAAACAGGTCAGAGGTTCCTGATGAAGGCCGGATTACAAGAGAAAGACCCTGTGGCTGAGCCAGAGGCTATTGTCACAAAACCATGTGCTGGATCTGCTCAGACAGGTTAATGTTCTGTGACTGACTGACTTTCTGGTCAAATGAATATTTTGTGCCTAAAGCCCCTCCTCCCTATAGAGCCAGTGCACATGCGGGTTGCCATACACAGAAGCATCAATGTGTATCCAGCTCTTTATCAGTCTTCAAGCTGGACTGAAAACCCAAAACCTGATTGTAGCCGGCTTACAGTTGGAAGTCTGTTTGGCTAAGCTCGAGGCTTTTGCCACAAAACCATGGGCATTACATTCTCTGTCATTTTTGTGATGACTATCCGGTCAAATCTGAGATTTTGTCGCCACAAGTCAAGTGCATTTGCATCGATGCTAAACCAGATTGTGACCTTTAATAGCGTCTTATTAGCAGGATCATAAAACAGAAAATCAAAAGGACAACTCTTTCAAACTTCCTCAAACTGTTAGAGTATTGCCAATAACTTCTTCGAAAACATTTTTTAGGATGAAAATGTTTTAAGGAAGAGAATAAGACCAACAAAAAACCAGACACAGTTCAGGTTTGGACATCTTAAATATGCTTTTACTACTTTCCTGGTATTCTTTTCTGTGTGCACAGTTGGGTTTCTCAGCGACTGTAACATTCACTTTACTGTAACAATCACCATGCACCTTCTGCCTGCAGCACTGTACTGTACCTCTCCAATAATTCCCTGCCAAGATTCTCAGAGTGTTGCTGGGAAGAGAAAAAAGAAAGTGGCAGACTTGAATAGGAGCGCTCTGGCAACCTAATTAGCGATGATGCAAAGCTTACCACCCTAATACCCTTTGATTTACTGTCTGTGTTCCTGTTTCTATCTTTCAGTTCCCCTCCTCTTGGCATGTTCATAACGTGTTCCTTTCAGCCACACTCAAGCTGCCCAGCATGCACATATGACAAGACAAAAAAAATAACTTTTATAAAATCTTTAGTCTGGGGATTAAATCCATGTCATCAGACCAAAGGCTGGCTGGGCTTCCTTTGAAGCTGGATAGATCCCTCTAAGAAGGGATGAATGGCAAAGTAGTGCAGAGTTTTTAGTGTTGGCAGATAGTATTAAGCAAGCTGGGCTAGTTTTTAAAGTAATGATAGCACAAAAAAGGAGAGATGACAGCGGGAGGAAGTGAGTGTGCCTGATAGTGGTTGGGATGTTGACAGGGACCTTTGATATGAGCTCGGAAGTGCCAAAGAGTGTTTGGCCAGAAACGCCACGAGCTCAACTTCAATCTACCAACAAAGAGCACCAATGAAATACTGGACAACAAAACAACGAGATATGAGAAACCACCTTGTCAAAAGAACCATGATCAAAGATAACTGATTGTGGAAAAGATCTGCAGGTTTTCATCATTTTGTGCATGGTGTAAATCAACAACGCTAATTGAGTGCAACCGTGTTTCCTTGATTACATTAACCACTAAAGGCTTTTCCCTCTTTGTTTTAAATGTGATACAAAGTCTGCATGAGTAATGCTCGGGGATTTTTTTGGTAGTTTATAATTTGCTTTGTACTTTCATCTCATACTTATTAGGATGCTTTCTTGATGGATGGTGGCTAACAATTACATCGGACACTAGAGACTGCAGTTTGCATCTAGCTTGTGTCTCAGTCTAGGCTACAAAACCACTTGGTAAAGGTTAGCAAAAGATAAAGGCCTGGCTAAGGGAAAAGTTAGCTTGTGGGAAACTTTGCTTTAGTTTTTTTTCCTGAAGATAATAAGATTACGTTCACACTTCTGGCAAAAAATATTTTATTAATGAGTTTGAACAGAACAAGTCACATGGAATCCAAACTTTTCAAATTAGATTGGGGCCACCTTCACACCTTCTAAATCAGATACAGCCTAAATATCGACTACTTAAACAATGATTGGTTAGTTACTTTGCTGAATATGCAAAACAATACATTTAAATAAGTCATATCAGCCAAGGCAGAGACATAAAAATCCTTGCTGACCTGAAAGTTGCAAGCATACACTGAAGAAGAATCTAATTTGTCAGTGCATGTTTTGCTAGTACGATATGTAAGAACACTTTGCAACTCTGACATGACAAGAATGTTCTCTATGTTTGTAGGGTAAAGTAGAGTGAAATGTGTATTTTCTTCAAATTCATTTCCAGTTGCAGATGAGTTCCGTGTGAAGACACTTGAGCAATATATTCGGTTCAAAAACTTGAGCCATGGGCTCGATTATAATATTGTTTATTTGTATTTAACTTTCTCTCTTTGGACTATAAATCCCTTTAGCCTTCTCCAGCCACTACTTCTTCCAGTACAGTTGTCCGGTACAGTCACATTTCTGTGTAACTCACTGACCCGCATACATCCTTAATTTTATTGTTCCCCGAGGGGCGCTTAGTTTTGCAGGAAAGGTTACATCCCAACACACAGCTGAAAACAAAGCGTTTTAGAAACTGTAAAATAAAAAACTAGGTAAGAATGAACTGTAAAAACCATGAAAATCACTTGAATAGATGAAACTGAAGAAAAAGACAACAGTAAAACCGATTCATACAGCTGTAAAAAGAAATGTATTCAACAGAGTCTGCACACAGATTTGAAATTGTCAAGAGTTGAGCTGAGCAATGTACAGAGGACGAATGAAACACGAATGTCAGTGTGTCTTTCTGTTCTGTGGGACAGAAACATGTTATTAGGGCCCTGCTGCTGTGACCTCCTGACACTCATTCAAATCACTCAGGGAGTGCTCCATTTGGCCTCGCCAGCACGCCGCATGCTGTGTAGTGACAGGGTTGGAGAAAGCCACTAAGAGGTCAAAATGGCAGGTAGCTGATTGACAAAATTATGAAACAGTGGCAGGTTGTGTTGTTAAAACTGCTGGAACACTTGTCTGCAGGGAACAAGTTGCATTAAATATCTCAGGGGACGTATTTAAATGTAGCACTGCTTTTAAAGCAACAGGCAGCTAAGAATGATGCAAATTGTACATTTTCTTTGTGCAAGTTGAAGATCTTTGCAAAGATAATTGTTCCTCATTTGAATTCGACCATGTGAAATGCATTAACCAGTTTGTCATTGTTTGCTTCACAAGTAACTGTGTCTGTCCTTGACAGACGCCAAGCGCCATTTTTGTGAGCCAAATGGAAATGGGGTGGAAACCACATTCATTTGGCGCAATAGCAGCATTTTGCTAGTGTGGGTTTGGGGCTCCAACTATGCTCCCAGGAAAAGTGATGTATGATTATTTCCACCAATGACGGCACCAGTGACAATGCGGTCCAGGTGTTCAAATGATGGCAGGGGTGCAGAGCAGTGCCTCTCTGGATGGATGGAATTCAGTTAGCCTGCTTTTACCAGACCTCGGGAGTGAAAGAGTCAAAAATAACCAGTGAAGTTGTAGCACCTGAAACACACACAGGTGCTGTGAACAGACTCCCTCCTGCTCTGGTTTCCCCTGTTGAGCACTCTCTCCACCTTTTAAACTAGGACTTTGTCATGGGGAGACCGTCATGTGCTGTTTTGAGGTCTCTGGTAAGATGTTAGGGCTCTCGTAGTGTTCCCGTTCTTCTTTTATGTGTTCAAATATAATGCTACCTTCGAGTCTGTCAGGAATAGTCAGCTCTCCTCCGCTGTATGTAAAGGGAACACAGAATCGAAATGAATGGTGGTGTTCTCATGATAAAAATTCCACTTTATCTATTCAGGCGTGCCTCAACATTGAAACCCTCTTTGACAGGGTGGCAGAAACCAGTGGGATGCAGTATTCATAGCTTCTGTCTCCGGGAGCACAGATAAACCCGGGATATTCTTAGAAGCTGGATACATGATTTGAAATGTGTGATTCCTCGCAAATATGTCTTCTTTGCCCCCCAATTGTCATCACCAAGGGAGGTGCAGTCGGAGCGTGCGCTTTCTGTGACAGAGCCATCTCTGAAATGTGCTCAGCTCTGTTAGCCCACTATTACTTGACTATTAGGGTGCTGCTCTTGGGGAGAGATTTATTGGATTCAGAGAGGGCTTTACATGGCAGCTGCCACTTTCTGCATGCAGGTGATTTCTGTGAAGCAGGCACAAGAAAAGTGTCATTCCTGTAATCAAGCTTGAAAGAAACGTAGAGCTTTGTTGTTTCTCCAAACAAAGAAAACGTATTTCTGCTTTGTGTACAAACTCCACTGGCTGAGATGTAATTAAAAGATGAAAGCCAACACTAGAATGGTTATTCGCTTCCAAAATATTCCTAATAGTCTTAAAGCAATCTCTTATTTTGAGATTTAAATTAACATTTCTTTCCTTACAATTACTTGGACTCCAAGAGTGATTCTGGTCTCTCCAGTCTTTCATCTCCACACGCATGACACCAGTTTATTGATTGTAGGACACAGTAATTCAGTTCGATCTGCTGCATTCATTCTCATATGGATGGGAACCATGGCAAATGAAATGCCAACATGTGGAGCAACAGTGAGAAACTGTCCAATGTTCTTTATCTACTGTAGATATTGTACTAATGCAATTTTGACTGGTAGATCTATTTTCCGACACAACATTAAGCAAATAACACCAAATTATAAGTGACTTAGGGCCTGATTCACTAAGAATTAATTGCGTCCACTAAAAGCTCCAAAAATTGCACTTCATCCGTCTCAAGGTCTAATTCAGAAAGCCTATAGTGCTGGTGATGAAAGTTGTATTATTCAGAGCAGTTTGCTCTTGTTTTTCATCTGAATGTGGAGAGAAATCTTACTCTGCATGGAGCTGCACTCTCAAGAATACGAAGCTCAATTTTGTCCAAATAAAGATGGTGAGGTATTATATTAATAATAGTGATGTCAAAGTAATAATTGCAGACTTTATTTATAGATAATGTATTAAAACATACAGAGGCAGAATTGTTTTCCTGATCACTGAAAAGTTTGTGCGTAAAGTTTGTAAATACTGCGCTGCAGTTACCACCTAGTCCCAGCAGGGGGTTATTTTTAACTTTAACTGTGCATGGCTGCTGGGATGTGAATCAGACGTTTTTTGCAATGAAGCCAATTTGCATAGAGGAGGGATGATATTTCTCCAAATTAATGCATTATGGCTCAATCAAATACACGCAAACAGCACCAACGCAGAGAGATGCCGTTTGCTCCACAGCGCAGTTACAGGTGCAATTAACCTTTTGGGTTTTATGAATTAGACTGTCTTTTAAACTTATTTGTACGGATTTTGCAGGGGCAAAAGCTGCGCACTCCTTTAGTGAATCAGGCCCTCAATATTTTCAATAACCCAATATAGCTACATTTAATAACATATATATTGGTCAGTTGATTCTTGCGCTTGTTTAGCATTTGTTGTGAATAAAAAAAGCTGCACATCGCAGCTGAATCTTTATGCTGTCCACTCCGTAAGTGTGCCTCATTTGGCACATTCAGGACATGGTGATTTAAGCACTTCTACAAACTGCGGCGCCCGTCTCCCAAACAGCAGAGCTCGAAGGGTGCTTTTGTGTGTTCATGTTGCAAACTGTAGACCGACATGAAAAATTAGTTCAGGCAAAGTGGGACACACACAAAGCCTCAGCCTGTGCCTCTTGTTCATTGCTTCACTGCCTCTTGAACAAACATTTTGTTATCTCTCTCCCCCTCAAAAAAAAAAAATCTGTCTTGAATCAAAAAAGAAAAGGGAAACAACAGCAGTACTCCACCCCAGCAATTCTTCAACCAATAATTACACATATGTGTTGGCGGATCCTTGAAGGATTGAGGCATGAATAATTCACATTACACATACATTCAGAGGAGGGGAGGCATGCTTTAAAACTGCATAAAGGGGAAAAAGCAAGGGAATCGCTATCTGTACATGTACATCTGTACTTGTACATCTGTACAAGTGCTGCAATGCTGCGTCCGAAAAAGAAAAACTGTTCAGTCCTGGGATTCATTTCTGTCAAGCTGATCTGCAGAGGCAATAAAGGAGCTCCAGCTGGGAGGGGGATATTACTTTAAACAGGGTATATTGTGTTTATTATTGTTTTTTGCAAGACCACAGCTATTGATAGATGTGTTAGTTTCCAAAAAAGAGAAGGAAACCTGAAGCACATTTAACTTTCAAGAAAGACACAACCAGATTTGAGTTGTGCTGTTTAAACACACACTGACACACAAATCTTGATCCATCTTTAATATCATTTTTATGCCTCTATGACCTCCTTAAAGAGTTTTTTGGACCATCCTGCATTTTAACTGTTTGGCGTCTCCACAGAACTCGTGAGTCATCGTCCCTGTTAGCCCTGGGCAGTCACACAGGCTGTGTGTTAATGGAATCTTCATTTCTGCATAAAGAAAGTGTTAATGAGCAAATATGAATGGGCTCTAATATCTGCAGCTCTGGTGGAGCCAGTTAATGGACGGTGTCCTGGAGAGAGGGAAGAGGGTGATGGAGAGAAGAGGAATTAGCTGTGAGGTGGATGTCTGGTGTCTGCCATGGAGATGGGATGAATGCAGATAGCCTCATCTATAGAGTTACAATGCATGTAATGAAGCTTCGCTCACACTCCCTTCGCTTTCCATTTCTTTTAAAGCGCTTTCCATGGCCCCGCAACCTCATGTTTTATTTATTTTTTTCCATCCTTTATTCTTACTCACCGTACAACAGACATTTTACAAAGAATTAGTGTGACGCGGAACATGTGTCATCCTCAGTGATTTGTGACGCACTGGCCACGAAGGTTGTTTACGTACTCTCTAAGAAAACTACAGCATGTTGCATGTGAGATCTTTCTTCCATATTGATATTCAAACTCTGCGGCACAGAAGCATTTAAAAGGGACAGCAGGGGGGCTAAAGACAAAATAATAAAATGTAATCAAGCTGGTTCGATTGTTTCAATTTGCACTAAATGTGCACTCCCTCTCAAGTTTAAAACCCAACATTCAGAGAAAAAAGGTAGACTTCTTATTAACCCCAAAATCTCTATGAATGTTTCTAAGTTAACTTGGGTATCAAAGTGATCCAGTGGTTTTCTTCAGTTCATCCCTGAGCGCAATGCAAACAGAAATTATTGTTACCTAATTTGGCTATTTAAAGGGGATAATTCAAAAAATGAAACAAATAAAGGCTTAAAAGAGACAAAAGAAACCGGCTCTAAATATAGCCCATAGCTAACTTACTGAATCCATGGAAACATACTTTCTTGTGGCATCTCCAAAAGCGGCAAGGGAGTCGTAGTTACAAAATATAGAGGATTGTTATAAATCAAATTGATGTCACAGAAGCCTCCACCACCACCACCATCTTACATCCAGACATGTCATTTGCACATGTAAACATGTTCCTCCAAACTGTTCCTTATGTTCAGTAGAGCTGCTTACATCATCCCCTGCCACAACACATAGAGAGGTAAATAAGCTGCATTATTCTCAGACACCAAAACCAGTGACTCACTGCTTGAATAGAATCAGACGCTACTCTCCTTGGCATTGGGGGCAGGGTATTTTTCTCCATCTTCCTCTACCATCTCAAAACAACAGTCAGAGTTGTCAGTTTGATATCATTAATATAAAGCCTTTCTTTCTATTGTACTGTATGTCAGAAGAAACTGCCTTATATCAGAGAAAAAAAAAACGTGGCTTATATTTTTTTTGTCCTCTGATGGAATGCTGGAACAAAATGTAAAAATGACGGTTAATGTAACACAGAATCAAGAACTTACTGCAAAAATGTCTACTCTCTCTGCATCCCCAGCATGCAGGTGAAGTAACACAGCAGCCAGTCCTTTCAATTCAAAACCATATCATGTCATTTGTGCACTGAGTGAACATGAAGTAAGTATGTGTAACTAATCCAAAGCTACACAGACCATTTATGCATTCTAGCAGACCAGCAGACAGCCATGCAGGCAGCGTAACACTCTCAGCCCTGTGGTCTTTATCTCCATTCTCCACTGTGATCATATTGGTCTTTTGGGCCTAAGTAGCTCCTCTGCCGAAGCATAACGGCCCAAACAGCAGTTCCCTGTCGGATTAGGACATCACTGTCAGACAGTCCCAGCTGCACCCTGACAGACCTATTAGCGGGACGCATGTCAATGTGAGGCTCTGCAGAGACGACAGGATGTAGAATGATGGGTGTGTCCTGCTGCATTCCTGAGGCGCTTATTCAGAGCTGAGAGAATGAATTAAACATCAAAACATGACTTAAAAGTATAGAAGTCGCAGTACCGCACAGATTTTTTGTCAGTATTTCTCAAAAGAAATCACTCACACACCGTTTTTTAACCTGTCTTTACACATTGTTTGTTGCTTGGGTTTCAAGTTTTAAAGCTGCAGTCCTCATTGAAATTCCTGTTGTGACACTTGGCTTGCAATTACAGTGTATCATTTTTAAAATGTCGTGGTGGAGCTCACCCTGTGCGACTGAATTGTTAATGACACACGACTAAAGCTCAAGATTTATGTGCTCACACTGTACGAATTGGATGGTGATTGAGCATTCAGCATCAGTAAAGTTTTCTATGAAAAGTCCCACAAATGGGAGTTCAAGTTGGATCTCTGTATTTCAGTTGACTCATACGCACGGCTCAAATACAAACACTGACAATAACCATACCGCGCTCTCACACTGCACACCAACAAACAAATGCTAACTAGCAAGCTAAATCACAAAAAAAGTATCCCCTAGCAGCTGGAGGTCAGCACCCATTACCTGCCAATGCCTACTGTTGCCATGGTGCTTTCAATGCTGTCTGAAAAAAGTCATAGATACAGCTCGTGGCTCTGCTCTCACTGTGGAAGTGTATCAAACATGCCAGAAACTAATCTGACCGGTCGGTAGCAGCAGATTGAGCCGTGATCAGCAGGTGTGCCTTCATGTATACTGCAGAACTAACAATGCTCAATCATGAGACTCTATAACCCGGTCAAATCAGGCTGAAATCACAGTCGCTGTATCCGAATTGCCAAGCACCTACTCAATCTGTCAGTAGGCAGTACCTATTATCCGTGCTGTATACTGTTTAGTACCTACTATTCAGTAGGCGCGCACAGTAGGCAGATATTTGTTCCTACTTCATCTGATTCATTCAGTATGGAAGTGACGTCATTTACGTTACCCGAACCGGCCGCATTCACTTGTTTTTTTTGTTTTTTTTGTTTAGCTTTATTCAAGAAGAGTAATGCACATATACAGTCAGGTAAACAAAAAACGATATCACAATGTAAATCAAGTAAAAGGCAGATTAAATAACTAAATAACATACAGTAGGCTACATAAAGAAAAGTACAAATGAAAGACAGTAATATACAGAATATAAAATAAACCAATAAAGACGCATTTAAATAGTGATCATTATTATTAATTATTTAAATAGAGGGGGAAATGTTTTATAATAATGCAGACATTTGTTATATTTTCTGTTGTTAATTAAAAGTAGCGATTTCAGTCGGGACTTTAACTCTAGATTAAAAATGGATTCAATTAATCCACGCTCGTTTGTTTTGATTTGGAGGCAGACGTGACGTGACGATTTACGTTTAATTTCGCACAGCATTGTGGGTGGTAAAATACAATTCATTTCCTGAAAGCACGCATCCGATCCATACTGCATGAAACCCGGAAGTTAGTGTCCATACTGAAATGTTCAGTATACTGAGGTGGACCCAAAAAATGCCTACTGAATGACCACGAAAGTTCAGTATACTGAAACTCCCTACTGAAAAGTACGTACTGACTACTGAACTGTGACAATTCAGAAAGGGCCAAGGTATGCCCAGCTTTCGTGAGTATTCAAGACATTATTCTGCTGCTACCTAAGTTAATACTGATTCAAAAGATGGTGTTCATGCTGTAAAAAACAGAAAATGTCCTTAGTTGCTTGTGTTTAGCAGAGCTGCCTCAGAAGCCGTGTGGCTATGGTTTTTCTTCCCCTGTCTCTCTGCCTTGTTGGTGGCTGGCCAGTAGCCAAAGGCTGATTCAAGAGTTAAAAATTGCTCTCAGCCATCTTTGATCATGGATGAAAAGACGTGTGCTCATTTGAACCGTTTCAGGGGCGCTTCTTATCTGTCCCTTCAGTTTAGTGTTTTATCTTTTACTACTCCTGCGATACTTAGTGAGATCCCCAACAGCATCTCCCAAGTGGGTATTAAACTTTTCCATGCTTCCAAAAAAAAAAAAAAGTAAACTGAAGTCAATTAAAATGTTAGCTGAGAGTGCTGAAACAGAGCCTTTTATGAAATGAAAACTTGTGCAGCAAATACGCTGCAATTGCTGGAAACTAGAAACATTTTTTGTTATTGTTGAAAAAAAACAAATCATGATAATTGAACAGTGATAATTGTCTGTCATTCACTAAACCATGTCAAACATCAACAAGGTATGGATTTAAAAAAAAAAGCCCATTTATCTCATACGTTTTGTACAAATCTGTAAAAAGTATATTCAAAAGTTGAATCCATTACATAAATGTACTTTATTTTAGTGAACTCCTCAGTGGATTAAAGCCTCTAGCTCTGTGAGCCAACAGTGTCAGTACAAACAGCAGCAGGGGACTGTGGTCGAGTGCAGAGGAAGCCTGAGTCCCCCTCAGCGCAGTGAGGGGATAAGAAGGGAGACGGCGTGGATGCTGCAATTTCCCCCAACTCCGTCTCTCTGCAGACAGCTGATGTTTATCTGCTCTGCCCATCTGGGTCTCATGACTAAACATCTGGTGGAGCTGCCACTGTGCAGGCAGTGTTTCACAGAGTGATGACAGCGAGGGGCCACTCCTGTCCACCCCTTTAAAAAGATCTCCGGAGGCAGGACTTCATCTCTGAGGTGTCAGGGCTTCTTCTTACACCCTGTCTCAATCGCCAAAGTGTTGTCAAGCATCCCAATGAGTGCACCTTCATTATAAGCCCTTTCGGTTTTATTAGTTTATGATCAAAATATTGAAGAGGAAGCGTGATTTGATTTAAGTAGCTAATATCTTGCCTAAAACTCAACTTCAATCATGAATTCCTTTAAAATCTCCTGACAACATTATTACCAATGTCCCCAAAGAGAATGTTTGTTTTTTATGAAAAGCTATTTTGAGGTGCTGCAAATCTTTTCAAAGTAAAACATTAAGTTCTCTTGAGCAAATGACATTGGAGCATTTTCCTTCTGCTAAGGTAATGTTGGTTAAAAAGCAGGTGTCGCTCCATCATCATTACCCATGCATCCCTTTGAGCACATGCATCAGTTTCTCTTTCTTCCGTCTGTCTCTTTCATAGTCTTTTACAAACAGCCATGCCTTCTTAGCCACAGTCCTCTTTTTTCATCTCTAGGCTTTCCCCCCAGAAGGAGATGCCTTGCAGTGACTGGTAGGCCTTCATCCATTATGGATGCTGTGTTTTAGGGGGTGATCTCTGAAGGATGATATAAATATCTCCTTTCGTTTCCCAGCAGGGTGGGAGAAACAGCACGAGAGAGGCCACTGTGCAGTGTTAAAGAAGGGGCGTCTCTACTCTTTGATTTTATGTCTAAAGTGAAACAAGGCGAAAGACTGCAAAGCTGTCTTTAATTCATGAGTTTTGGCAAACAGTCTTAACAACCCCTTTACGATATGAAATGTACATTTCCCCTTAAATGTCTAAAATAAATTAGACCTGCATTGCCACATTTTGTTGAGTTTAGAACTTACAGTATCCCAATCGCCTTCAGCTTTTTCTAAAATCCATACAATCCGTAATTTCATTCAAGGTTAGGCGATGCTTTATTTAGTTGCCTCTCTTCCTGGGAATCACAGGAAACACAAGATGATGCGTCAGAAAGTGTGGCAGGAAGTCAGCAAAGTGTTCCCTACTTCATTAGAATGACGTTACATAACACAAATACATCTTTAATGCACTATGTTGTCCTTAAATGTGCCTTTTGACTGAGTCAGAGAGATTCTTTTCCACAGTTCTGGATGTTCATACATGAAGACTACAATTCCCATGATCCTACTCTACTTTGTAATATAAAAAACTCTATCTTTGGATTTAGCCCCAGCAGCATAGCATACAGTTTGTTTAAATTACATGGTTTAGTGATCATGTCATGGGATGAGCGGAAAAACGTTTTACAATGTTTTATGAAAAAAATCCTGAAAAGAAAATCACTTCTCCACAGCAGTCCAGCACAACTTTCTGACCCTGGACGAGGTTTATGTCCTTTGTGTCCTCTGTTACAGGCCACAGCGGGAGGTTGTATGTTAGCACACAAAAGCAGCGTGAAGTAAAAGCCTGACAGATATGTGTGTCTGTGATGGTCTATTGAAAGAGAGAGAGACGGACAGAGGGGGCGAGCTGCAGGCCTCTCCTACTGTGTGCAGATTCACCGTTCCTTTAGCCTGCCACTGTCAAAGGAAGCCAACCATCTTTTGAGAACACACACACACACACACACACACACACACACACACACACACACACACACACACACACACACACACACACACACACACACACACACACACACACACACACACACACACACACACACACACACACACACGTGCACAGAGAATCACTGTTGATTTAAAGGCTAGTACAGACAACGGGGGCGAAGATATGCAAAGAGCAGATGTGTTCAACGCTCGAAGAATATTGTTTCTTTGATTATCAGAATCTGGTGTTACTAATTGAGCGCTATATTTCATAACCTTTTGCTGAAACACTCTTGAGAGGCTCTACATGAGCAGAGCAGTGTGGGGTTATGAAGGCTATGGAGCGGTGCCAAGCAGCAGCGAATCAGTTATGCTCAAGGCACATAGAAATAATTCATTGCAGTGCTCTGAAAGCAGTTGAGGCATGGGTGCAACACAGAACAGATTTCCTGTGCAGAGAGCTAGGTCCAGGTATTATTCTGCGTTGGAGACTTACCCAAGGCAAATCCCCGCCTGCATAAACACAACATTCAATTCAATTTTATCTTTCGTTTCCCTGCTTTGTATAAAAGAAGTTCCACTTTTGTCGTGTCCCTGGAATCTTACAGTTCTCCTATCTTTCTGCAGGTTTCTGCTGTGGAACCCACTCGGACCAGGAGAAGAGCTAAAAACACCAGAGTGATTGTGGAGAAGCCGAGAAGAGAGGCGAACACCTTTGATCTTACCTTATTAGAACACTTTCTGTAGACTGCCATCTCAGCTTGACCTGCACTGCAAGTTGCTGGATGAAGCCACCACTCACAGCTGCCTGTAAAGAGTGAAAAACAGAGAGTATATATAAAGAGATATTATAGAGATATAACAAGAGATAAACAGAGCAAGGCTGCATTATTATTATTATTGCAGAGTTTGTGTCAGAGCTTGAAACCATGAGAAGAGACTTCTGAAGACGCCTGCGCTCTGAAAACTCACCTCCAGGACATTTGTATGTGTGTGCGCGTGTATGTGTGCACATCTCTTTCACTTTCAAAGGACTTGAATTGGTACTTGGATGCAGATTTAGCCCTGCATTATGACACTACGAGGAGGCTTTGAGGGAGCCTGGATTGGCTGCCACAGAGGTGTCTGCTGCTGGCTGTTGCCACTGGCTTGTTATTTCTTGATTGCATCTGCAGCCAAACCCAAAATGCCAGGCCACACGCACCTCAATTCAATACGCATCGATGGCGACATATCTTTGGGCGGGCTGTTCCCGGTACATGCGAGGGGGAACGATGGTAAAGCCTGCGGGGAGCTGAAGAAGGAGAAAGGGATCCATAGGCTGGAGGCCATGTTATTTGCCCTGGATCGTATCAATAATGACAATGAGCTGCTGCCCAATATCACACTGGGGGCGCGGATCCTGGACACCTGCTCCAGGGACACCCACGCTCTGGAGCAGTCTCTGACATTTGTTCAGGCGCTGATTGAGAAAGACTCTACTGATGTCAAGTGTCTCAGCGGAGGTCCGCCCATCATCACTAAGCCGGAGAGAGTGGTGGGAGTGATCGGTGCATCTGCCAGCTCCGTGTCAATCATGGTTGCCAACATCCTGCGCCTCTTCAAGGTCAGATACTCCCACGGCACCTAACTTCATACTTTCCTTTTTATTCCACACCTTTCTGAACAGGGTTGCAGGGCATGGGTTTTCCCAACAGCATGGGGATCAGACTTTTAGGTTGAAAATAACAAACTGAATTCCAATTGTCCACCGCATTCAGCTTTTCATTGAGCATGACCAGCTCTGAGCTCTAGCAGACTTTCCTTTGACCTTTTTATTTTTCACAGTAGCTTTAACCACATCAGTTTTACACATTCTTCTTTCGCCTGTCCGGAGTACGAGGCACTGATCATTACACCGTAATTCTCTTCAGTAATGACACTAATTTGCCAAGAGTCTTTAGTGTTGCCTTCTTCTAATTAATTCGGGGAAGCCATGCATGTTACCATGAGCTCATTGAATATAGTGCATTAAATGTGCTTCTGCTTTGTGTCAGCTCACTAGATGCAAATACAGATTGCAAATGAGAGCAAAATGTAAACACTATATGACAAGAATACCTGCTCGGTGCTGTCAAGCCAAACTAGAGGCCACACCCAAACTAATGAGCATAAAGAGCCATTTAGACTCAGAATTTGTTGGTGATTGTAATCTCGCCCTATGGAGAGACAAGATGACGGTGAATGGCTCAACTCACCACACCTTTTGGCGATAATGAATTGGCAAAAGCATGGTTGTTGGTTATGTGCCAATATCGAAAATACAATATGTTTTAAGGGTTCTATTTATCATTTAAGTGGCCCTATGGAAGATGAGGTCTGCTCCATTCTTGGGCCACACAGCAGAGGGCAAAGGGGCTGAATGGTACAATACAACATGTCACAAACCTGACTGACTGATCACAAGTCAGCCGGAATAAACGCTGCACTCCGCCATCTTTGCTGCTATTTTAGAAAGTGGTGGTTGAGATGTCTGACATAAAGCCATCAAAAACCCTAGACCTCAGTATTCACAAGTATTTTCTAGTGCCACTCAGAAACCTGTCACACAAGTTTACCTATAGGAGAATTCATGTTTTTATAACCCATACCACTAAGGAATAAGAGGGTTGGTGACATATCTTGCATAAGAGCTGAACTGATGCTTAACACTGTAGAAGTGTTAAAAAAAGAAGGCACACAAAAGTAGGAGCCTAGCAATATGAAAAGGAAGAAGATAAGGGTTTATCTTAGAATTAGAAGGGGATTGCCAAAAAACAACAACAACCATGCAATTAGAAATGTAGAGTTGTGGAAAGTTTAAATATCAACTGGCTCATCTGATTCATTTTTCAGCAATGAAAAAACAGCCACACAGCTCAGAATGTTTAGACACCATTCAGCCTTCTCAACATAGAGCACATGGAGGGAGGGAGACATAAATACATCACCAAAATGTGAGAAATAAAATACTCTATCAATGCCACATTGTCCTCCCTGCAAAAGACAGGGCCAACACTTTATACACAGGTCTCACGACTCTGTTGAAGATGTATAGCAAGAGTCCGAAATACCTTGAACAACTGCCACCCCTTGTGCTTTGGCGCAACTCTCAAACCTCAAATGTTTCAGCAAACAAGGTCACCAGACTCAGTGTGGAGGGCACATGAATCACCAGAGGAAGGCCTGTCCACTCACACTCGGCTTGAGAGACGTATTAACACAGCTAACTGGCAAGTCTTTGTTTGGGCAGGATTTTACCAATGTGTTGCTGTGTGTTCCAAGTAGCAAGCCAAATCCAGCCGAGTTAACAGTTTGTTTTTCTTTCCTTTTCTTGTTCTCTAAAGAGCACTGAGCTGCTCGATCCCAGGCTAGATGTTCCAAAGTTTGTTTTGTATGACTGTTGTAATACTCAGATACTGAGCAAGTAGGAACCATTTTTGAGTGGTTAGGTGGGCCGGCTTCGGCTCAGTGGTACTGTAGGTTGTCTCTCAACTAAGATTTAGAATAAGATTAAGATTTACTTTATTGATCCCAAGCAAGGGGAAATTTCAGTTTTTACACTCTGTAGTCATGCAACACACATATAGGCTGAAATATACACACAAACAGGATCCTATGGACATGCACTAATGGAGAGATGTCAGAGTGACGGAGCTGCCCACAGCGGGCGCTCCTGAGCTGGTGGTGGGGAGGGGGTTTGGTGCCTTGCTCAAGGGCACCTCGGCAGTGCTCAGGAAGTGATCTGGCACCTCTCCAGCTACCAGACCAACTTCCATATTTGGTCCACACCGGGACTTGAACCGGCGACCCTCCGGTTCCCAACCCAAGTCCCCACAGACTGAGCTACTGTCGGGTCGAGGGTTCAAATGCAGGCAAATGTCCAATGTTTCCTTGGGAAAGACACTTAACCGCTGCTTCATCAGCGGCATGGGAATGTGAATGTATGGATTCATTGATACTGATGGACAATATACATGGCAGCCTCTGCCATCAGTGTATGTATGGGTAGGTGTGACCAGTGGTGCAAAGGTGCTTTGAGTAGTCAGAAGACTAGAAAAGCGCAAAGTCCATTTGATGGACAATGGCATTGAAGGTATCTGCCCAGTGGGATTGAACATCCTGCTTCACAGGGCTTTAAACACCATGGGCATAACCCACTGTGGCACAGAGGAATCATCATATTATGATGGATGGTAATAAAAAGAAGTCCAAAAAAGCTTCAGTTCGTTCAGTACAAAAACATGTCCTTCAAGTTATACAAGCACTAAAAGGTATCGGAAGCAGCCATTAACTGAGCATGTTCTGCATATCAGAGTAAAATAACCATGAGCTGCTCCTGCCTGAATCTCTGCATCAGCAGCTGGATCAGAGGGAAGAAGGAAAAAAACAGAGAAGAAGCTTTTAGGCAATACAGTATGTGCAAATGCATCCACTTTTATTGGTGGGTTGTCATTGGCTAACAAGGTTCAGTGTACTTAAACAGTTGACAGAATTTCCACTCAGATAAGTATCAAGAAGTCGTAAGGTGGACGAGGCTTGTTGGAAACATTTCAGGCTTTTTTAAGAACACAAATGTCGCATGGCCGTACACACAGAATAAAATATGAACAAACAAGCAGGTTGGATATAATAGTTCTACTTGTATACTGTATGTAACCTGACGTCATTTTACAAACACTGCATTAAGGTTTATGTATTTTAAATATGTAAACCATGATAATGAAGCTTTCAGCAATAATGAGATGTAAAACTTTCTGAAGCCTTAACATATAATGCAATCATTTTTCAGAGACTGTCTGAAGAAAAGACAACTGAACATTTCACCAAAAAACCTAAAACATTGTGTGCAACAGACAAAATAGCTTGGAGTGGCTTCCCACTGTGGTTTTTCTCTCTTTCTCAAAATGTTGTCTTTGTTCCTTGTTGGTTTCCACAATATTGCACTAAAATAGAAAGTAGAGGTTGTTGCAAATAAAAAGCAAAGCCAGTCACAACACTTCAGGCAACCTTTTTAAAAAACATCCTTCTTTTGATACCTGGAGTATTTCAAATAAATATTGTAGAAAACTGGGAAGCTTTAAAAGCCTTAAATCAACTTATCTTCTGTATTACACTAGACAGGCGGAACATTTCAGTGAATCACACTGATAGGAACAAGAAGCCATGGAAATGGGATTTGTATGGGTCCTCAAAGTGGCCCCAGGTGCAAACAATAATCCTGGGTTTAATCATTCTAATATTAATAGTACACTGGGTCACCAGATGATATTGCATATGCATGAAGTAAACCCTGTAGTGGTATTTCAATTCATTGCAGTGAACCAGATGCATATTACCGCTTGTTGTTTTAGTTAATTCATGGCCTGGTTTCTGTAATTTTCTCTTCAGGATTTAATCGTCATGCGAGCATTTTAAATAATGTAAACAAGTTGATAAAATGTTCCCACTGTGCTTAATTTAGCTCATCGTCTCTACCCTCCACATGGTTCAACACACACAGTCTGCTTTATACGGTAGCATAATGTTTTCATTTATTTGAAAACATTGTTTGCTTGAGATGACTTACCACGATATGTTGTTAGGTAAGGTTATTTTAGAAGGATGATGCTCAAGAAGAAGAATACAATTGTGGATAACATTTGATTGTTCCAATGGTGACAGCAAGTGAAGGCTTTGCAGTGCTAAAATAAACATGAACTGACATGTTGAGTGCCTCTTAAAATATTAATATGCAACCTGAGGGTTTGTTACAGTGGATCGGACAATGAAGTTGAAGGCCATTTATCTAAACCTACTCCTAGTAGGGTCAGAAAAAAACAAACAGGTAATTTATTTTTCTGTTTTACTAAGTCATTGTGGGATAAGCAGGTAATAGTCAAACTGGGAAGACTCCAAAGAAAGCAACTCATGGAATACAGATAACAGACAACCGGTGTTGAAAAATAAAGCCAATGCAGCAGTGCAAAAACCTTCAGTTCCTCGAGTGTCCACTTGAGGCTGACTGCAAATGTTAAGGCCAAGAGTTATTCATAATAAGGGACGTGGCTCATCTGACCGGCGTTCAGGCCCATGTCCCACCTCAGCTTTAACTCTTTGCATTTTATTAGGTTGCCCAAAAGCTAGTCTTAGACAGCATTTCCAATATGGTGACCGCCACCGATGGCCCTCAATAGTCTGCTTCAGAAACCAATGGTTGACTACGTCCATGTTTATATACAGTCTATGATAACACATGAAAAATAATATTCAACCAAGAGAGAATATCACGAGTTTAATTTTTCCTTTAACAACCTTTCACTCTAAGCTTTCAATATGGCCTTTTTGAAAAAAAAAACAATATTTGAATTTCAGAGAGAGAAGTCAGGAAGAATCACCAGAAACCACTCTGCCGCAATTAAACCTCTGTGGCCGTGAGGATATTGAGGAATAGCTAAAGCTAAGGTTGTACTCTCACCCGGCATGGCTCGGCAGGTTCCCGTTCTTTTTTCCATCATTAAAGTCACATAAAACCATAAGTAGGACTCCCTTGAGTGGCAGCAAGGGTTTCACCGCTCATCACTTCACTCTAATGACTTCAAAAGACTCGGCTCCTTTCAACCTTCAACCTGTTTCTTTTCTTCATCTGAACCGCTGGGTTGAAACTAAACTCAACCTGATGAGGATGGTGAATCTTTTTTCCATGCTAAACAGTTTTAAAGACAATGCAGTACAAAGGTTGGAACATTAATAAGCTGTCATGACATGTGCTAGTTACTAGCTGCTTCTTGCTTCAGATCTACTAGGTTGTTGCGATTTAACTTCTCACACTGTTTATTTTTAGACTTGCATCGCCACATTTTCATCTTTTATAAATGATTCAATACATACAAAGAGCACATATATAAAAACATACACTATAGACATAATATACTGTGGAAACTGTTTGGTAAAAGCTGCTTTCCATCCTCATGAGGCAAGAATTTGTTTCCTGGCTGTAATTGGCTTGCTATTGTCTTTCAGCTCCATACTTTTGGGCTTTTCCTTATCCTCCTCCGAGTCTTAGAGTGGCTGAGGGTGAAGTGTTTGCTCAGCGTTTCAGAGCAGGCAGGATTCCGTCCCCATGGTGTGTCATGAATATTTTACTACACTGTTACGTAATTTACGCCCAGGGATCGAGGTTGAAAGCTCCCCCTTTGCATCCCCTCATCACCGGGTCCAGCTCTTGGTTGGTTCTCGTCAGTTGGGTCTTTATACTGCTGTATAAGCAGAAGGGTAGTGCACCAGAACTCGAGGTAATTAGTGGTTGGCTGCTTATGATACTCAATATAGACTGAGTGTAATTAAAGCGCCGGGCTTTTGATTGTGTCTCTTATTCATCACTGAAAACAGCAATACAGACTTGGCTTTAGGGATATTGCTGCAGCAGTCAGAAACTGCAGGAGCACAAAGTGTGTTTCAGGTATAGAAGCTGACTTGCTGAGACAATCATAAGCTTTCAGACAAAAAGAGGGGGTATAGCTCTAGAAACTTCCACACAGCAGCTCTCTAAATTAGGTACAAGCAGACACAGTGAGTCTGCAGGACTAAGTCTTTCTCCTGGGAAGAAGTGAGCTTGGAACTCCAGAGACAGATTGAGAGAGGAGAGGAGGGTGGGGGGTTGGCTAGGTGTACTCGGAGCAGAGAGAAGAGGGTTAACTAGTTGCCTGTTGGGGTGTCTGTGAAGCAGAGACCTTGCATCCGCCTCTCTCTTCCCTCATTAGATACGAAGGCAGAGGCCCTCAAGCACAGTGCCTGACTCCCCCACAGCTTCACACTGTGTTGAGACAGGGCTCTTATTGGATTAACCCGGCAGGACACAGTGAGGAGACACTGAGAGCTTCAGAGGACTGTCAAGAAAAAGGACACATCTGCTTTTTACTTTCACTTGTTAATGATATATCCATTCATCCAGACATATGGGTAGCTTCATGTGATTGACCTAAATTGGAAAAATATGTATGCAACAGTTGAAGTGAAAACATGGGGCTGTGTTTGAACTACAATATAACGTAGTTCCATTTTGAGGTTCATTTTACATATTGACTAAGTGCTGACAAGAAACATTGAGAATCCAAAATTGAAAACGGTAAAGTGGCAGGGTGTAAAACCAAAAAACAGAGGTGAAAGGTACGAAATAAGTTTCATAAAGGGGTGAAAACTGCAGTTTGTTGGATGTTCTGTAAGTTTTTCACAGCATGCGAGCCGTTTTTACAAAGTAATTCGACCCTTAAGTAAATAATACCACTAATAATAGCATAAAAGTATGTGGCCTCCATCAAAATCTCTAACCATTATATAGTTGCTGAGGTTACATGCATTGACCGTTAAAGAAGTGAGAAAGTGGTATAAAAGGTCCACTGACTCACAATAACAAGGTAAGTGTGGTTCATTTTATAGAAATTTCAGTGTTCAATTGGACTTACATTCCTCAGAATTCTCGCAGAGCTACATGCTGCACTCTGAACCGCTAGTGCTTTATCACACCTGGACAGTGCTCCCAAGGTGTGCCCTGTCACCTTCACACAGCATCAGCACCCCTGGAGCTGGGTGGTAATTGAGGAGAGAAGGGTCTGGACAGGAGAATTGATTCCGACCAAGCTTACTACCATCCTGTGTAAGTGTAATTTGGTGCACACTACGCTACATTAGTTCATTCACACAACCCATTCCCTGGAATCCAACCACCCATAGCCAGCAAATCCTATGTACTCCCTGAAATCCCTACACAAGGAAAATCCAATCTAAAAAATGGGGAAGGCAATCAAATAAATGTGCTAAAAAACAAGCAGCAAGAAATTGTTTTCAGTGTATTTAAAGGCTAGTAGGCCTCAGTGGTTTGAACCGAGCCCGTCAACTTGACTTTTACCTCTGAGCACACCTAATCCATGAAGCTGTGTTTCTGTATCCCAGATTGCAGACGTCCCCCACCTTCAATGCTCTGGTTACAGAAGAGCAGCTCCTTTAGTTCAGGATTAGTTCTGCCTCATCTCACTTTTTTCCCACCCAAGGCCGAGTGGTCAATTCTCAGGAGAGGGATGAGCGAAGGCTGCCCAGAACCGTGCCTTTTCTTTCTTCTTGGCACTATTTTATCCTTTCATTCCTGCTGTTTTTTGTAAATCCCTCTGCAGGCATACCCAACATCTGCTGGTAATCACCATGCAAAGTAAAAGAAATACAAAGGCTACCATACCCCTGTGCTTTCTCTTTCTTGAAATGTTAGGCTCCACTTAAGTTAATATTTGATTAGTATGCACGATCAGGCCAACTGAGTGAATGCCGACAGGAGGGAAAATGTCTATTCTTTTTTTTTTTTTTTTAATGTATGATTTCATTCTGCTGCTGCTGTGGAATTCTCAAAGTCAAGAAGGGCAAAGAAGAGAACAGCAAAAAACTCCAACAGGCTTTTCTTATGTTAGCTATGTTGGAGCTGTCACTTAACACCAGTCTTGAACATTTAGATGTGTACGGGACTCTGACTTTTCAACTCAAGTAAAAAGAAAAACAAAGAATCAAATCTTCAGGGGAGACCCCAGCTAACAGAGCACAGCCCAGTTTCCCTGAAAAGAGTTTGGGATTAAAGGCTCAGAGCTGTCTCACCTGTATAATCTCACTATCAACCCACCCATCCATCACTGTCCTGCTGCATGAGGCTTAAAATTTACTCAGACTCAAACAAAGGTCTGAAGCCACGAGGAAAAGAAAATGGTAGGGATAGAGAAGCTCAAACAGATTTTAAATTAGAAGTAATCAATGCTGCCATGACAGCTTCTGTATTGATCGTGACAATGTGATTTCTATATTTCCTCAACTTGAGTGACATTGTCAGATGGGGAAAAATGACTGATGAACTGAGTTTATCAATAATTTTAGCACTGCAGTTTCATGTGGTCTGTTCTTGTTCTTGTAAATATAAAAGAAAATGAGCAAGAAAAGGTCAACATAATAAACATTTCATACGGCCACTGTTAAAAAGCCCGAGATCTTACAGGGACTGTTCTGTCAGCCTAATGCCAGACGATATGCTCAGTGCACCCTGCAGCAGACACACAAAGAGAAAAGTTTGGCCGCCTTCAGGCTAAGCAGCTTGGACATCATCCAGCCTTCCAGCACACGAGACAACATGGGGGCTCCCATGAGTCACTGCTGTGTCACACAAAGGGACTCGCTTTCTGGTCAGAGGCGGTTGGGATTTACCATAAAAACAAAACATTCAAGCAAACATTCTGAAATAAATGGGACTAGGCAAAATTGATTTTATACATTCAACACTGTGCATACAATGTATTGTGGCACTCAGCCCTGAAGACAAACAAGACATTGAGTCTACAGCTGTGCTTACATGCTCAAAGGCAGTGCCAGGGTGCTGATGATCAGCAGTTTACCATGTTCAACATTTAAGCTTACCATGCTAACGTTGCTTATTGTCAGAATACAAAGTTCAACTATAAGGCTGACGGCTCATAGTTCTATCAATGTTTAAGCTTTTTGGATTCAATGAGTATAGTGCTGGTGTCATGAAATTGAATTAATTCTGAGATTAACTCAATTGATTAACTTGGCAGAAATCATTAAAATTGATTGAGATAATCTCACACTGACAACTGATAATGTATTTAAAACATGCTCAATAGACATAATCACTCATTTTGTATACTATGTGGGTTAATGTGAGGTTGCTTGCTGAGTTACCAAGAAAAAAATCCCCAAATGAGAAATCTGAAGGGTTCGATTTGAAAACAGACTCATTTAAACACTAACTAACTCAAAAGAACATGGATTAAATCATTTAAGTGACATCGACAGCAGATATTTATGAATGCCAGCAGGCAAACATTTTACAAGGAAAAACAGCTTAAGAGTGGCAGCGCAATATTTATCTGTTTAGGTTTTTAAGCAGTTTGGAAACATTCAGAAGCCTTGCTTCCTGATTTATAAAGCTGGAGTACATTTCTGATGATTGTATATCAGATGGTCCCACTTGTCCCTTTTCATACCCTCAAAACATTTCTTTAATCTTCCTTTTTTGAATACCCTTGGGAAGTTGCACAGCAGTGCAAAGGATGAGCACTGTCATCAAACAAAGAGACATTTGCATGATTTTACAGCAGCTGGCATGCATGAAACCTGCTGATATCTAAAACCCAGTGTCCAATGTGACTGCAGAATATAGAGACAGAATACAGGACGTTGTCGTGCATGCTCTCTAAATATTTGTACACACTCCCAATATTAGCTGGCAGAGGAGGATCAATTCTCATTTACAGGCTAATTATCGTCTCAAGAGCTTCCACACTGAATGAAAACATGATAAATCCCTAAAATACTGGCTGTCTGTTTGTCACCACCCCATCACCTTGTCTCCTTTACCTGCATCATCATTGAGCTATCAACATTTACGACCTTCTATTACAGACAGACACCCTGATATTGACCCAGTGTCCTGTGACAACATGCCTCATTTCCTGACTTGTTTATCTCGGCCTATTGCTGCTAAAAGTCAGTGTTTGGCACATTTATCCAAACTATCAGCTAAGTGCCTTCTTTGACATTTCTTACATATAGTAACAAACTTATTATTCATGACTCCCTCCTTCAAGGTAATGTCCTATTGTTGTTGTCAAATGGTGCACCAGTAGAACTAAATCTCTGACACCGTGGCCATTTGAACGCTTGAAATTCAGTATAATCCATCTACAAACAGCACTAAAAGATTTTCCCCATGTATCTATGTTTGGAAGCCTTGACAATAACAGTAATAAGAGCAGCCATGAAAAAAAGAATAATAGTCATCTCGTATGAGGCCACTTAGCCGAAGATTCTTTGTGAAACCTCCGTCTGAGCAAACCAGCATTTTGTGTTTCACGTTGAAGTGCTGTTTTGTATCCTGAGGTGCCTTGTATTTGTCACAGCTGATCTGTCTCATGTAATACTGTTTGTTACACAGCTAAACATGCGGTTTGCCCTCTGATGTAATGGATCTCGTAGGTCATCTTATCTTTAATCTCAGTTGCAATAAATTATAGATGATGGTTCTGTAGTTAATTGCGACCCCTGAAGTATTGAAGCACTTAATGTGTGAATGTGAAATTCAACGTCAGCTGTAATAGTGATAATAATCTAAGATGTAAACAGTGTTTTAGTCGGTTTATTGTTACGAAAAACAAGAACAATCAAGACATAATAGAGAAATTTGAATAGAGACGCACTTACACCTAAAAATAGGGCCCCAACCACTAGGCAGACAATATCAAAATAAATTATTAACAGTTAAATTCATAATTAACTAACTTTCTATTACATGCACAGATCCAACTAGTTACTAAATGCTCACCCCAAGATTGTTTCCCACATCAGTCTACACTAGGGGTCGACTGATTACCGGCCTGGCCTTTTCATCTTCTATCTATGCTATCTTTTTGTCACTCGCAGGTCCTCGCTCATCGTCAAGAAAGCTGCAGTTTCCTATCCCAAACTACATTAAGAGCATGATAATCAGCTCAGGGTGGAGATCTCTACCCTGTGGGCCTCTTAACAAAAAAACCTCTATAAATCCAGACCTGATTCATGGCCCCAGCAGTGTAGTGAGCCTCCCAACCAACCCTGCTTATTCACAGGAAATGAAATGTCAACAGAGCGGCTGTTTTAATCACACTAACAATGTCACATTCCAGGTTTTGTCATGCATGACTTTCTAAATCAGAGAGGGGATTTACTACTTTTATATCACAACCTCCTGTCTTTGGTTTAACCCCAGATTTACAGCTATATGAGTCTCAATGGCACGGCAAAGTCACCAGTACAGATGGGAAATTCACAAGATCCCATTGACCGCTGCTGGATCATGACCATTACTTTAAACCTGAGCAGTATCGGCATGGCGATGAATAAAGTGAGCGAATGGAATGGTTCTCCAAAGTCATCCAAAGGTGATGTGCCATTAGATTGAAATGGTAATGCAGTTTCAATATTTGTGAGTGAGCATAGGAAACCAAACTTTGTATGAATTGTGTCATTGCTATGTTCAGGAAATAAATATGGTTAAGTCTACTTGTGGGGCTGTCTGTTAATCTTGTAAGTGCTTATATGTTATGTGAATCAACACCAGTTTGTGCAATGGTATTTCCAATAGTATAGCAGGGTACACACACTACAAGATAATCGAGCTGATTTTGGGCCTAATGCCCCAGTCCAGATTTTTTTGAAGGTTGTAAAGATTATTTTACCAGATATTCCTGAGGTGTGAGGTGTGTTTAGAGTTATCTGATCTGCTAGGAAGGCTGTCCTGATTTCAAATTGTATATACTTAATATATGTAATGTTTACGATCTGATCTCCTGTTGTGTTGATGGAATACAGAGCAAGCACTCTGTGGATTGCAACATGAATGAAACAATAGCCAATTTGGGAGGCGAGCTGAGTGAAGAGGGAAGCACAACGGGCGTAGCGGATCAATTTTAACTTACCTCCAGCTCAGGCTATAACATGTACAGCCCATGCTCATGCCGTCTCCATTTTTCTCATCCATAGTTGTCCTTTTACTGGGCAGGTTCAACTAAAAGTAGTCAAAAAAATATCGCAATTCTTTTCCTGCCCATTGTCCTCGATGTTTGTTTTCTCTAAAGATAGGTATGACTGCGAGAGACTTTTCGGTATTGCCAGTTTTTAAGAGTTTAGTTTTTAGTGAATGGAATCTGTTAGTGTTTGGTGTACTGTTTATCGTTGTGTGGGGTCTTACGCATTTTAAAAATCTGTGAAGATTTTAAAAGTCTTAAAGTGTTAGCCAGGCTTAAAACTAAAACACTAATACATACTGAGATGTAGGTTTGGTGCACGTAAAATGAACCTTGCCTTGAACAGGTATTTTCTGTAAATAAAAGTAAAAGCTCTAATAGTATAACTACAAACATTCAAGCAATTAAACAGCCAAGGGGGGAAAAGCTTGTGTAATTATATTCAATTAAAGAAAGCAGATAATTATGCCCAATGTGAGTGTGAAACTTACTTTTACACAAACACAAATTAGATTCAATGGTGCTTAGAGTGTTGACGATAAACCCTGAGGAAACTTTGTGTTTAATCTGTTTGTATGTGTGTTTTCTTAGCAGTACAGAATAAACAGGTCATGGCTGGGTTAGGAGGTTAGCTCAGTTTACATCAATTAGTTTGAAGAAATGAAGCGGTTTATGAAATTAGCAATAATTTAAAGCATTTAAGAGGAAATAAAATAATGTTTTCATAACAAAAGCACTTCCACACAACAGCAAATGTATCCAGGCAGTGTTTTGTGTCCTCTAAAACAGTTTACCTCTGCAGACAGTGACACTGTTGTGTAAAAAGCCATTACCATCGACTCAGGGAATACATTACCTGCCTGTGTACTGTTCTCACAGTTAATCAACTAGTCAGTGTTAATGGAGGCATCAGATCCTGACATAAGCTGTCAGTGATTCTGCGGCTGCAGCAGAAAGCTTTTTTTTTTGCTCTTTTTCCTCACCTTTGTGAAATGTTTTAAAAGAACAAACGATAGCTGTGCTCAGCCAAAAATCTGTGGTATTGTGTTTGGGCAAGAAATGATGAGGAAAGCGTTCTTAAAGAAGCTTTGAAAAGTGGAGCTCTGTGACGTTAGCAGCAACGTTTTTGAAATCGGTAAACAACAATACGTGGCGGACAAATTGTTTGGAGAATGCTCTGCACATTAATCACATTAATGTGCAGAGCATACATACACTTCCAGGGTATTTAATGTTTCATTATAAACAATATGGATTGCATGTGACACAGAGGCACATTATGAAATTCCCTTTTGTCCTTCACAAATGATAGCAACTAAAGGAGGGAGGCATTAGAGCATTGAAGAAAATCTTCTTTGAACAAACAGTCACCTGGACAGAGGGATCTACAAACCTAACTTACATGATTGTGTTTTTTTTAAAGTGCCACTCCAAGGGGGGTGATACAAAACAAAAAAACATGGCAATTAAAAGAGTCGTGAAAAAAATTAAGATTTAATTAAAGCAGAAATCAAACATAATGGATCACAGTTATTTAGTAATTGTTAATGTGTGAAGCTACTTATGAGGAACATCTATTTGCGTTTATTTTGGAGACCTCTTTGAACAAATTCTCTTATCTCCTTGCTGATCTTGTCCTGTATATGCCTAAGTCCGATTTTCTGATGAAAAAAATCAACCAATGTATCAATCACCTTGAATCTTTGCTGTGGAAGCAAAGGATATTTCTTTAGCGTGCTGTAACCATAGACTGCATATAAACATGGACGTATAAGTCTCAGTGATGTCACCCATTGGTTTCTGAAGTGGACTTTTCAGGTCCACCGGTTGCAGTCGGCATACTTGAAATCCTGCCTTCAACTAACATTGGGGGAACCTAGTAAGAGGTTGAGGTGGGACTTGGGCACTCTGAGAAACAGCTACAACACGCCCACATGGCAGTCAGATCAATCACGCCCCCCTAATTATGCAAAACCATTAGCCTTCATACAATCAAAATGAATGAGTATTCAGTAATCCGTACAGTGTGTATGAGGAAATCAGCTATGGAGACCTAATTCGGTTTGTGAACCAAGGTGTAAACATGATTTTTTTCTGCTAAAAACGGGCATTTTTAAATGGGTATGTATGTGACTAATGGGGTTTTTGCAGCCAGCTTCAAGTGGACACTCATCAAACTGAAGGTCTTTGCATTTCCGCATTCGCTTAATTTTTCAACACTGCAGGCTGCACCTTGGCAGTAACCCACCTTAACTGACACCTACCCAGATACAGGTATAGAAGAACAAAGAAAGAAAGAAAGAAAGAAGAAGAAATGATTAATCTTGCCGCTGATGGTCCATAGTTTGCTTTTTAGAGGCAGTAGTATTAGTTTCAGACGGATTTAATATTTCCTCCCTTGCAATTCCTCACAGTAGCTTTAAGATACAAATGAAAAAAAGCTGTCCATAGTTGGCTCTATGGATCACCTTACATAACCTGGTCAGAAAGAAATGCTGCTCTTGTGTTTTTCCAAGATATTGTTCCAGTACTATGAGCCCTACAAACAAATTCAAGTTTCTAATATTGCTCTGTGACTTTCTGTATGTCACTGTAGCCAAAGGGGATGTGTTGTATATGGCTCAATATGGCTCTACAGTGGACAAATTATACACAGCTGTGTGTATGGGCCTTAGAGGCAGACACAGAGGAAAGTGCATGTGTCCATCTTGCTTTAGTGGATATCAGTGTAGCATGTAGTCTTTGACAGTCATGCATTTTTAAATGCTGTGTCATGCCATCACATCACATACATTCTCAGTGTATTTGACAGGTTCCTGAAGTCAGCTTAAATGAGCTAACCATGACCTGCAGTAGTTAAAATAATAAACCAGTTGTATCTTGAAAGCAGTGCGACATCACTCTGTAGCGTTTTAGGATTTTCAGCAAATTTCCTTATTGTTCTAAATATTTGATGCCGCCATCAGTGGTTGTAAAAGCCACATCAAGATTGTTACTTCCTTATTTCCATTTGCAGGTCCTATAAACTTCAAAGATCTGCCTCAGGTAGAAAGCCTACTTTGCTTACATATGGAGAAGTTGGCTGTCTTTTGGCATCACTGTCAAAGCGCACACAGCAATGACTAGATTGAAACACTCAGGCAATCAGCCCACACTGCTTACAGACTTTAGCTAGGCACAGCTTGATTTTGAGCAGGAGCGACTGCAGGCACACTCACTCAACCCCCTCTGTTGTCTCATAACTGCTGCACACTGCATGCTATCAATGCTTCTCGCCGCCCCATTTCTCTTTTCTGCAAGTTAAGCTGAAAAAAAGGGGGGTAATTAAATATTTAAAATCCAACCATTGGGGTTTGCAGAGGCAGAGGAGTGCCTGTCTTTTCTCCCAGAGTCCCGAAGAAGGTGTACATGGAGACTCTGCATGTTGACCTCAATGCAAGTTAAGATACGGGAAACACAACTTGAAGGAAAGCAGGGAGGCAAAAAAATTACTTCTGAGATGTGGATGCTGTCTATTAGTTCAGGTAGTGTTAGTCAGCCAATAAGAGTGGGCTGTCTCCCACTTGTTTACATCAGTGTTTCAGCTGTTAAGACATCGCTGCCAAACCATTCTATTGAATTAGTCTCTGTGGGATGAGTTCTAATTTGATTAAGCAATCTATGCAAATTAAATGTAATCTGTATTACCTTTTGTGCAGTTGAGCACAGTCGGTTGTCGGCAATTAAATTGCTTTGAACAGTCGAGATAAGGCCACAGCAGACACCCCAAACACTGGTAATTATACCGTGTCAACCCTTATGGATTCAAAAGACTTTATGATTCATTTCTTTCTTTCCTCTAAGTTTATAATGCAAGGTTTTGTTGTAGAAATCATGTCACGAATTCTACTCAAATGATATTATTTGACCTTAAAAAGTAGACCCAGAAACTAGTTTCAATTTGAAGAAGGCTTTGAATTTCTGTAATGCTTCTCTTTCATCGTCTGTCGTAGAGAAAAAAGAAATAACCCAATTAAATCTTTTTATTTAGGATTTTGGTCTTAATAGCTTTGTAATAGATAATTAAGTGGTCCTAATCAGTTGCATTAAATACTAATGGGATTTTCAGAAGGGACTCAAATCCCATAATACCAAAAAGGACAGATAAAACTTACCCTAGATTCATTCTAATGTTACAGAATGACAACAGATGGTCCACATAACTTTGAGATTTGGAAGGAGACTTTTATAAACTTGGGATGTTTTTCCTCATGCGTTGGTTTAAAATGTTTTCTTTACAACCTTGTTCATTTGATTTTGGTCATTCAACACGCATCCGATGGGGTACAGCCAAAGCACACAGATCAATAGTGCAGTCGGAGGCTTTAAAAGCGTGGCGGGATGAATGGTTGGCAGAGTGCTTTGAATTATTCAATGGCGCTGTGGATTCGTCAGTTGCTTTTGCGCTGACCGGATTGTTTATACAAGGAACAGCGACCAAGAAGTTAAATATCAGCAGACACATCCTTCACTCTACGGTTTTCATCCGTGTTGAATTAGGATCAGAAGAAATACAGAACACAGTTTTACTATAAAATCACTGTCATCATGTGTAATGAAAAAAGTGCTTCACTTATGGGAGAGAATCTAGTTTTTTTAGTAGTGTTACTACTGGACTATATGTAATAATTTGAAATAATAAAGGAATAAAAAAGGGAAAATACAAATGTAGTTTAAAATATGTGGGATGCCTTTGCATGCTTTTAGAGAAATTGTATGAATGTCTATTACAGCAACCATTCAACATATGCCCTCCTAATGACAACAGTATTTAAAACACAACCAGACAAAAGTCCCAGGGTCATAGTTCATGGATGTTTTAAATCATGTTTAGCATAAGCTTTAATTTAACAACGCTCTGCAGCAACTGAGCTCCACAACTGAAACAATGTTTTCATCGTAGCTCCACTGATTGGTCAATATTGCATGACATGTTGTATCATAACCTGGTACAGAAACACAGGAGCACATAGATAGATAGATCTGCTCAAGTGAAAACCATCTATTATACATCAAACTGAATATTCTCCAAGTACCATTTAATGTCAAGCAATCATCGCTTCAGTTGTGGAAAACTACAGAGTAATGGGCAAATTGCTTTTCAAGAATATATCTATCTATCTACATGAGAGCTGGCTGACACCGTTGATCAAATAAAAGTGTTGTTAAGTTTGAGTTGAGCAATAGATAGACAATGCAGGCAGTACAGAGAAACAAACAAATGAAGAGAAGGTATAGAGCTGGGGGGGGGGGGAGATCAATGATCCCCTGAAGGGATGTGTTGCTAAATGCTGCAAATTACAGATATATTAAAGGGAAGTGTGTTTGGTTTGTGATGTTTGTAACAGGACGACTATGTAACAGAAGTGCTTCCATTTCTCATTAGGGGATATCACCACATTCTCATCCCAGGTCATCAAAGACTGATGATCTGTCACATTGTTTAAGCTTCCCACACAGAAGCACATAATAGCCTCTTTTGTCATCCTAACGCTGAACAGTCTGTCCAGTTGGGTTGGACTATGAAAGCTCTGATCCTCTTTGACTCTTGGTTTTTAAAAAGGGACTAAAACTCTGGTCTTTGGTCAATCCTTCACCCCCAATCCCAGCCCCAACGCTGCACCTCCTCTGTCTTTCTGTTGCATCCTTGGCAGCAGTTTCCAGAAGGGATAGTTTCACATTACCGTTAGTTGAAACCCCCTGATAGAAAATAAACAGTAGTTATTTTCATGATCTGCAGTTCGTCTCTTGTGCTTCTAAAAATTGGCTGACAGTAAAGTCTGTTGTGAAAGAGCGAAACAAAATTGGTTTTGAGTGTTTGGTCGGAAAAGGGAATCTCATGACACCAAACAGATTAAAATATTATAATTTGAGGGTTTTTGAATACAAATTTTAAAAGGTATGTGAGGGAGCAGAAAGATTTTAAATGTTTAATATAAAGGTTAAATAAATAATTAGAAAAGAGTACAGTTCATAGAAAAGTCTCAATAGTAGCAATCCTAATCCAAACAATGATTGACAGTTTCCTTTTCTGAAAATGCAGAAATAATAAAAAGCAAGTCTCTAGAAATGCTGCATTGCTTCATAAATCAATGATTGAGATTTTCACCAGAGCAATTTAAATGATTTATTTTCATATGGTTCTACCTAATTAGCGTTTGCTAAGCATGTAATATGGATTATGCAATGTGGCTGAGCCAATGCAGCTATAAATACATCCAGTTTTTTTTTTTTTTTTTTTTTTTTTTTAAGATTACTGGATTCACATAATTTTCAGCAAGAAAAATATGTCATGTCAAAGACCTGCCCTGTAGGTGTTTTTGTGGAGGTGCATTATAGGATTATGAAGTGGCAAAGTAGTTGTATTTGATAAGCTCCCACACCCAAAAGTGTTCAAAGCCACAAGGTCCATGTCCCCAAAGATAAACACAGTTAAGCGAGGAAAAGCCAGTAGCTGGATTTTGATCCTAATCTAGTCCAAATTTATAGAATTTCAGGCAGATTTATCAAAAAAATGTATGTGCATTTCTGTTGACAACAATGATTATTACTGAGATTATTGGGGGCTCGTCATTGGTCGCTACAGATGTGTAAAAAATCTACATATATACATTTTCATAGATTGCTAAATCAGAATTCTCTAGCATCAACATGATGTTAGAGAATTCAAAGTGACACATACAATTATCAACAGGGTCCAGTTTTTGTATTGACTGCAGCATCTTCAGAAAAGAAAGGTTATCATATAGAATCGTCTAGGACAACATGGAAGCCGCAGCTTATATAAAGCCTTTAGTGTAAATCTCCCTTGTTATTTCAGTCCCTGGTAGGAAGCTGTGGTTGCCCTGGGTTTAAGGTTATCAAAGGTGAAGGCTTTGCTAGATCTGTGTTACTGACAAGGAGTGAAGAAGTAGCCTTTGATGGTCTTTCTTCATGTTTTTATTTGTGACAATTTCTGAAGGCCTAAAAAAACAAAACACAGACATCATAAGCTGACCAATGTCAAAGTGCATTTTTACTCTTTTTAAGTTCATCAATGGAAACTAAACTGGAGACAGATTTAAACAGTCGTACAAGCTAACATGCCAATGATACTTCAAACGAAGCCCCAGCCACACTGAGAAGAAGAACTCGCAGCACAGAAAAGGAAGAAAACAGAGGAAGATATGATTGCAATTTTTAATTTTTTCCGCAAGGTTTATGAACTTCTTCTAAGTGGAAAAATGTGTGAAACCAACATTATCCTGTTAGTTTTGTCCATTACAAGAAGTTTGTCTTAGGCTGTTGGCAGAGATGGGCAAGTTCGTTAACTTGTTAATTTTCTGCATTCATTTTTAAAATTACATTTAAATGTCAACGTTAATTTGGAAAAACGATAAAAGAAACCTTTAACTTTCGGTAAATTCTGTTTTTTGTTGTTTTCATTTCTTGAAATCACTTCCGCCAACTCAAGTCAGCTGACCTCATTTATCCCTGAGATGAGACTGCCGATCCTGTTGTTATCCATATGACATAATTTAAGTCTGTGAAAGATGTTTAAAACTTCTTGACACTACGAGGCACAGGTGGGCCATGTCTTGCATTGCAAGAGCTTATGCAACAATGAACATGTAATGGGTTTACCTGAGAAGCCTGCCCTTACATGGTGAGATGGATTATAAACAACCTGAGCAAGAGCATAGGATAGCGCCTCCTGTACTTTACAGAGATTATTGAATATTAAACCAAAATGCCAGTCTTGTGAAATGCTGCTTGACCTACATGATGTTACATACTCCAGGAGCACCGCCAGAATGAAGACAGTGGGGAGATATATCAAAAAAGTTTCAAATATTTGAAGATTTTCAACACGGACACATAATTATGAGTTTTCTTAGCCATCATAGCCTTTTAAGAACTTGAACCCCATGTGTGATACTGGAGTAAAGTTGTTGTTTTTGTCCAATTATCAACATAGGCTGTTTTTGTTCATGGAGGTAAAAAGAAATAATATTTTTACATAACAGAAGACAGTGTTAAGAGCATGGTAGATGAAAGTTTTAACAGTCAAAATGTGATTATTTTGTAGTAAACACACTGAATAAAAGTTGTGTATATTACTTGAATGAGTTTATGTATGGTCCACATAATTACTGCAGAATTTCATGTTGAATGAATTGATTTGCTTTGAAAGACGATTTCAGTAGAGTGGACTCCACAAAGATGCACTCAGCTCTACCCAGCACCTGTTCTCAATTATTACAAAAGACTGAGACTCTCACACTTGTCATCCGGAGCTTGGGGACACCAGATCTAATTAGCTTTCGCTCCTTTCGCCGGGAACTCCAACCTCCTCCTCCCGACTCCAAACTACAGCTGAACCTCATTTCTCAAACACTCCACAGCAGAACAGTAATTATCAACTCCCACTTTTTTTTGTAGCTTTCTGTAATGGCTCTTGACCAATTATAAAGTGCTAGGATAATTAGTTGCCTCGGTGGCGATGGCTGCGACTCTCAATTGTTTGTCGCTAGAGGCTATCTTTGAGGAATTATTTGTCAGAAAAGAGATGAGAGGAAAGAAACTGCACAAAGAGAAGGGAGTGAAGTAAATAAGTTAGAAGAGATGGAGAGGGTTCTTTACAACGGGGGACAAAGGGCGTCATACTCACTGGAGCTACCTGCAAGTACAGAAACTCTGAAGTGCTGAAGCAGCCCTTGAAATGGCTTCTGTAGGTCATGTAACCCTACATTGTTTCAAGAAAGAGGTGGGATATAATGGCATGTCTTCTACCTCCTCCTACCAAACTGCTGGGCGATCATGACAGGGAAAATATACGGGAAATGTGGGCAGAGACTCCAGGCTTTGTTTCTGTTTGTGTTTATCAGGCGTCCACAGATCCCTTGCAGTGTAGGCGTCTGGGGTAATGGATTAGAGTACTGGTGCCAGAGATATTATGCTTGAGAAAGAAACTGCATATTTTTGAGTTTCTTTGTCTCCCTGTGAGGCCTGTGTGTGTTTCACTGGTGAGTTAGACTGTTACTGATATGCCCCCTGGCATGCCGGTCCAGTGTGAGCGTAATTCAGTGCAACAAAGCTGGCAAACCAGGGGGTGGGGAAGAATGGTGAAGTAACAGGCTGGGAAAGGAGGATTTGACATCAGACTTAGGTCGTGGCTGCAGGAATGGGATCTTTTTTTCGTCGTAAAATCAGCCAGGTGCACCAGCATTTAATAAAAAAATACAACTGGCAGGTATTAAATGCCGTAAAAACTTCAGTGAAAAGCCGAACCATAATTAAATGCAGAGTCCCTGTAAGCGTATATACTGTATGCAAGTGGATCCACAGCATGTGAGAATACCTTAAGACTCATGAGATGACAAGGATGAAGGAGGAAGAGCTTTACGCCACAGTGAGGGACTGAAGGACTTTGGTAGTCCAATAAAGATGGAAATTCAGGAGCACACTGGTAATAAATAGTAGACTAAACCAACTAACACGCCACAAAATGCATTTCAACTCAGACCAACCAATGACTGAGCTTGCCAGCAAGCCAACCATTAGCTAACAATTGGAAGTAACCATACTATAATACATTTGATATGTTGTCAAATAATATTAAAAATAACTGTGTAGCTTTATTAGCAATGCATTGATGCATATACTTGTTGACTTGTATTTATGGACCGACAATCGTGCTAGCTCAACGCTAGCTTATTAAACATAGCTCTGACTGGAAATACCTACAGTGAACCACAGTTTAGAATGTTGCTATCAGCATACTAATGGTTCGTCTAGTAGTCATTGAGTAGTTCAAACTGTTTGATTATGTAGTAAGCAGTAAGTAAGTATAATATTCCAGTGGCGTCACTAATTGGTTTGTGAAGAGGCATGATGAAGCCCAATGATGGCATTTGCCATATTGGAAATACTGACTCTAACTTACTTTTGGTCATTCTACAAACAAGCAAAAAGGTGGAGTTGAGAATGATCTTGAACCTTCTAACCTGTCAGTCAACTCTGCCATTCAAATTCAGGAATAAATGTGAGGGTTAATGAAATGAAAACATTCAGTTAATCCCCCCCCCCCCCCCTACAGTTTTTACCAATAAAAAAAAAAAGCTATGGATATCAATTTACTTTAACCAGTTTGTATCTTTAATTTAGCTGAAACAATGGGCATTTTGCATTGTTTTGCACTTCCTCATTGGCTTCATTTTTCAACACCAGAGTTTCCCACTGTGTCTTGCCTGTCCTAAATCAAGGCAGAGATTAAAGATGGAAGCCAATAATAGCCCAATTAAAAATTTACAGTATGCTACCTGCCAACATTTCAGTTAAGACTTCAGATTAAACCAGATGTTCCACCGGATTATAAAGTGTTTTTGTTGTCGTTGTTTTTGTTGTCATGGTTGAAAAGTGGCATTCACCAGAACAACTGCTGACCTGTGAATGTGCCTGAAGAAAATGAATAGCTTGTTGCAACACCTTGTATCTGAGTCATCTCTTCTTCCTCACCTTACACGCACACTTCCCTCAGCTTTTAGCTGACAGGTCCTACATCCTTTTTTAAGTGAAGCACATATGTTTTAAAATAACAGGCAGTGGATTTTTTTCCAAGTAAAAATAAAGAAATGTGTCAACTCCCGTACAGTAAATCCCCCATTGCTTCCTCCAGTGCGTATTCTGTCGCACGTGTTCATTGATAACTGCCTTCATCTTTCAGCCATTAATTTTAAAATGACTCCTCGTGAAAGCACCAGATGCAAAGATGAAACAGTGATGAAACAATAATGAGATGCTTGCTGACATCATATTCTTATTGATGATTCCTGAAACCCTGGGATGCATAAATTGTATCTGTGTCTCCAGTGGAAAGTTGCAGAGCTTCATCTAATATGTGAGGTTGTCAGCTTGCATTCTTTGGCTTTGTTGGAGCAAGTCTCATCTCATCAATATTTTCTGCATTTCAGTATTACTTAACACACCGAGGATCTACACCCCTGTGTACATTTGCGTGCTCAGGAGAATTACTTTCATTGAATAATAATAATAATTCATGAAATGAGAGGCTGTCTATTATCTCTGCATAACTGCTTAGAAAACACAGAAGATACTGTATGAACAGGGAACTCCTGATATAATATTTAAAGTGCAATAAAGGCCACATAGGTGGACACATTAAGGTCCCATGTTGTGCAGTTAGACACCTGTCCATTGTCTTTGTACACTACTCACGACCTCCTGACTCTGGTTCAAAGTGGTGTTGATGTACACATTTTAATGAGCACTATGTGAAAGGCTTTCACAAATCCATGAAAAGCCCTCAAGGATAATAATTGATGGGGGACATTTTTCTTCTATTTGTCAGCATGTCATTTTCATTATCAGCACAGATTTTGCATTCATGAATGAAGAGTCTGTAGGCAGGCAAAAGCAACAGATCTCTTACTGTGTAACTAAACTTACAGGTAACATATTGTGTTTTGTTGTATGGTTTTAAGCACATCTAAAAGTACAAGTGATATTCAGTTTTGGCGGTAGAACCTGAACATTTTATTTATTTAGGTTGTTTTTTTAATTGAGTTTTTTGCCTCATCAACTCCTGAAGATTGTTTTTAAGCCTTTTGAGCTGCTAAATGCATAAATGTGTTTACCAGCAAATTTCAAACAGTTCTGTTTGTTGCTGTTAAGGCAGCATGCTGATTTTGTTCTGAAAACTGTGGAATAATCAAAAGAGGAAACTTTGTGGGCTGTTCAACCAAATTGGTGATCAGAAAGATTCTGAAAACTCTTCAGAGTTCAGAAAAACCAATGCTATAAAAATGGGTAATGCGAGGGTAATGGAAATAAAAATACTAATATTGATGATATAATATAAATGAATATGAAATATATTATTGAAAGCGGAAATGTTCTCTCTTCCAATCAGAACTACTTCCCATACACACAGATATGTTTTTCTGTTCAAGATGTAGAGAGAAAAAAACCCATCAATATGTTAGAGCTGATGAGGATGAATGTTCAAATTAAGACAGGCCACAAAGTGATTTAGACCATGCTGGCATCATAAATAAACTGGTGGACTTGCTAAGCCCAAAAGAATGAAAAAGCATTACTCCTGGACCGCTCAGCCCCTTCAGATCATGTATGTGGGCTTTGAGTTTAGCAAATGGAAAGCTTCCATTAATGCTGAACTAATTAACAGGATCTTTCAGCTTTCTGCTTGCTAGCTGGCTGGGATCATTATTGAATGAAGTGAGGTAGGAAATCACTGCGGGTATTAACTCTGACTCAAAACAACTGCAGTACAGTTGGATCCTCAAAAGACTGAACTGAAGACAGTCACGCTTCAACGAACTTCTGTCAAATGACTCAGTCAGCCACCAATCACCCGATTCAAATAAATCAATAAGATGGTCTTTAAATCTTCTAGCATGTACTCTAACTCTGCTGATGCCTCCATCTCACTCCTGCTGTTTCTAGTTTTACTTCTCACTACTACGTTGCTTCTTGCCACTGTAGCTAATTAAGCTGCTGCCAGTGTCTGTCTTGGCACCCGCTAAGACGCCAGGAGTCCAAACTGGGATTACTTTAAGCCAATGGCCTTTCATTATATCAAGGCCCCACTCAGTCACAAATTCCTGCTCCAGGCCTTGGAAACCCCTCATTATCCCGCTCCTTCCACCGCAAGCCACGCATGCACTGCGTCTTAAACACTGAAGATCCTAGAAGGGAGCACTTTAACTTGAATTCATTAGGTGCCAAGGCCTTCACTTTCAAACTAATTTTGAACACAAAAAATGTCTCTTTACCAAACAAAGGGTGCTGGGAAATGCAGTCCCACAGTCCTGTTAAATGTTTGCCTATGCCAGAAGGTATTTAGGCACTGTTATTTAACCATAACCTTTATATTTTATCTATATGTTGGAAGGAATGTGGGGTTGGAGTAGATCAGTGAGGTTGGAGGGGGACAGATTATTGAGGGTTTTGGGGGTAAGGAAAAGGTATTTAAACTGTATTCAGGGTTAGATACTTAACCTTAACCTTCCTCACGCATTTGCATCACTTCAAGCTAGTAACCAGTGTTAGATTTGGATAGAGTTTTGACCAGAGCACAAACAGTGCCATTGTGTTACTTGCTTTGGCATTGGTAAAGGTAAAAAAAATAAACTCTAAAAATCACTCCAGTATACTGTAAGGTGAGTATGAGTGATTGCACACAGAAAAGATTGGTCTCTTGTCTGAGAACATTTGGTATTCTATGTAACACCTCAGTTTCAAACTTTCAGACTTCCAGAACTTTTCCCTCATAAAAACACAGCTGCAATCTTGATCAGCTGAGGGTGTCCAGTGAACTTGCAAAGCTCAAACCTCAGGAGTTTTGAATTTGCAAGAATCCAATAAGAATTACAGCATGCTTTTTCATTCACATTGGCTGAGTACATGAACAGCCAACATTGTGTTGTTGGCTCTATTGGCTGTTTCAAGAGTTCTTCTTGAAAAAACAGGAGACAGAACACATTTTTGTTTTGTATTGTTTTGTTATTTGTGTGCTCACCACCAACACGCCTGCTTGTATTCATTGAGGATCGGGTATCTTGGAAAGCAGAGACCTATCTGCCCAATTCAACTCTTTCTCAGTGAAATGGAGCATTGCATTTGTTCAGGCAGAACGTTGCAATCATGCACTCCATCAGGCGGTCAGTATTAGCTTTTACAGTCCCCAACCCCATTCAAAAAACTCAATGAGGTGGTCTTCATAACCTGACAGCCAAGATTCACACTTTGCCAATCATTCAAGCCAATACAACATTGCCGTTTACAACAATTTTGAAGAGGGGTGTTGAGTGGAACCAGAATCCAGTGTATAATATGGAAAGCTATCTGCGCAGGTGTTTGATTTTGATCGTCCAAACCAAATCTAAGAGACTGTTAGTCCTATAAACTAGCACGTGCCATGGATATTTATTGTTGTTGCTCAAAACAGTTATCTTAAACCCTTTTAAAACTAGTAATCACACATATGTGTTCAATATTATTTTCTGATTGGTTAATTACTGCATTTTGGTTTTTGCTATTTCTTTGTAGAAGACCAGTTACCTTGAGGAACAGGCAATGGCTAAGGACCCTGATCTGATCAAAGACTCTGGAAGACTATCTGTAATCACATCAATCTGAATTTCAGTTACTTTCACGTGGATTGTGACGTTGTTCCGTTATACTGTGAGAAATAAGAGTTGTGAAAAGTGCAAAAGAAAAAAAGAAAAAGAGGTTAGAAAAAACAAACGTAGGCTACAACAGAGAATCAATTAGAGAATCAATTCATTTCAAAATGGCACATGAAGTAAACATTACACGGTATGGGATACATTAATGTTTAAAGACTGGCTAAACCGAAAAAAAAAAAAAAGGGAGTTATTGTGAATTCAACCTTGATTCAACTATTCCTAATCTGTTATCAATGGAAAAATATTTGGTTAAACGTGAGTCATAAATGAACCAATTTTAAGAAAGCTGCAGTTTTTTCAGATTATTTCATGAGAATTTTGTCTTGTTCTGAATTAGACAGCTGACTAGAGACAAGAAATATGGGGAAAGAGAGTGGGGAATGACCGTGAGTCGATCCTGTGACCTGTGCTACGAGGACTGTAGTCTCAGTACAGGCGCCTTTCAACTGAGCCAAATCAGCGCCCCAAAGCAGCAGACTTTACCATTGTTATTGATGCAGTCCCAGCAGTTTGTCTAAGGGATTATTTCTTTAGTGGAAAAAAAAATATAATTCTATTGAAACCAATAAAAACGTTTCCAAGCTGAAAGTTTGTTTTTGAAATTATTGATTTCTTTCATGAGAAGTCTTAAGAATAAGCAGGATATCGGGAAGTGAGAAACTGCTTACATTGCAGAGGTTCAATACCACTATAACAACCTGCTCACTGTGCATTATTCTTTACTTAATCACACTTTAAGAAGGCACTACCTTTCTATTCTGAGTAAAGCCTTTAAATAATACAATCATTTTAAATTTGTTCGTTATTGCCATTTCACAACCGCAGAAATAAAGGCTCCTGATTTTGTTGTCTATTGCTTATTTTGGACCCTGAATAAATGAAATGCCCTCATAGCTTGAACATAAGCATTTGGGCAGAGATGGCAATTAGCTCACAATTATTATTGGCTATTTTGTCACAGGCAAACCAGCACTGAGTGGTTGTAACAGCAGACACATCAAGAAGAGTATTTGATTATTAATAGAATGTAATGTCTTTAGCATGGGCATTAACTGTTTTTTAATTATGGGGTTAATAAACTTACAGTATGTTTGGAAATAGAAGCTAAAAATGACTGTCTTCTAATGAATATCTTTTAAATACACAATGCCTCTCAGTTCATCAGCAGGCACACACTTAAGGACACACTGCTTCCTCTAATGTGTTTTTCTAGTTTTAAAGGACAATGTGAGGCTAAATCTTTGGGAGTTTTTATCTGTTTCAGTTGTGAATTTTACAGAAAGCAGTGCAGAGATTCCAGTGGAATGACTGCAGGAGGTGAATGAGGATTATGGAGGGGAAACCCTGTTGATGAATCAGATGGGCTTATCTACAGACCAAGTATAATACATTCAAATCTGTCTCATGCTTACAAAACAGAATATATGTTTTTAAATCCGGCAAGGAAGACATTTTTGGTGTGCTTGTTTTCGATTCAAATGCAAATTCTGACTCAGAGATATTTGGTAGATCTACTGCTGCATGAATTTGAGAAAATCACATGAAAAAGATGGTGATCCCAGAATGCATGCCAGTAAAATGAAACAAGAAGTCTCAGCTTAGGGTAGGAAAAAACTCTACACATGCCATGAATGTGTCAGTTTCCGAGCCAGCTACCACAAAGGACGGTCAAACACAAAGGCCAACAAAGTGCTACCATGTAATGTGAAGCTTAAAAGCTAACATCTGACTGTCACTCACAAGAGGGATGTTGCTTCCACTTAGCCTGACTGGTGTCAAACTGCAGGCAGTAAACTTTCTATTAGGCTTCAACATCAAATATGACAAAGACATTATGATCACATGTGATGGGCAAACCAACTTTAGCAGAGGTCAACAGCTGCTTAAAGGGATACTTCAAGGAGTTAATATTCCACTTATGTTAAATAGGGGAAGCTGCAAGACACATTCAAATAAGACTGAGAGTCTGCAGCCATGCTACCATCAGGCACATGGTGCACACCAGCATGCTAATCATGTTGATATCTGAGCTTTACTTTGTTTGGTAGCTTTTCTGATCCAGAGAAATGAACTAGCATGCACACAACTAAGACTCGGAAACTGTCCAAATGAATGTGAGTCAGCCCTTGTTAACCTTTTTTACATTTAAAAAAAGAAAATAAATCTGCACTGAAATTTATAAGGATACAAACAATGTCTGAGTTACAAAGTTCTGCTGTTCCACAGTATTTGGCTAAATAAACCTTTAAATACAACGTCCTTATTCCCTGAAATAAAGTTCAGAAGAAGAAGCTGAAACTGATTTGATTTGCTGGTAAGGGAGTTAAGTCCATTTTAAGGGACCGAGAAAATAGTGCCTATGGTCAATATGATTGCTTCTTCATTAAAAAAATCTGTATGCATCATAAATTAGGTATGTCCTTGACCTTAAACTGTTTATTAACTGAATATTGTGCTCACACTTTTAAAGCCTGTGGCAGCTATATGTATTCTGTGTGTATTATTGGCGTACATCGTTGGGAGAATCTTTATGCTGCTGTCATGGCCGGTTCACTGCTACAGGAGATTTTACTCTCAGCGAGACGTTTACCTGGACAAATCAAAGATAGACCTTGTATTTATCACTCTCCTTAATGCACATATTGTAATATCTGTAGTACATTCCTTGATTAAAATACTTTTAATATTGTTTGTTTGTTTGTTTTGATGACGCAATTTACCAAAAAGTCATGATGTAATCTATTACTAGGTTCTATAACATAGACTTAAGTCTAAAAAACACAATATCAGTCAGATTGCAGTCACAGAGATCTATTTAAAATAGATTTAGAGAGCTTCAGCCCTAGACAAAAATGTTACACTATAAATCCACCTATCATCATAACACTTATCACAAATGGGGCCACAGGGGTATGAAGCCAATCACAGCTGTTATATTATATTTGAAAATACATTTTAATCAATAATCCTCAATGACAAAAGGCAAACCGCCAATATACATTTTTCACAGGTGTATATTGCAGTGACTTCTGTTACTTTGAAAGCTATGGCAGGATGGTTCCTGGGAGAATGGTCTGCAGTGAGAATCACTTCTGCACAGAAATCCAACAGTTGTCTAAAAGTAAAGAAAAGTCACAGTTTGTTCTATAGCTGTCAGTAGAAGAAACCTTATTTTATTACCTTCCAGTTTGGTAGAAGCAGAGTGGGAATGAATTGGACTGAAGGTACACAGTAACAGCTGTGCACTGGCACCAGAGCATCCCCCCAGCTTGAGAATTTAATTATACTCCTTATTGAAAATGATGTGATATGGTGTCATTTATCATGTTTTGAAGCTGCTTGTCATCCTCCTCATCTTTATTTTCAGCACTCTAAAACATACCTGCCCTCAGCTCCGGGCATCTGTTGGCATGGCAGCACGCACGCACGCACGCACGCACGCACGCACGCACGCACGCACAACCTTGCTTTTGCACTGGCACTGGAGCAAATGTTTGCTTCAGCAGGGCTCATTAAGTTGAGATGCATGAATATTGTTAGATGCAAATCCCAGCAGAAGTTGATTCTTTGAAGAAAAAGTTGTTAGAAGGTCTTTATTACTTTTTTTTTTTTTGTCTCCACCAACTGGTTTACTTTACTTCTACTTTTTTATTCCTCCTTTCTTGCGCATTAGCAAGGAACATTAGCTCAGCTCCACGTAGCAGTTTCATAAATCAAGTGTTAGAAGTCAAACTGAATTCTGTTTGTCTGCTCTGAGGAGGCAGATAACGCAATATGGTGATCTCTATGGGACTATATTAGTACAATTTGTGTAGCTCTTGTAGGAAATGAATGTCACATTCATCATACTGTTTTTATTTAGCTTAAACCTACTTATACTCTGGCATAAGAAGTAAACAGCAAGGTCAACATCTACACTGTGAGGCTGTACTTGGATTAGATGGTATTCGATTAGATTATATACTTTATTGCCTTTGAGAGTTTATTTGCCTCAGGCAGCAGTGCAAAACAAACATAAAGCTCAGTGTGACTTGATGTTACACAAAAACAGCAACAACATAACTAGTAACCACACAAACATATCAACTGTGTTCTACAGACACAGACAAGAGAGCATTTATAGTCATAAATTAGATTCATGAATATGAACAAAAATGTATAAAATAATAAGCACTTGTGCACATTGTTTTCTTAAGGGGAAAATACTAAAAGCACGCTAACACACTCACAATGACATGACATGACAACATGCGTTTGGTTGGCACGTATAATGTTGACTTGCTGTTTTGAAATTAGCACTTCACGTAAATTCTGACGCTAATGGTGATGAATTCGTTGATGAACTAAAGCACTGGACTAATTGTAATTAAGATGTGATAATATCGCTATATGAAGAGTCAGGGGTCACTAAAGCGATGACAAATCATCCTGAGGTGGGGACATGAGTGTCTGTTACAATTTTCACAACAATCCATCAAACAGTTGTTAAGAGGTTTGAGTCTGGACTGAAGACGTGGATAGAGACATGACTGAAAGTATTTACTAGTCCGAAATTTAGCTTGATGGAGTACGCATCAAATTTAGGAGGCTCAAAGAGAAGTATTGAAACATGCCTGTAGTTTGTGAGGCTTTGTACGGTTTGTAACATTAAACTACAATGTGCTCAAACACATATAAATACATTTGACTTCAATACCTTTTAAAAACTACAAGTAGTTGTCTATATTGAGTCAAAATCATACATGTAAAATTGTGACGCACGTGCATGCTTTTGCTTCGTTTTTATCATCAGATGAAACTGCACAGGTAAATAATTGAGTGACAAAGTTCAATAAACATTATGGATACATATAAGACATACACATAGCTTTTGGTTCTGCAGTTTGTATTGTATTTTGCTTCACAGACTTAATAGTCTTACTTTGCGGTGACAGTAAACAACAAGTCTGCATTCATCTAAAATATTCTGTGGTTGAGAGTCTGTCCAAGAGAATGTGATCTTTTGGATGTAAAGTGTTCTCATCCTTTCTCAGCAGTGCGGCTTTAGCTTTTTAGAGTAAATATTTTCTGATGTAGAAGATAAATGCTTTTCAAGGATTTCATTAAAGCGCTCAGTGTTTACCTGAAATCCCCAAATTACTTCTAAACGTCTAAAGATGTTGGGGGGGGGGGATTCAGGAGAAGTGAAAGAAATTGTATTGCATGTTTTCTATCATTTAGGTTATTGTTTTTTTTTCTTATTATTTTTGTGGTGCCAGAAAAAAAAATCAAATTTTCTTTTAGTACTTTAACTCCTCTCCCGTTTGCCTTTTATACAGACCGTTTGTCACAGTGTTCAGTACTAGCTGCTCACAACCTTCAGTTCAGCTGTGAAAAACTGCAACTCAAAACATGGGAAAACAAAATGTCAAAGACAATCATTCATCTCTGCAGGTCTGGGATGTTTTCTCACCAGTGTCATTGTTGTAACTTTTCCAGGTGTTTGTCTAAAACAAAAGATAAATCGTGCAACTCTTATAAGATCAGACTCTTTTTTTTTTTTCCTTCTTCTTTTCAAAAATACTTTTATACTGTTTTCTACTCAGCAGAAGTTTCACACAGCAGACAACTCGAAAGCCTTCTAGACACAGCGCGCTCTCAAGATGGCAGTCTTCGTATTTCACCGTAGGGCATGGTACAAAAGTTGTTTCACCAAATTAGAGACAATTTCATCACTGTTTACACACCTAGGGCAAAGACAAGGTTTAAAATTCAGAATAAGAAATAAATAGAAATATAGTGACTAGAAGGCTAGTGGGAAAAACGCTGAATATCAAAAGAGGATAAAGCTTTGTCAGACTCCTAAGTGTGAAAAGAAAGCTATCCTCTCTCCTTATTTAAACCTTCATTACACATATGGCTTATTTTGATGCCAGAGTTTAACTTGTATCTGACCACACTTTTGTTGTGGGGCGGCTGTGGCTCAGTTGGTAGAGTCGGATGTCTCTCAACCTGAAGGTCAGGGGTTTGACTTCCTGCAGCCACATGTCTGATGTGTCCTTGTGCAAGGCAATAGATCCCAAGTTGCTCCCGCTGCTTCGTCTGCGGCATATGAATGTGTATGAATGGAATTAGTTACTTCTAATGGTCACTTTACATATCAACCTCTGCCATCAGTGCGCGAATGGATAGGTGTCAGAAGACAAGAAAAGCACTATACAAGCTCATGTCCTTTTACCATTTTGTCATCTTAGCATTGCAAATGTCTCAACTTTTTATTGTGACAGAAGTCGAATAACTTCATCTTTGTTGCAGGAAAAAAAAAAGTCACTCGAGTGGCACTGATGAGTAGACATCCAACACCTGCACGGCGTATAGACAGGGAATGATTTGTTGTCACAGTTTTTGAGCAGCTGCTTCTTTCAGCTGAATTGGCGTCAGTGAAAGCTCAGAAAATAGTATTATATTGTACAATAGCTCTCTCTTTGCTTCACTGTTACTTTTTCTGCTTCATTTTTCTTGTTCTTAGCTGCTTTTTTTTTTTTTTCTTCAGCTGAGTACATTTATTATGAGCATTGCACAGATTGTACGCATATACTGCCAATAAAGCAGATTCTGATTCTGACATGGTGACAAAATTGTCATCTGCAACAAAAATCCTAAATGCAATAATTATCAATTGATGAACGGGAAGAATCCATCAGAAAAGTTTGATGAAGGTTCAGGAATGAAATAAAGTCGAATGACTTGTACCTACACAGATAACCGGCTCATTTCCATAAATTAATGTTCCCCTTAGTGTTATTGATGAGTGTTCAGCAATGTTAAACAAATGTAAGCAGCGCTGAGTTATGATTTGAAATAAATGCTCAGTCATGCATTCCAAGCAAGGGATTTATATTCTCTCCCCTTCAGCAGAAATATCAGCAGAGCTATCGTTTGTTTTTCCTGCCCTCCCCTGTGCACCATTTACCAGCTGGGAGGAGGTAGATCACTTCATCGAAATCAATTAATCAAACAGAAAAGTACAGCTTAATTAAGGAAGACGAAGCCCCTCATCATCATGAGTGTGCATAAACATGACGGCGCTGGAATAGAAAATTAGCCCGGTAACCTTAAACATGTGGGATGAAGAATTTTATATGAAATTGATCCGGGTTTTTTTTCTCTCATCAGAGTCTCACATATGCATCCATCTAGTTCTCTCTCTCTCTCAACATCTCTTCATCCATTCATCATTCAGAGCATGACTGAAAAAGGATTTTTAAGAGAATACTGTATCATGCTTTTAAATGACTCTTTTAATGACCCTGTTTTCAACTCTTTAGCACTTTGATTTGCGTCAAATGTAAAGTGCATTGTGAATATAATGACAATCGCTATTATTACTATTAAATCATTTTAAAGTGGAAAAGTTCAGCATTGAATCCAGGTTGGAGATTTCCTGACGGTATGGTCTGCATTTTCTTGTGGATTGTGCACAAATGTTGCGTCAATATGACCATGTGCAGTAACTCAGAATGTCTTTCTTTAAAGAACTTAACTTAGCAATATGAAACATTTAAACGTATTTACCAGTCGTGGTGTGGCAAACGTTCCGCTCAGCCTTGATGTTATGCTCCATGTGCAGCAAACAGTCTTCAGAGAATTTTAAACTGTGTAACTGGAACAAGCTCTACAATAAGAAAATACATAAAGACACAATTTTTTACAGGCACCCCAAGCACTGTTTTGATTTAAATGTGTTTTGTCTAAAAGGTCTTCATGTTTGGCACAAATTGTCAAACATTTACACTGACACAGAGATTTGTATGGGACAGATTAATATAGGTCTACAGATATATCAGTCAGCTGTACTATCTATCTTTCTATCTCTATTAACAGATATAAGGGCAACTTCATTTTCACCAAGTGTGCCGTGAAGATATAAAAACCCACATTACCGTCACAAATATCATTAAACAAGTTATCTTTTATCAATCAAACACCAGCCAAGAACTTGAAACACACAGTACAACGCAAACACTGGACCAGTCTTTGAAGCTCTATGTAACTAGTGATGGGCAAACTTATAACTCACACGAGGCAATCCACACAGTGCTCAAGCATGTTTGACCCACAAAATCAAGTTTAACCCTTTTCACACATACGGATATCTCCTGAAAAACTCTGGAGATTTGGCTACCCGGAGGGTCTTCAGGCTATATGTGAACGCAAACAGCTGCATTTTTCACGCAGACTTTACCTGGAGTTTCTCCGGCCAGACCACTAGTATTTTTTTCCGCAGAAAGTCCGAGCTAGCTGATGTCTGAACGCGGCAGCATATACTCCGGAGATTTCAACTTGAGCCAATGGGATCCGAGTGACGTTTATATACAGTGACTGCCTAAAGTGTCTGCACGTGACCACTACGATCTCCGTGCACGTTATTAAACGGCTGCATTATGTTTTCTGTTCGTCAGTATGTTGTTCTCCGCTCTTTTGTGGATGCTGTCATTCCATTGGACTACACATAGCATTGATATAAAGGGAAATATTCTCATTATAACGTTGTGTAGCGGACTCTGTTGCTTCGGCCGCTACTTCCGCGTTGTTAATTTACGTCACGTCTTACCTCAGGAAATCCCCCGACCCCCCCCTCCCCTCTGACAGGGAAAGTCCCCCGCCAGTGAGGAGCATAATGTGAACGGCTCAGTCGGGAGAATCTCCGGAGCGGTCCTCCTGTAATTATCTAGATATTATCCGGAGTTCATATGTGAAAACAGCTTTAGTTTGACTGTACCACGCTCAGGTACTGTTCACTTCCTTGGCCCAGGTACGGTTGGAAGAGATGGGCTTCAGCACGGACGCTTATGCACCAGCATAACATAACTGAAAATCACCGCCTTGCGAAATCGAGTGATAAGAGGGAAGTTTCTGACCAAATACGACCCAAAATAAGCCACAAAGTCATTACAGTTGCAGTCATGTTCTCTGAGTTGTTGCTGACTCTAAGACCTCACTTCTTGTAAACAAAGCGTTGAATTATGACTTGATGACATATGTACAATAGGTAACTGTTCTCAGGCCTGGTTGGCTCTGGAGTGAGTGCAGGCCAGCAGGGGAACAGGGAGGGGAAACAATCGTTCACTTCGGCACGGCACGGGGAAACTGTTCCTCATGTGACTGGCCCTTCAAGTCAAAGCTGCCAGCGCCCTGTAGTTGCAGTAAATTGTAAAAACAACCAGAATATTAGTCCCTGGATTAATGCCATTTTTCTCAAATTCAAAACTACTCCGTTTTTTGTTTTCTGTTTTCTGTAGCCTTAAATGTCCACCCACATACATACATACTGTATGTACTCATCCGCTTATCCACTTAGCAAGCTGCCTATAGCCAGTAGGACCAACTGATCCCTCAGACACAGCCTGTAACAGTTTCAACAAGGTGCTGTTTACGATCCACAGGGATTTTGGGGAATGCTGACTCCGGCAGATTCATCAGCACCATACTCACACACATCCTGGTTAACCTTATCAGAGAAGTGCTGTTCTGAAGTCTGGGGACTTCTCAGGCTATAGTCACAGATCTGTCTGAAGACAATACACAATTCAAACACAGGACAACTACTGTCGTACAAAAATGACCTACAGTTTGTGTTGGGTTCAATTTCAGGGGGAAACATTTTAAATTCAAAGTGATTCAGGAAAGTATTCAAAATGCTCAACTTTCTCCTCATCATGACAAACATCACAGCTTACCAACGAGAGGGACTGCTCTGGTGTACTAGATAAGCGGATTGATTGAGAATCATAAGCTCATAGTATATTTGACTTTTCTCTTTTAATAAGTCCGGGTGTTGCGCATTCAATCAGGATAATTATATTCTCAGTGGGAGTCTTTACTCTTTATAAGTCTGCCTCCACTTGCGTCTGACATTTGCTCTACCAGCGTGATGAGCTGCATTAAAATTGGCACAGAGCTTTATTGTGATGGCGGTATGACTTTTACAAGCTTGGACTGTGGCCAGATACTATGTTGCCGCAGCACAAAGATGGAAAAGGTGCTGAAGGTACACACTTGTTTAAGAGGCAAGTTGTGTGTCAGTATTGTATTTGTCACTGATGGTGTTCGACTGACCCCTGGCCTCATAACAAATTTATCACACACATTTCACTGGAATATACCAACTTTGTTTACATATTTTTATTGACATATATGTCTTAGGAAGATCATTTCATTGTTCTGAACAACAAAGGGTTCATCACTCCTTGGAAGGGATCGAAATCCAGGTCTTTGTGTATTTTTACAAACCCGGAAAATAAACAATGTTTGCAGGGTGGTGCAGTGGTTAGCGCTGCTGCCTCACAACAAGGAGGTTCCTGGATCGAATCCCCGTCTGACAGGGCCTCTCTGTGTAGAGTTTGCATGTTCTCCCCGTGCATGCGTTTTTTATTTTCATTATTATCTCTCCGGGTACTCCGGCTTCCTCCCACAGTCCAAAGACATGCTCGTTAGGTTAACTGGTGACTCTAAAATTGTCCCGTAGGTGTGAATGTGAGTGTGGCTGGTTGTCTGTCTCTATATGTCAACCCCCGAACAGGAAAAGCGGTAAAGAAAATGGATGGATGGATGGATGGATGGACGGATGGATAAGAGGGACAAGATTAATCTGCCAGAGAACATAAAACATAAACATGAAGATTTGTCTTGTTCTAAGGCGATAATGTTAAGGATTAATTAGTGTTGTAAAGACCACACTTACTGAGATCAAGACATACCTTGGTCTTGGGACCAAGACCGATTTCGAGTTCTACAACCCTAGACTTAAGTTTCGAGTATTAGCAGTAAAATATACTATATATTATAAACTAATCACCAAACATTTCATTTTAATAGTCATATGCAGCCAAGTGGAATTGCTTGGAGAATTCATATGACATTGAAACATATCAGTGTAAATAAGAATGCCCAGAAGTGGTAATATAGACAGTGGTATATACATAAAGTGACAATACATAAGTTACATAAGCCAGTGAAACAGCAGTTGCATAGCAAATACTGGAAATAAGATGCAACAAATGCTACTTAACCAAATCTCCATACCATCAATCACTTCGATCTCAGGACTTTGAGCTTAAAATGCCTTTCCATGCACTTTGTACAGAGCTCTCTCTGACTACCTAATGGACTTCCTGATAGTAAAGGTCCTGCCATTTTCCTCTGACCTCTGCATAATGATGGAGTCTGGCAAAGTGGACTCAGGGATAACTGGATGTTTTCACTTTATCATAATCTTCTCTTTATGAACTTTAATTTTAGCACATAAATAATGTCCAAACTTTAATCCCCTAAGGATGGTTGTTCCTGAAATCCAATGCATATTTAAAGGCTTCTCTTGATGTCTATTTAATGTGAACTGTCGTGTATAAGTCGATGTGCCCAATATAGAGGAAAGTATGGAGGAGTGATACACACTGCATGTGGGATTCTTTGCAGCAGGGGATATTATAGCATATATTGTATCATTTAATCTACCCGCAGTACTCGTTTATAACAGGATCTGTCACTCAGATAACTACACTGATACCATATCAAAAGGAAATGAATGCATGCTCTTCATTTCATCTGCCCCCGGGATGTTCCTATCTATAAATTTGCTGGGAGACCTTATGTTTCATAGAGTGGTGGAAAAAAATGAAGATCACAGTCACAGGGGGTGTTACCAGAAGAGTTCAGATAACAGCAACAGCTACTCAGGAAAGTCTTCGAGTCGGCAAGTTGCTGAAATTTAAATCTCTCGTAGAGCCGAGATCTAAACCCTTCAGACGGCAGTGCAGAGGCCCTGCTACTCCCATCGTTTAGAGGTTGTCAAATTCACATGATTCTCCCCTGGGAAGTCCCATTAGCTCGGTTATGCTCGGGATATGTGGCTTAGGAAACAAATGTCCTGGAGCCTGGTTTGACACTGTGTAGCTTTGATCCCACAGCCAGTCTGCGTAGCCCTTGGTGCTGCTGTGTGAAGTCGAAGTCCCGCATAGAGTAACTGTAAGGCCTTGGCTCTAGGAATGTATCCCACAATGCCCTGTGGCTCAATACTGCTCCAGCAAAAGCAGAATCTTTAAAGGACATCCAGGATAACAAACTAATCCGTCCCCGAACTTTATGGCTTGGATATTTGTAACTTTCAGAGCACACACATATAGAGAGGTGAGGAACAATTCTTCTCTGGGACACCGGTTCATTATCAAAAATGACTTTTACAGCTTCGTCTAGACCTCATTCGTATCTGGGATCATTGTAGTGACAAAAGTGTTGTATAACTTCAGTAATTTTGGCAATTTGGCATTTCTATCATTGGCCCTCTTAATCAAAATTAACCTGTTTCTTGGTATGACTTTTCATATTCTACAATAATTTGGAATAGACTAGAATTTGGCACATACCTTTAGCAGTTGGAAACTTTTTGAATTGAACATATACAGTATAATCAACTCCCATTTAAACTCACAGTGTGTGAGTAGCAGAACAGTCACTGGTGTCACCTTTACTTGGCTGTCTATATTGTCCAAATATTTTAGTTAGTTTTATGGATAAGTCCTGTGAAGGATGTTCTTGTAAAGTACATGTAGAAGAACATACTTCTCAATCCCTCCTATAACAGACATTCATTATTCTTCAATACATCAAGTGATCCTACATACAACCCCTACAATGTACAGTCACACATTTAGAGACTGTGTGGTTGCTGCAATGTTCTCTTAGCGTGACTGGTTCATGCAAAGACAGAAATATGAAGAATTACCAACTGGAAAAAAAAGGCCTCCTCTCCTTGGTTTCATTAAAACACGATGCAACACTCACATTAGAATCCTCAAATATTACCATCACATTCAAATTGTCTCTTTCCCTTGTTTTCTCTTTTTATGTAACACTTTAGGATCACTCGGAGGCGGCTTTCAGCAGTTTGCTCATTTAACAAACATGCGCATGTTCTATTGTAGTCTTCTGTGTTGTAATTACAGCTTTTGTCACTTGTGTTTGTTCACCTAAATGGAATGAATGACAGACTGCATAAGTGATAAAAAAAGTGCTAGAAAGTCATGGTTAAAAAGACAGCACAATGCAGCTAAGTGAGCTCCATTTTTGTTTAAATGTTAGCTCTACTTTTTTCTCCTCCTCCACTAATGGCTCCCAAACAACTATCTCAAAGTGCTGCAGTTAAATACGCTGAACCAGAGAGGACCTGCTTAATCATTTAGGAAAAAAGAAGAGCACTTTCTTGTTGGTAGGAATAATAATGAAGTGCAAAACCCTCTCGCAGTTTTTTTTATTTTTTCCGGGGAGTGTCTAATGAGAGAGGTGCCCTACTTTAACGAAGAGTCTATCTTTTGCAGCGCACACAAAAATCCAGACAAGACAAATATAGATAACATAATTAAACCAAACAATGTGGAAAGAAAAATGGCTCAGTAAGACAAGGAGCTCAAAAAACGGTGAAGAGGATACTGAACAGCAAAGCCCGGGAGATACTGAAGACGTACAGTTGGGAGGATTGCTGGGTGATGGGGGATTGTTATTTCTGTGGTCTGACGCTAACAGGGATGCTCTGAGGGATTAAAACGTGGGTTTGACGTACAGAATATTTCATCTTCCAAAATGTTAATGTTCACTTCTGTAATTAGACTTCTTTAAATACAGTCAAATATTTCTGTGTGCGAGTGTGAGTCAGAGTACTGTTGACATTTTACTGTGACAGATACAGACAGCATTCAGCAAACACTCACTAATGAAGTGGATAAGTTCTGAGCTGTAAAAAAAAAAAAGAAGCTGTTTATTAATGGTTATTTCATTTGGGTTTAGGCACTCAACTCACCACACAAAAAAATCATTTCCAATACTATTTTATAAACATATTATAATATCAGTAAAATAGTACTTTCAGTATAATAGTCAGTATTATAGACGTCATTAGTTACATTAGACTAGGGCTGGGAATCTTTGGGTGTCACACGATTCGATTAGATTAGATTTTGATTCTTGGGGTCATGATTCGATTCTATTTTGGATTCAAAATAATGCTAGATCCATGGATTCAAAGTCTATTTTTGAATGAGTACATACTCAAGGTTATAATCCAGTCATTAGTGAGACTGGCTGAATTTCTAGCTGCTCCATTTGGCATTCTACTGAGTTAAAGAGCTAGCCTTAGCACTTACAGTAGCAGAGGGACTGATTAGCCAAACTAAACGATTTTTGGATGTTATGAATCCATTTAAAATCTCAGAAGACAAGGATATCGATTTTTACATGAAACATTTTTTTTTCCCACCTCTACATTAGACTTACATGTATTTTATCCTTTCTCCTTTATTTGTTTGCCCGCTTCCATCTCTCTCTTCTGTCTCTCACTCTTTCTCACATTTTCAGCCCTTACAGTCCCAGCAGATGGCGGCCCACCAATGAGTCTGGTTCTGCCTGTGAAAGGGAAGCCTCTTTTTTGTTGGGCTGCCACCATGAGCAAGCATGATGCAACAGTGCTTGCTCATGGTGGATGTATGTTGGGCCTCATTGAGTAACATCACAAACAGCATGGTTTAGCGCTGCTGTTCTTGTAAAGCCTTCAAAGATAACTTTTACCATTTTGCACTTTATTTATAAAAAAAGTTGATTGATAGATTATTTTCTATTGCAGCACAATTAGAATGTATGTAACAATTAGTTTGTAGAATGGTATTCTGATACTGACTGAGTAACAGGTTACAGTGAACACCTGTAAGCTCCACGACCTTGATCAGTGCCATTTTGTAGCAGGTGCCATCACTGCTGTTATTAATAGAATAAGTGCTGACTGCACTCCAGCAAGTCGTCTATGTCGGAGGCATTCAGAGGCTCCGATCGCTGCAGACTAATGGCTTTCATTTGGATGTGACGGCTTGGTATTTGCAGGTCCCTCTTGAATTGATGGATTGCATAATTTGGAGTCATTTGTTTACCGAGCCCTGTCTTGTGTGAGCTATTTCGCCTCCGTAGAACTGTAAATAACAGAACAGGAATTGGATGTGATTAATAGAGCGGGTTATAATGTTACAGCTGATTCCTGCAAAATTATACTTGTGTGGGCTTGGTTTTCTCCCTGAACTCAGATATTTTTTCAGTAATAAATGTCGGTGTTATTTCTGCATAAAGGCAGGTTAATTTAAGGACCTGATATAAATGTGAACATCAGATGTGAACGGAGGCTTTACCTTCATATTCTAGCTTTGTGAGCTGAATCTGCTTGTTCCACATCGGTGTCCTGTGCTGCTGACGTCTCGACTCACACCCAGGGCTGTAGCTGTACTGAGATAGAATCAAAGAACCTTGCATGGCGGTCTCCACACAGATGATAAGCTAATCAAATCCCCTGCCCAAAGTAGTCCAGAGGGAGTTTGTATATGATGGCAATCTGTGAGCATCTCTAGCAGAGCCAAGGAGCCTCATCTGATGCCTGATCAAAGGATCCAAACTGAGCCGCTGTAGGGAGGTAAAGGGGCTCTAAAAACTACAAGACTCAAACTCGCCACTCAACTGTGGTGAAAAGACAGAAACATAAGAAACAACCTTCAGTATATATATTATGTTGGTCATTTAGCATGAAAGTGTACATAAAGCCCAACATTATCCGTTTCCTGTTTAGTTACTAACAACAATCTTTACTCCCACACAGAGACTACCATACATTTTTCAATATTTAACAATGAAAGAGCAGACAAGTCAGGTATTATGGGCAGACACCAATGACTGCTAATTAATGCTGATAAATAAATAAGATAAAATTAAAATTTCACTCAACAAAAAGCTGCAGCACAGACTTCTTTGACTTTCGTTTTGGTACAATTCATTGCACAGCAAGCAGCATTAGTTGCCCCATAAGAGCATGAAAAATCCCCCAAAGGACCATCGACAAAAACACAAGATGTCAAGTTTAGTTGAGGTGACACCCAGCAAACAGCTGGCAGCTGTCATACAAAGCAGCGTTGTCACTAATTTGGCAAACTTTAAGCTTTTAGTTTATCCAAACAAGCGAGTTTTTAAAACATGTAGTACCCCTGTAGATCTCATGAAAGGGTTTTGGATAAAGCTTTAGGAAATGTTTATTTTCTGATTTGAAGTCAGCCATTTTTACATGGGGCTTTAAAGGACTGGCTCACTTTTGGTGCCTGCCTCAAGTGGCCATTTGAGGAACTACAGTTTTACGCACTCACCCTCATTTTCCAGCCACACAGGTTGCTGCTTTTTTCTGTGAACTTATATTTAAAAAAAAGCCACCAGAAATGTATCCTCTAACTGTTTTCCATAAGTATTGGCATCATTCTATTCATTTCATGGGCCAAAGGTTTTTTCTTTTCATCCATGTGAAGCAAAATCTTTGGAGGCTAAATGTCAAAAAGCACTTCCACACCGCCTGCAGTCGCACAAAGAACAGAAACCCATAAGCCAGACTAATGTGTTTTTTATGTACGTCCTTCATGTCGAGGTAATCAACAGGATCCGGCTTTATGGGAGGAAAGAGACGCATCAGATGACAGAGACCAGAGTCAAGTAAAGGCTGGCGACATGACTGAGAGCACTGACACAAGCCCAACATGCTATGGGCCTTTCCCTGGACAGCTGTTTTTTTTTCATTTTGCCTTTGATTGAACTCTTTCATGCTGGCTTCATAAAGCCCCCTGGCTGTATGCTCAAAAGACATATGGCATGAATTTGCAAATTAATAAGAAATTTGTAAAATGACAAACTGAATACTACACATCTGTTTTGGCCACAAGCACACAGATGTTGTGATGGTGACAAATAAAGCGATTTAAAAAAAAAAAATTCAAGACAAATGTTCAAGCAGAGTTTAATCTTTATCCGTTCGTGTTTAATTAGTAGGCCATTAGGTTTGGAAAATAATTAAATGATAGTCACTATTAAAGTGACTCTGATTAACACATGTTCTCTACAAGAGGGGGTAAATAACTTCACAGATTGCTGCAGAAACATACAGCATGGTAATATAACAACAATGCAGATATGGGATGATTAATTACAGCTAGAATAAATTATCAATCAAACAGCAACAATGGTGCCAAATACATAACAGTGTTTAATGTTGGAGGGCAACGATAAAATAGATCCCGTTGTGCTGAGAGGAGGAGATGTTGCCAAAGTGAGATAAAGCCAAAAATGACACAGCGCTGATTGGCAACGATGAGTGCTAGCATGGCTAAACACAGCAGGTACAGAATGTGTGATGATATCGTCTTATTGATACTCCTGAGGTCACATCTGACATGTACAAGTGCCAAAGCGCTATAAAGTGCAATAAAGGCAAAACAAAAATGGTGTCCTTGCAGCCATGTGATAAGAGCCAGATGGATGTGTACAAAAAAGGTTGAAAGTTTCAGAGCATATAAATACTGCTGATGCAATCAAACGCAATAAATGTTTGCTTTCTTTCTTTGCGTTGCTTTCTTTTGTCACAGTTCAAAAAGCAAAAGTGAAAGCATGAAAAAAAAGCCATTTTTATACCAAAATACCACATGTGCGAGAAGATCTCACTCTCTTTCTCTTATATTTGTTTCGGCATGTCGACCTCTTCGTGATGATGAACAACAGCCATTATGAGTGGCATGTTGCATTTCTTGCCATTTGTCGCGAGCAGGGTGCTGCTTCCACGCTGTGACACATCGCTGCCGCACAGCGCAGAACGTAATGTATTACTGCAACCCAGCAGCCTCTTGTTACAGCTGAAATTTATGGAGCCATGTGAATAATTAAAGAGGAGTGTTTGTTCTGCAGTGTTCAGGAGCATGTGGAGAGTCGGAATCGCAGCATGATTTCATTGACTTTCAAGGAATGTAATCACTGTTATGTCTTGGTGGCTTGCTTTGGGCAGATGAGTGAAATGTGTAGGAGGAGGGGGTGGAGGTGGGGGGGGGGCGATGAGGTAAAGCAGAGTGTTTCCTGATGGGATCTGTAAAATTGGCAAAGCGGTAAACTGTATAGTAGCGTGATGGATGGGTCAGAGGAAGGATGCGGGGTAATATTTTGGGTGGGGAAATCTAATTTTCTCCAAGCTAGCTTAAGGGAGCAGTGAACTCAATCAAACATAAATGTAATCAAACATGTCATCGCTCTTTGTAGCCGTAGAGGGATCTCTCTGACCACACACTCCTCCGCAGACTTTATCCTCCTCTGTGTCTCTCTCCTGCAGCCCTCTGCATCCCTTCATAAACAAAGACGCAACAGTCAGTTAAGGTGACAGAGAGGTGATGTTGAAAAAGTGCATGAGGGAACCACTTTACTGCCTCTGTTTGAAAGTTTTTATCAGTTTTATCCAACACATTGAAGCCCACCATAAATAAAATGCCATGCACATTTAATTCTGAGACAAAAAAAATGTGTAATCATTCTTTAAAGCACCTGTAAAGAACTGACTTGTGTTGTGGGGACCCTCGTGGACAAAGCGTCCAACAACATGTGTGAGTAATTCTGCCAAAATAAAATACCTTTCTGCTTCCTTCTATCTGCCAGACATATCAGTCACTGTCAATCTTTTCTGCAGAAGTTGTACACTAAGGCACTTCTGGTCTGCACTGTCAATGGATATGTCTGACAACAACCCCAAAGCTTTAACAGGCATTAAATAACTATAGAAATAATCAATCTTCTTCCTGCTGGTCTTGTTTGCTCTTGTAGGTCATATAGAGGCGTCTGCATTAATTTCAGTATATTTCATAACAAGCAAAAACCCCAGTAGCTTTTTTAGAAAGAACCAATACAGTCAATTTAATCCTTGACGTTCTCTGTTCCAAACATGTCACAGAGCATGAGCAGAACATGTGTTTTTTTCAGAAGCTGAGATAACAACATTGCCAAGAATGGCATCATCTGCTGTCGGATGAGAGCCAGACAGGCGGCTGCTGTCGATATCTAGTATATGTGCAGCATGTTCTGAGCACCTCAGCATCAAGCTATATGTTACGTCTCCAGGGAGAACCGAGCCAAAGGAGCTTTCTATTTGTAAGACTCTACTGGCACTGAAGATGTTTACAGTTCTCTCTGTTTGGAATATAATGATGGCTAGGCATAAGCATTGCAATTGTATCTCAGTACTGTATAATGTTGTTGTTTTGATTTTTAGATGGTTTGACGGCCACTGAATCCTCCATTTCAGTCACTTCATATCCAGTTTCTCTGTGAAAGCAGCCGGCATTTGAGTTGACTTAACTGTGCTTGTCTGAAGGCATGTGTGAACACGTCTCGGGATGGGGGAGGTGTGTAATCAAAGCCTATTGGATGGAGGGTAACTAGTGGTCACTGGGTCTCAGTCAATCAGGAGGTGTCATGAAGGATGCACATGAACTAGCCTGAGGGAGAAGAGCTCCTTCCACCCAAGAAAACACACACCTCTTGAAATGTTGAGTTCTCGTGATAAGTATTTTTCCATGTTTTAGAGGTCGACCAAAGCAAAAATTGAAAAAAAAGTACCTGATACAGCTGCGTGGAGATAATGGAAGGGATGTGTTTCATCACACAAATGGGATATAGATGACAGAAAAGCATGGCTGAGATACTTGCTGTGTAGATTGATATCCTATAAGTATGTGAAATGCACCATAAACAGCTCTGATGATGTCATAGGCATGTGCAGGTACAGTACTTAACAGGCTTTAATGCTTTCTGAGTAATTGCTGTATAGCATTACTTTGCTGAAGGAAAACAGTCTCAAGCTCCCTTGAGGACGAATCAACACAATAGGATCAAAAGTGATATAAAGGGTACTGCTTTGTCCACAGGGGGGCGCAAAGATCTACACAGCATGAAAGGTCTTCCCATTAGCAGTTATTGCCAATCCTATCGCAGAAGATAACTTTTTTATCGATGTGTCCGGTTCTGCTTGAGGTTTTTGCCCGTTCAAAGCAAGTTTCTCCTTCCCACTGTTGCCATGTTTGCATATGGCAGATTGAGGCTTGGGGTACAAAGACCTGCTCCATATGCAAAGCGTAGTGAGATATCTTTTTTTGGTGCTCTGTAAATAAACAAAAATGATTGATTGATTGACTGAATTTCTATACATAAGCTACTGTGGCCAGTTAACTCTTTGAGAGCCTAAAAACTTGGCCATCAAGCCACATAAGAACCAGACATTATTGTATCACAGTGAGGGGAAATAAAGTGAACATGTAGCCTGACATCTGACCAGACAAAATGAAAATCTTTGTTCTTTTGCGTAAAACCTCCTGACTTCATCGTTTCATTTTCTTGCATCCTCAAGTTTGATCATAAAAAAACAATTTACTTTTACAAAATGTATGTATTACCTTTAAATGCATTTATAAATGCTACAATGTGTTAATCTTTTTTTATTCATGCTTAACCTCCCCCAGATAGAAGAATCTTCAGATGCTTGTGAAGCGTCACACGAACCCTGTTTACCCATCAAGGAGCTCAGGTTTCCTTCGCTCCACAGAGACAAGGCTATAAGCCACCTCGATATCAGTCTAGACAGACAGTTTGTGTGAAGGGGAACTGCACCTTATGAGATCGTTATTTTCAACAGAGGAATGAAAAGGCAGGCAGAAAACATCCCTCAATGTCTTCTGATTTTTAAAGATGCAGTGCAGCCCATAAACTGCAGGTTGAATATCGTGGCTGTGCCCCCCCCCTTCCAAAAAAAAAATCCACACAATAAGAAGAGATAGATTTTCTCAAATTGCAATTTGCCAATGCAGCTGCATGATAAATATTTACCAGCAGTCAATTACCATATCAAGGGATATTACTAGCTAAAGTGTAGATGGGTGCAATAAATATGGGAGAGGAAAATGTTCAGAGGTTCACACAAAGGTCTCCTCCATTAAGGATCAGCGGGTTATAAAAGACTGGCAGGATTATAGGTTCTGATTTCTGGGGCAGATTTTCTGTTTACTGATGGAAATGTTTCAAAAGCAAAAGTAATCCAAATACAATTGCTTGAGCTTTCATGAAAACATTCGCGTTTAATAACCCTGCTTTACAGAATATACAGAGCAGCGTGAGTCAACCTTCAATTTCTCATATTTAATGGCACTAAATGTGGCTCCCACACCAAATAATCATCTATATCATAAAAGCAACACACTGATGCTGTGTGGGCTTTAAGCCTGCTCACATCTACCATTAAAAAAGTTTAAAAAAAACCTGTTATATATAAGAGAGGCTCAAACACCAGTGGATGATCATCTTTGCTCTATTTCTTTAACTTTACTGATTACATAATGATGTTCCCTTGATTGTTTGAATGGCACCCATCAACTAAAGCAGAACAATGAAATGCTTCATTTAAATGACTCTTTGTTGGTGAGCTGGGATCTTTAGAAAACCGAAAAGGGCTCCTGATTGGATGGCACATTTAATTTGGCTGAAGTATTGATAAGGCAGGGTCTGTGACTTTGAGGGGGATTGATTTTGGTTGGAAGTAAAGGTCATGTTTAATGAGTTGCAAGTGCTATACGCCAGTCTTCCAATATTAGGCAGGTAAATATTCAGCAGAGCAATGTTTAATCAAAGACAAAGCAGATTTCATTAGAGCTCTTTTGCTCCTCTATATAATCTGCAGTATACAGACGCTCCAATGTCTTTACAGAGTACAGGATTCTTGTGCTGCAGGTAGAATCTTTGTACTAATTACTTTGCTTGTATTTGGATGATACTGATGTCCAAATTCTGGTAACAGCACTTATCTTTATTCACTGAAGGTGAAAATAGTCACTGTAACAAGCCCTAACAACTGCAGACAAATGAAACAAGGTAATTCTCCCTGCCTTATGTCTGCATGCTGGAAGGAAAAAGTCATTCTCTGGTGTAAAACAATCAGACCACTGCTAGTCACACGAAAAAGTACAGAAAATACACCAAGAAGGCTTTCCTATTTGCTATCCAACACCAAGGAATGATATAAACAACACCTATTTCAGAGCAATCACTCACACTCTTGCTCTAAATTGCCAGTATTTTCCAACGTGTCATATGAGCTCAAGTAAGGGCAGGCCAACAACTCCTGTAGAACATTTTTCATGTGTGGAGATGTAGGGCGAAATAAGGAATTCCCCAGAACCATAACAAAAAAAAAAAGGAAATCTGTGCACTTCAGTTTACATTCCTCCAATTTAGAATCGCCACTTGAATACAAATTACTTGTCATTTGTGTTTTTAATTAATTAAGCCTGGCGGGATATTTTCACAATATTTGTAGCCACAATAAAACAAGATATTAGAAAAGAAGAAATGGTTACACACACCTTGCTTCACAAATTGCTTTGAATATTTAATGAGTGAAGATGCAGAGTCACAGTCGAAGACAAATTAAACCTCCTGTTACTTTTAACTGTGTGTTATTATCACGAATGTGCAGAACCTTGTTAGTGAGCCACAAATACAAATAATGATGGCTAAAGAATATCAGAAAAGCTCTCGTGCTGTTACCCACCAAAGAAGGCAGAGGAAATTTGATGTGATAACCTTTCTTCAGGGGCACTTTAGTTGTGTTGTGCACACAGAGGTACTTAAAAGAGACTCTCATATCACTTTCCTATTAACTCCCAGCCCCCTTGTCTCTGTCCTCCACCTTCAAGTTTATTGATTCTTCACAAGTGTCGGGCAAAGATTGCTTAACTTTGGATTCTTTTACACTTTTGGAATTGAGTCACATATTGGTGGACAGTGTAAGGAGCTTTTGTTTGCACGTCATCAAAATCTGCTTGAAATACAACAACACTGATGGATTTGCTATCTAACAGTATGTGCATTACACTTGAGTGCACCATATGTGTCTGCAAATGGTGCGTTTGTTTTTTTCCCTCCTAAACCGTCAACAGATCAGATCACAAATAAAAACATCAATGGGCATAAAGCCTGATCATTCCAAAGTTCCAGAGATTGCAACGTTATCATGATATATAGACGTTTAACAGCGGCTAGTTGGGAAACTGCCATAGCAGGTTAGCTAATTGCTAGCACGGCAGTTATCCGGGACCTTTCGGCACTTGTTGTCAGATACAACTTCCTGGGAAGGAAACACATTCCCTACCAACTATTGCCTTAACACTGTCGGATGCTCGGTTTACAAACCCGAGTCACCAAACCAAAGCACGGCAGGACACTTACAAGCACTGGTGCTTTTGAAAATGCTTGCTGAAACCAGAGTACAGGGAAACAGAGCTCCACAACTAGCAGAAGGACAGACTTTGTGAGTGTAATGGGTTTTGTATCTTTTTTGTGTCTTTACAAGATTTAACGTGTTTTCTTTTCTATCATGTTTGGTCGCATGTGTGTTGTAGCGCAGGCAGTTTGGATGGAATGTGCGTTGTCGCTCGGTTGTTTGGGGTTTTATGGCATTTCAATCAGAAGAGACTTAATTAAGAATGACAATTATTTATTTGACAATTTAGGAAATAAATGTGCAACGTTTTGGGGATTAGACTCTGTCATGACGACTTCATGTACTCCGAGGGCTAATGAGGCCGACAGCAGGATAGGATACTCCCCCCTATGGAGTCTAGACACTGGTGGTGGTGGTGGTGGTGGTGACAGAAGAATGCAGGATGTGATGAGGAGTAGGTTTCTGAGGCTGTCTCTGAACTCTGCTGAGCTGGAATGGAGGTGACCGGGGCGGAGGACGGGTAGCAGCGATCACACTGAAATGACAAACTGACTGTGGAAGAGAGAGAACTGGTTTTAGAATTTGACCGCGGCAGGATGACTGGTGGAGAGAGCATGTGGCAGTCGGTTTGGATTATTATTTAAAGAGCAGGGAGACGGAGGACGTGGTAGAGAGGGAGGGGCTAAGTTGAATGAAGAAACTGAATAACTGTGTGAGAGGTTATAATCACTATTTGTAGCCATGTGTTACATGATGTATTTCACTTCTCAGTGTCACAGTTTCATTATGAATGTGAGGTTATCAACGTTAATAAAACTTTAACTGTGACATCATAATGAGGTTATCAGGTGGTGATTTAATTGCAGTAGGACAGCACTGAGAGCCCAGGTGAAAAAAATGTACGGCACGTCACTGCTACAACCCAAGAAGAGTTTTTTTCCCCTGTCTTACTGGGTCGTCTAGAATCAGCGGGAGTCACACACACATATCGTAGACTTTCCATCATACCATAGCTCTATTTATAAGCCTCCCCATACACTAGTTCTTCTCTCCAGGGAGGTCATTAATTTGCCTCTCTGTCAGTGGTATGCCCCACAAAAAGTCCATCAAAACTTGCAGCCTGCTTATCTACTGTACACGGCTACATTCGCTGCACTAGAAATTACAGCTGTGTGAATCCTCATTAAGAAGAAGTCGTTTAATTACCGTGTCGTGACAAGATGTCCAGAAGAAGCCTAAAGGAAGACAGATGACCCTCTTATTTTTTTTCTTTCTTCTTTCATTTTCTGACAGTATTAAATGATCCCAGAACAGCACAGGTAGCTGTAAATGTATTTTTATTAAATGAAGGCTGCATACTCTAAACTATTGATATTCATAAATTCTTCTTCATTATCATTAAGTGGTAAGATATGAGCGACAGAACAAGGTGGAGGACATGTTGTTTTCCAGTGAAGATAGTGTGCCCCCTAGATAAACAGCCCGTGACACTGATAACCCCAGTTTTCTTCACGTGTGGCTGGTCAATCCCTGCTCCTGCCTCAGCATTTATCAGTGGACCTCAATAGAGAGTTGACCTCTTGACCCGCATGAGCTTTTATCTTGCTTTTCATTCCAGGCGTAGCGCCGAGCTGCGCTGTGAAAGGTGTTTAATGAACTGTCTTGCAAAGAGAAGGTTGTGTTGCCTACTAGCCCTCATCCCTCCTCCCTGTTTCTGCATCACTTTCTTATTTACAGCCATATCTCGGCTGCTTTTTTGCTGAGCTAGGGAGTACTCCCAGAATTGGAAAAGCCCCGGAGGTGTGAATAGTTCATCTGTGGAAAGATGCATCATTTGTCTAGATTTGCATGTTGCAGAGGAGAGAGTGAAGAGCACAAAAAGTATCTGTCAGACAGCTGTGAGACCTGGTACCTGCATTGACTCCATCTGATTTTGTTCAAAGGAGAAGCTTGATACACATCCAACATAGAGGTAATGACTTTGTGGATGCTGAGAGCTCACTTTGAATGGCTATGACATAATATCCTAAAAATATTTGGGGTTCAAAAGTAGTTGCATCTTTTGGTCGATGAAACCGGCCTCTGATCGATGGTTCTTTGTAAGGAGCTGCTGGGAGTGTGTTAGATCCATTCATGGTTCATTTGTTCAACATTGATCAGTCGGCACATGAATGGGAGTCCCAAAATAGAGAGAGAAAAAAAAGGTTTTCATATGTACATTGTTGAACTATTGTTTGTTCCTGAATTCCTTTCACAAGTAATGATTTCTTTGGAACCCCGCAGAGACTGAGTCTTTGCAGTCAACTCTGGATTCTAGTGCCAACATGATCAGATACTCCAATGTCTACTACAGAACTAATGCACCACAGTCTTTACAGGGCAGGTGAATGTTCAATGAAGCAATTTTTCTTGAGCTCCAACAAAGCATTTCACCGCAATTTTCTAGGATGGACTGTAAATTCAGCAACAGTACTCTTTTCTACAAAGAATGTAATGTGCTGTAATTTACATGTAGTCATAAAAAACAAGAGAAAAAAAATAATTTTACTTCACAGCATACATGTTTGGTTACTCTGCTTTCAATCAAATCACCCATGTACCTCTTTTCAGTTTCAATCAATCACATTTATTTATAAAGCACATTTAAAAACAACAACAGCTGACCAAAGTGCTGTACATGAAACAAGAGCAATACAGATTAAAAAGCAAGTTTGTGGATCTCCTGTTTCTGGTGCTATATGACATTTTTCATTGACTAAACAATTGTAGTAAAATGAGATTCAGCTCAACGTCTAATCCCTCTGTGACATTCTAAAAAGACTTTAAAAAGATCATCGTTTTTATTGTTCAGGTGCAGCAGGAGCCTTAACACAATTACTTACATAGTAAACACACTATGATCAAAGCAACAATGGTGGAGATTAGAGTATTTCAAGGACACATAGATCGTATAAAGAGAATGCATTTATGAGCCTGCTTGTTTTTGATTAAGAGTGTAATAAGTTTCTGCCAAAGGGTTAAAATAGATTACAGCAGCAGTTAATAAAACGATTAGAATACCAGTTGAAACCGGAGACCTTGAAAGTATACAGAAAAAAAACTAATTCTTGGCTCTCTCTTCTTCTCCATCATATCATCATTTATGATCTGTATCCAGATCAAAGAGCAGAGGCTGTGATGTTCAGATCACTGATGAATTACTAATTAAAATGGAGCATCCAACATCCTACCATAACATGCAGATTTAAAGACAGAAATGTTTAAATTGATGCCAAAAAAGGAGGGTTTGGGATGTTCTTTGCATCAAAGGAGGGGATTTTATCAGATTTACAAACAGGTTTTTATGGATCCAGGGTTAGTTAGCAATACAGCAACAAGAAAATACTGCTTGAGCATCCACAAAGAGCTGTGATGGCATCATGGGATTCACAAACCATCCGATCATCATGCTCCCTATTAGTCCACAGAAACTAAACTTTAAGTTCATCCTGTTACAATATTTGATTGGTATTTTAGAAGAAAGCACAACCAAATACTCCAACAACTGAGAGAGTACACCGCTGAAGCCATTCCCTTAAAAGACCTCAGAGTGTTTTTGTTCCTACTGTATTCATCTGTTTAGTGTCTCAGAAGGAATTCTCTTTTGTAACTGCAAATGGATGCTGTTTTTGTATGTTGACAGCGGAAGAGGGGAAAAGTGGAAAAACTTATAAATATATAATAGCCCCTCTGTTGTTAAGTAGCTTTGCAGTGTGAGTCTGGGTAATTTCCAGTGCATTTAGGTGTGGATTATGACAAAGACATATTGTGAATACTAGTCGTTTCAAAGAAGGATTTAAAAGCACATGAACCACTGTGTAAAAATGTTTTTTTAGCTGATAAATACGCCTTGTAACCTTTTACACACTGCAGCAGGTCATAATTCCAATGGGGACACATTTAAATAAAAACAAAGCGACCCATTTTCTCTAGAATAAGTGCACAAACTCCCAGATCACAAAAGATTTAAGGTAACAGCTCTGCAAAACAACCACAAATGAATGTAAAGCTTAAAGGAGCAGGGAGTCAGTCCCCTGCAGTAAGCGTTCCCACATTCACACGACTAAATTAGATCAAACCTATGCTGCATTTGTTCCTTACGGATTTAAAAGTTGCAGCGTCAGGCGTAAAGTCGACATAAATCTTTCATGAGATCAACACAGGAAATATCGTACGCTGCCTCACCTCATCTCTTACATTTGACCTCACCTAAAGCCGGATCCTGCTGGTGCAAATGTGTGTGTGTTTTAAATTCTAGTTCCCCCGCTGATGGGAATAATGAAGTAGAGCCCTTCCTTGTTTGGGGTTTTTGTTGGGGTTTTAAATGTCCCAGTTGACACAGTTTCATTAAGAGGTCCTTGAGCCTAACTTCAGGCTTGATAAAAGAGGGGGGTTCAATTTCTGCTTTTCTGCCTCGCCATTACTTGTTTACCTTGTTTACTTTGGACAAGTCTTCACATTACAACCTGGATTCAATGTTGCTCCCATTCTTATTTGGTTATTTGTTCTCTCTGACCTCCATTTGTCTTTAGTCCCTGCTGTGAATGAGCTTTTCGTTCCCCCCTTAGATTCCTCCTTCCTCTACGGGAAAAGCACCCTGACACATTTTACATGTTTACACATTTTTGAAGGTGAAAAGAGTGACAGATCAAAGCAGAATGGGAAGCCTAATGAGAAGAAAACGCTGCTCGAACAAGCACATATTTCTGAACCGATATACTTCCTGATCATTAGCTGGGTATGGAAGACTTAGAAGCTCATTATTTTGATATATTCCCCTGAAACGTTGCTTAATATGAAATCAAACTACTGTATCTTTACTGTAATGACGAAGCAGCTGAAAGAGATGCTGCGAATATAAATGGACTGAAAGACAGTTTATTTAAGGTTCTACGTCGATTCAAATATTTATAGCTGTTACAGCACTTGACTCCTAAATGGACTGCATGGGCATTCTCCCCAGGGTGTGTCTGCTCCATCTATCCCCACATAGCCTGGCACAGTTTCCCACAGCGTGCATGACAAATGAAGACAAAAGGATACAAGATTGTCTGCTCACATGTGTGCACTGACACAGAAGGCCAGTCACCCTTTGAGCAACTTTTGTAATTGTGCAAATAGAAGTTTAAAAAAAATTCTTAACACATTTTTGTTATGTTATTTAGAAGATGAATAACAAAAGTCCAAAAACTGTGTTTGTTAAAAATGTGTTCACATATGTTTTCACATATGCAGGACGATGTCTCCGGACATTCTCTTGATCTGGCTGTTCACATATATTCAGACTGGAGGGGTGTTTCCTGAGATGTGACATAAAAAAAAAAAAAATCGGAAGTACTAGAGTAGAAACAGAGTCTGCTATACGATGCTATAATGAGAATATTTATATCAATGCTACACGTAGTTCAACGGAATCTATCAACAAAAGAGTGGAAAACAAAATACTGGTGAACAGTAAAAAGTAATGCAGCAGTTTAATTACGTGCGCAGAGATTATACCGGTCGCATGCATGCACTCTATGCACCCTGCAGCAGTCAGAGTATATAAACGTCACTCCCCACTCCCTTTGGCTCGAGGTGAATTCTCCAGATAATATCCTGCTGCGTTCTCACATCAGCTCACTCCGACTTGATGTGGAAAAAATAGAAGGAGGCTGGCAGGAGAAACTCCGAAAAAAAAAAAAAAAACTTTGGCCATTGCGGTCACACATGCAGCCCCTCCTGGAAATATCAGGAGTTTTTCAGGAGTTTTCTACAAGTGTGAAAGTACAAATAAAAACTGCAGTTCATTAAGCCAGAACTATTGCATGTATATAATTAGATATAAAGCATACAGATATATCTGATGTCATGCAATAGTTAGAGTATTATTTTAGTTTAATATACTCAAACATATGGCTGAATATGCCTTAACGAGCCATTTAAAATGAAGACTCTCCACATATACCTACAAGGTTGAGTTACGCCAAAGCTTATGGAAACTTACCTTGATATAGGCTGAATCAAATGTTTATTTTAGAGGCTTCTTAGAAGCACAGTCATTATTAATTGACACCTCATCTTTCTTGCTAAGGCAGATAAGTTAACACAGCCTCTCTATCTCTCTCCCATCTGGCTTTGCTTCGTCTCGCCCGACTTGATTCCTGAAGCGGAGTAAGTGAGAGAAAGGAGGAAGGAGCGATAGAGAAAAGATTTGGGACATACCCTCTGTAAATGGAGCGGATGATATAAAATTTAGCAAGTGGCTCCCTGTGGTCCACCTTCAGGGGAAAGTCCTATCTGAATCCTCAATCACTTTCGATTATGACATCCTTAGTAATTCTAGAGAAGATTAAAGTTGTCTCCTTTTTAACAGAGCGGACGAAGTGGAATTTCAAAGTTATTCATAGAGTCCATCTTTTCAAATGAACAGATGGTTTAAAAGGGAAAAAAAGCATAAAGTTCTGTTTTTTATGGCACTGACTGCACGTTGTATTTTTAACAACGACTAGGTAACTCCAGGGACAGCACACAAAATAAAACAGAACTTGAAATGAAAACTAACAGTGTTGCTACACACATCTGAACCCTTATGAAATAATATCTGGCCTATCACACAGCTTGATTACATTGATAATGATAACATGCAAGGCCTAAAGTCAACGTATACAACTATGTAATTCCATTTATGTGTAAATGTGTATATTAAAACTAAGTGTCAACAGTGCTGGCAAACTGCTTACATCAAATAATTATTTGAGCTGAGTGCCAGTGTTACCTTGCTAGCATGCTCGCAGTGACAATGCAAACATTAGGATGTCAAACAGTTAAAATGCTCTAAGTTTAGTATTTTAGTTTTCTAACATTTACTGATTGGCACATTGTGGGGAGCATCTGAAGGGTTTGAGAACATTGTTAGTTTTGTAGATATAGTCATAAATCAAAGCAACCGAGACAAGGGTAGGAGAGTATTCTACCAATTTGAGTGGCAATCCCTAAAATAGTTGTTAAGACTTTTCAATCAGAACCAGGAATGCAAGCATGCAAGCATTCACAAAAGTTTTCTGATTTCAAACACTTATGGTCTAAGCCAAATGTTCTGCCAATCGAATCAATCAGGTAAATGGCGAAAGGACCGTAAGAAAAGTTCAACCTGTTTCTGGCACCAAAGGAGATAAAAGAAAATGGTAAAAGTCTTCAGGATTAATCATCCAGACATTATGAATATCTATAAAAGCTTTTAAGGCAGTGTTTCGTATGGTTTTAGTTTGGAACACTGCCACCTGGAGACTTTCTCTTATGATTAAAAAATGGTCATCATCTTGTCAAGCAAAATGTAAAATTGTGCATGTTTGTTTAAGTCACCAAACTGATGATCAGTGGTATCGCTCAAGTGTAGGGACTCACTCTCCTAACATACTATAACAATATAATGCACAACACACATGCTCCCATAAAACTAACATTATCTTGTGCAGCAGCAGAAATAATGTGTTAATCATGACTCTTGTTATTATACCACCATCATGCTTGCCTCTAACCCAAAATTGTATGTGACTGCTGGGACAGACAGTAAAGTTTATCTAATCTAATCTAAATCAACAGACTGGAAAAAAACAAACACACACAATGGATTTGTGTATTAGGGCTAAGGGTTACTAAAATATTATTTGTCATGCTGCCAAACACATCTCATGCTGCAGACATATTTTAATCTAGATTATTACTGTTTATAATTAAAGTGGTTAAATTTGAAGTAAAATCATATAAAATCAGCCAATTTCCTTGTGAGAAAGATGTTTTTACATATTTCCCATCAAGCTAGGGTGTAGAGTCAGAAGAGACAGTGAGAATATTGTGAACTCTTTACTTTTAATTAGCTCACTGCTCACAGTCTGTTATCACCAGTTTTACCGATAACAGCGCTGTCTGTCTACAAATATTAGCGCCTGCTTATGATATTTATAGCTACTGCCGACAATGCGGAGGCGTGAATACAAAAGCTTTAATGAACTGGTGTGGGCTGGATTTCTTTTAGGTCATAAATCAGTGATACAGAAGAATGAATCAGGCGTATTATTACAAAGAAGTTGTGATCTGGCCTAGAGAGGGAATAAATGGTCCCTGCTGCTGTGTCATTGGTTCAATTCCTGCCCCATCAAACAACAATGGCGGTGCCTTTTCCATTCCTTTTTTTTTGTTTGAAGCAGTGCAATAAATGTAATGCAAAATATTTCAAGAATTTAAAGTTCATATTCAGGAACAACCAGAACCACAATATGCTAAACGTGTCTTGTGGACCACCAATGTCGTGATGATTATGACACTTTTGAGATTTTAGACGGATGAATAAAGTATAAAGTATGTATTCCGACATTGCGTGCAAGACTTGTTCTGAGTCATCCCCAGAAATATTAAATCCATTCATATCCCAAGGCGTTGCTGAGAGTTTCCTTTTCCTTTCATTGACGTCTTTTTAACCAAAGCAGTAGAGAATGTCTTTTGCCTGAGGAGAGGAGACAGAGGAGGGCACCAGTTCAGGGAGGGCGAACACAAAAGAGAGATCTATTGTGTTAACTGAAAATACATCCAGACATTTCATTACATTTCACATATTTTAATCATCTCCTCTTAATCTCCCAGCGCTCTCTACAAGAGTCTGGATTTCATATCTCACTAAGACGTGATAAAACATCACTCACCTGAGACGGATAGGGATTTATTTTATGTCCGTACTTTCAAAAGTTTCAAAGGTTTTTTGATCTCATCCAACTTTTTTTTTTCTTCTGTGTGGCTTTTCATGCTAATTCAATCTAACAAGGAGCAGGATCAGTCCAACCTATGCTTTAATTGCACTTTTTACAACTTGCACTCAAATGTTGCGGTAAACAAGCGCATTATGCTTTATGCACAGATTCATTAATCACAAATGTCATTCAGTTCAAAATCTCACAACACTCTCAACCTTTCGTGGAGATCATTTGCATGTTTAACGTAAGAGATAATTCAATTTCTAATGAGATAATTAATCACAGTTGCCACAGCCCAAATTAGTGGTTGCCAAAGCCTCACAAATTGAACAACAAACCTGTGCAGGAGCAGCAAAGAGCGGCTTTCTGAACAGGGAATAAACCATAAGTGCCAGAACCCATCAAATATTTAATTCAGCTGTAACATTTTTTTTTTCTTTTTGTTTGTGTTTTGTTTTCGCAGAGGCAAAGTATGAAAAATGAGCCACCTATTTGTAACAAAAGGTTGCAAATGAAACGGAACAGCCCACCCCTGCAAGAAACGGAAATAAATTCTTATCCAGTATTGCCTGTCTGTTCTCTTTTTTTCCCAGAGATACGGAGATTTATGCAAACTGTAACAATGCTGAAATGGCTGCTGGCTACTGCTGTGCACTGCGGTTTGGCGCGCGTGTGTCTGTGTGTGTGTGTGTGTGTGTGTGTGAGAGCGAAGAGTTGAATAAACGAACCACGACAAAAGCAGTAGTGTAGACTGGTTTTCACATCGTAACACATTCAGGGTTTTCAGAACTGCAAAACTTGTGAATCAGGTCTTGGAACAGCGGAGTGGAAGAGACCAGGGGGATGTTTGGTGCCAGAATGAAATCAGTCAAATCTGCTGTTAGGTGTGTTGGAAAGAAAGTGGAGCCTACACAACATTGCCCAATTAATCAATTCAGTTCCAACCCTAAACCATGTAAATGTGTTGTTCTACATAAAATTTCCTGATGAAGAAATTCACTTCATCCAGAACTTTCTTCTACACCAGCATTATTTTAGATTGTTTTAAAAAGCTTGTGTGATAGCTAAAGACAGTTTTACAACTTAGTTCAATCATGCTACCCACTATTAATTTGCAGGAAGGGCAGTAAATTGACCAAAATATGTAAAGTATAAATAGAGTGACAGTAAGGACACAGATGCGTTATATATTGTATAATTAAAATGAGTTAAGTGTCCATTTAAAAGGCACACACTCTGGAGAATATCAGCTGTCTCGTATATTTAGCAGTCATAAATTAAAGTCTCAAAACTAATCATAGTGAACTTTTCCTACGTCTGAACATTTTCTCCCATCTCATGGGATGGGTCTCAATAAAAAATGTAATTGCTTGCAAAATAATTAAGCAGTGTTCTTACTTGACACAACAGTGAAGACGAGGACAAAGAGAAGTCATAGTTCCAGATGTAATAAAAGTTTTAAACGCACATTAATATTATGCAATAAATGGTTAATCAGGCATCTTCCACCTTTAGTTTTTTCTGACTTGATGTCGCTGTCTCAGAAACTTCTCCATTAAATCCAAAGGAGGTCCGACTTACTATGTATAAAATCCTGATGATTAAGACCCTTATTTGGCATACAGCATTTAGGGATCACCTAGTCCGTTGGACTACATGTAGCCCTAAAAAACAAACAGTCAAACAGATCTAAAAAGCATCAGTGCCAAAGGCTGCAGGAGGAGAGGGGAGCACAGACATGTTGAAATGTAGCATGTTGTATTTACTTTTAATGTGGTTTGCTGGATTTCATATTTCTTTATGTGGCTTGTTTCAGCTTGCTTGGTTGCTGTACGGACAGGAGATGTGGTTGCAGATAAATAGATTTATTTTTCTTTCAAATATTCCATGCACTAATTTATCCTCGGTTTGTCTGGATCTTTTTGTGGTGTAGAGTTGAAGTATAACGGATCTACATCTTCCAATCCAACTCAAGAGATTTCAGTCTTTCAAAAGGCACTAAATGATGTCTAATGTGAACGCAATATGGTAAAGTTATATGCATGGTTAGGCAGGGCTTTTACAGAAGACGATAAAAAAAAAGATATCAGTGCTGTCATTTTGAATATTTGTGAACACATGCATAAAAAATAAATAAATCTTCAATCAAAGTTTCAACCAGTTTCCTTTTCACAAACATGCTTTAAATGCAGCATGCTCTCAGAGTATCCAATAAAATGACATGGATTGACTAAAACCCTCAGCCATGCAGGTCAGGAACTCATTTGCTGTTTCCTACGTAGTAGACACTGCAGCTGTTTTTAATACAACACCTCTTTATTTTGTATCATGTCACCAACAGGTGTACTTTGCATGACCTTTAAAGTTTTTGACCATGCAAGGTGACTCATTGCATTGCAGTATAAGTAGCAAAAAAAGCTGTGATTGGTATTTTATACTTTTTACTAGTTTTTGAACTCCTGTAAAAGTGAAGGAGGGATAAAGAGCAAAAGGTAGAAATTAAAGACTGGTTTATGACACCCATTCAGTCTAATGTGTTTGTTCTTCATTGCAAAAAGCATTGAGATCTGCCATGCAGATCTCTGTCCTGCTTTAGGAGAGTCGTCAGTGGACTTTCACGATGGACTGAAGCTGGGAGTGGAGCCAAAGAGTTTTAACAAAGCTCTTACGGTCTCTGTTGTTCCTCCATCCTTTGAGAGCAATCGATGCATTTGTTGACAGTTATGTCTGATGCTTTCTGCGTGTCTGTCTGTCTGGGGCTTTAGAGTCTCCTTAATCTATAAGCAATTGAATTTTATAAAACAACACTAAAGTCGAAGTCTCTGCTATGTAAAATGGTCTATTGTGAAGGGGGAGACTGTTGCATGGGTCCTGCTGCTCTTCTTAGACAGCCACAGGTTAACTCAGTATTAACATACATTGATTATTCAGTGACAAGTACCGTAAATATAAAAGGTAAGATTTATACTGAAATTACAAGATAGGCATTTAATGATTTTGGAACGGTCTGTGTGTACCTTGATTCTGATTGGACTATTTTTAGTTGGCACTGTGGTTGTCATGAATCCAATTTAATTGAGCTTTCATGAGCAAAGCTGAATGTATTGAGCACTCTAAAATGTATTTAAAGACGGAGGATACAAACACCATTAAAATAAACATGAACATTTAAATAAGTGTGGAACGAATATTTGACAAATTCCTGAATTTAAGAAGAGAGTTGGGCTTTGACAGAAACAGTATAGGATGATAATAATCATCTTCTGATAATCTTTCGTGTAATTCAGAAGAAATATGAGCGATTGCAAAGTGTGGGAAAAAAAAGGGAATGTTTTTCAGCATCTATTAAGCCTTGGTGAGAACTTGCAAAAAGGCAGATCAGGGTTTGATCGTTGGCCCAAGAATCTGTGTAGAGTTTGCTTTGTTAACTTTGGTCTCACCATATCGATCCCAGTAACAATGGGTTGAAAGATCTCAATGCACTTTATGAGTCAGCAGATTGGGACTGCAGTTAGTCAGAGTGTCAAGCCAAGCTGTGAAGAAAACAAACTTCTTTTACTTTGAAGAAGTGAGGTGTCTCAATGACACAAACGCAGAAACTGTTGAGTTGCTGAAAGTAAGGTAGCTTATAAAAAAAAAATCTTAACAACACAATAGTTTGATCAATTGTGATGCCAAGAAAAGCTTTGTTGAACTTAATCCCCACTGTGGGGATTCACTCACTGGAGGCTTCACCTCGGATAGCATCCAGAGGTATATTCAGCTGTTTCCTATTAAGAAAGTCAGCTGCTGTTTCTGTCCCGCTGTCAACTTTGTCTTACGTCAATTAACTTCTGTTCATGTTACCTTCATTCTTGTGATGAGTGCCACAATGAGTACGCATGGCCCGATGACTCAAATTGCCAGGAAAATCTGTTCAGAACGCAGCATTTAAAATGAAAACATTAATTTTGAATTGAAAACACATAATCTAAAGTCAATCTTCAATACCATGTTGAGAAACAAGTGGAGCTGCTGGAGGGTCAACTTTCAAGAATCAAAAAAGAGGTTAAGACAGGCTGAGCACGCTGACAAAGTGGCAACTAATGTAACCTGCAATCCCATAAATGAATGCAGTTAACTGATAAAATAATGCAGTTAAGTGATGATATGCTCCAAATCTTTGGTAGGAATTTTAAGCAACAACTAGATTATTAGCTTGGGTGCTAATTTTGCAGCTTAGGTTAAGAGCTGACAAACACAATGTTGGAGTCATTTGTCACAATTTTGCTCTTGTCTTAAGGCTAAAGAAATAAAGACTTGACCCACACAAGCCTGGACATATCAAGGATGTCTCTTACTGCAGCTCTGCGGATGCTGCGTAGGAAATCCAAACTTCAGTGTCTGGCTGTTCCTGCTAACAGCTGCTAAATTACGATTGGACAATCCCTTTTAGGGACGGGGTTTGCTGGGCAGTTGTCAGCCTTGGGCACTTCATGGCTATAGCTAAATGACATGTTCTCCTTTTAGATGATATTTCAACACCCGAGGCACAGTAAACACAGTGCTGCGTCTCAGGTACTTTACAGGCAACACCTTTTCCTTCTTTCTTCACAGACTAAAAACACAATGCTAGCTTATTAGCAGGAAGTACATATTGAAACACTTCCAGAGCCTGACGAAAGCTTTTGAGATTTCTTCCCCTGCAAACAGTACCGATGTATAATATTTCTGTACAGTTCTAATGAGCATCATTACTCCTGCATTGATGCAGTACCAAATGAGCTCATTGAATTTTTAAAAAGGCACAGTTATTTAAAGCAAGTGATTTGAACATTAAATCTGCTTCAAAAATCTGCTTGAGAGTCGCATCACAGCAATTAAGCATATTTCCCAAGCCCATTAGCAATTAAAGGGATGTTACTGGAGTGAGGGGCTGCAGATGAAAAGAGTTCCATAAACTTCGGGGGAACACATTTTATTGGTATACTCTGTATAAAGCGAGAGGGTGAAGGAGCTCACTACGGAGGGCGAGAAGCTGAGCTGCTTCACTCTCAGCCTGAACAGATGGTAAGAGCACACAGCATCACTGAAAAGCAGCCGTGAGAACATTTTTGAACAACCTACTAAGATCTTTACCACTGAATCTGGCTGTGAGAAGAGTGAGCCTCCTGAATTCTGCCGCTGAGAGCAGCCTTCATACACAGAACCCCTGCCAAGATATTCTCTGTTGCTTGCACACGCCACATTCTCCTCTACAGAAACACGTCACATCTTTATTTTTCCTCCCAATCCCCGCTTCTTTTGATTCCCAAAGGAGATCAGAGGCGGCTTTTTTTGCTGTGGAATTTAATTTCTTGAGTCGATGCTAAGAAGTGACTGTGTTCTATTAGAGGAAGCACACTGTTCAGGACTATCGGTGTAGTCCAGCGAGCAAGAAATCTCGCCAACACAAACACGATAAGCTCTGCCTGTCCCGGTTCTTGACAGAATGCTGAAATTGTGTGATTGTTGCAGCAGAGAAAATCCCTCAGGTGAAAAATACAACACAGGGAAGCTTCACTGCAGCTCCCACTTATTTGGCAGATATGGGACTAGACACGTCACGGCAGCACCAAACAATACATGACAGCAGCAGAATTAAAAACACACAACAAGAGAGGGGGATTTAAGAAGAGAGGGAAGCATTTACTATAGATATTTTTTAAGCCTAGCAGGATTTTGCTGACAAAAAAAACAACTAAATATTTTGTTAACTATCTTCATGTTCTAAGCCTATTGTCACCGATGTGTTATCACCTGCACAAAATGTATTCCTGAAAATCAGGAGCTGGAAAGAATGACTGAACAAAGTATTCTTTCACCTGCAGTTTCAATAAGCTGATGTGCACCACATACTTTTTTATATATGTGCTAGAACATCATGTTTTTAGACCTAATTTGCAAAAGTCAGAAAATATAAGTACATGTTTCAACCAGACACAGATTCTAAAAGGTGAAATATTGCTGCTGGTTACTGCTGTGTGCTGGAACAGTGTAATAATCTAAAAAAAGACATCATTAACACTGTCAAAACACTTTCGTACAACACTTTTATTTCACTCTGCTAGATCTCACCTTATGACGTCAAAGAAGTGCAAAAAGGAACAAAAAAAAAAAAACAAGTTCACACTTTGTCTGCTTCCAAGAGGGAGAGAAACACAGATGTAAAAGGAGAGAAGATCTGTGTACTGCCAACGCAGAAATAAAGTGAGCAAACGTAGGGATCAGGTTTACCTCAGCCGGCTGTCACAGCCAGGTGTTAAATCAACAAGTCAGCTGACCGCTGCCAGTCCTCAGGGTGCAGACTCAAAACACGCCACACACCCTGTCAGGGTCTGTGTCTCTAAGTGCATCCCACAGGAACATGTGCATGAAGCATGTCAGCCTCCAACATCGGTGTCATCCAGTGCACACAGTTCAAGGAGCTGTGCAATTTGCACAAGCAATTTTAGCTCAAAACAAGATAACCGACGCAGAAACTCTGTGTGGACACGGCGCAGTGGGAGAGCCTGGGACAACTGAGAGTCATCAGTCCAAGAGGCTGACATGCAACATGGCCAAGGTCCATTAGCCCACTCACATATTTCCCATTTCTGGCTTTTTTCTTATCCGAAAGGGAATCGAGTTAACAAGGCTGTTTTTGACTGTCATGTTTGCCCCATCACAAGTCATTACCTATCAAGCCAAGCCTGCACTGAAGCACAACTCTAAAAATGTTACAATAAAATGACACAAGAGGAGGTTCATTACAAGTGCTGGACTCAACGGCCTCGTCCTGGCGTCACCCAGCGGAGCCTTGGTGCAAAAAGAAGGTCGGTGTTGAGTTACACGACTTGTTAAGAGCTGTAGGTCATGGGTGCAGACAGAACAGCTGTGCTCTTCACACAGGCCGCAGCGACAAGCAGAGAGCGCAGTAGTTGTGGGATCATGGCGGTGCTAAAGCCGACCACATCAAAGACCGCCGCTGTGTGAAGTGAAGGAAAGAGGAGGGGACCATATCACCTCCACAGCGGGCGTGTCTGCAGTTACTGGAGCAAATATTGGTAAAGTTGGAGTGTTTGTGTGAAAAGTTTACTTTGATGTAACTCTGTTGGATGTTATATGTGGGAGCGAGGCAACTTTCTTGTGTTATTTTTAAATCCCCAAATCTTCTTAGCAGCAGCAAATGTATGTTGTTTTGAAATACTGCAGGTTCATCACTGTTTCTTAGATCATAGGAGCAACACTAAGGTGCCATGACAGAAAGTGTTTGTGAGGGATGAGCAACAATTCCTCTCTCTGTTAGTCATAATAGAATCGGAGGCTGTTGGTTGTGGCAAACTGCTGATTTTTGGGTGTTAGTATGTTCACCGCATCACGCCTCAGCATCACATGCTAATGCACACGGTATCCTTCAGTGACTTTTTAGACACACAGCTGTTAAGTTACTTTCTGGTTAACCCTGCCATGTCTTAATGAGATAATTAGATGTTGCAGAAATACAAAGAAAAAGTCTTCAATAAGGACATGAATGGGGGCGAAGGGTGGAAAAAATCAAATGAGTCTAACATGAAACTATTTGAAAACTGTGTTAAGGATATCATACACAACTCTTAAACGTAAACATATAAATATAAATATTCACGGGACACAACTTGGCCCAGCGGTTACTGTAGATCATGAGACATTTATAGAGGCCATAATCCTACAAGCGGCAGCCCGGGTCCTTTTGTGGATATCATTCCCCGCTCTCTCTCTCTGGTTTTTCTAACATGGGATGAGATAATTTAATGATAATCTCATGATTATATAAAGCAGTATTAGCAATATTTCTTAGCATAGTGCTACTGTGTGGACCTGCCTTGACTGGTATAGCCTCGACGAGCTGGTCATACGACAATCTCTTCTTTTAATAGTCACATTATTTTGTTTGTGTATTCATTTCATCGTTTTGTATAAAAGTTGTGTTGTTATTTCTTAGATTAAGATCGTTTATATGGCGGGAGCTGTTTATGGACGAGTAGCGTTTAATACAGCGCTAGTATATGCACATTAAAACATGTTCATCCACTGACTCACGCAGTCAAACCTTATTTTGGTTTAAAGCAGTTACCACTCTGCCTTCAACATCTACCGTCTGAATATATCAAGCATGAGAAATCAAGAGAGAGAAAAAAAACCCACTGCATCAGCAAAAAAAAGGGTGTCCATATTTGAAGTGAAACCATGAAACACGTTATTGAACATCATTAAATCTGGTCAGTTAGCTTCCTAACTGTGCAGCACAGAAGCCATAGGAAGATCACAGAAGCTCGAACAGCCATGAATCTGAAATAACTTGAGCAAGCAAAAGTTGAGATTACACACCAACCAAGATTTTCCTGCTGGAGGCGGATTCTCACAGACTTCTGTGGTGAAACTAAGAACAGAGGGAGTTAAACCTTTTATAACAGCGGCGTATGAAGACAAGCCGAAACTCTGAAAACTGCACTCGCCATCTACAGCTGGGACTTCTTACCGTGACTATTTCGGGATGAAGTCATTTCAGTTCAACAAGTTTGACTTCTATCCCTCAAGATTTCACCTTACTTGGTTCCCTTCGTCTTCAAACGGTTCTAAGTAACACTACTTAGTTACATTTATAGTTTTCCAGTCTTTCCCATTAAACAATAATTCGCTTTGTGATTTCTGACTAGAACTCTGGGTATTATCGCAGCACTGGAGGCAGATCATCTTTTGCTGGAGAGAAGTGAGAATTCATGAAGAGATTAGTGTTGCTTGACTGGTGTGGAAAATATTTCTCAGAAAGTGTTGTTGCTAAGCCCGTGATCATCAGGACTATTTAAAGCAGCAGAGTGCCAACTGTAGAGGGGAAATAACAATCAGGGTGCTGCTAAGATACCAGCAGATGTTAGGTGTCACATTATAATTGTGTTTTTTTTTTTTTATTGCATTATACCGCAGGGTACCTTCCTGTTCTATGAATAATTATTCACGCAACGTATGTATATTATACGTTTCCTGGTGTATAACAACATCTCTTGCTTTCTCTTTTTTCCTGTTCTCATAGATCCCTCAGGTGAGCTACGCCTCCACAGCTCCCGAGCTGAGTGATAACACCCGCTATGACTTCTTCTCAAGGGTGGTTCCCCCAGACACCTACCAGGCCCAGGCCATGGTGGATATTGTCAAAGCCATGCGCTGGAACTACGTCTCCACCGTAGCCTCTGAGGGAAACTACGGAGAAAGTGGTGTCGACGCTTTTATTCAAAGGTCTCGAGAGGATGGTGAGTTTTTCAATTATTGCTTTAATGATTCCAGAGTTTATTTAGACTGATGTGAAAATGACCCTGTCTACACCACTGACATAGTTTCTTTGTGATTGGACAAACAATTTAGAATCTAGTATTTTTTCCCCCACTTAGATTTAATGAACTTCCATGTTAAGTAGTTTACTAATGTATTTTTCATGAGCCTTTTACAAACTGAAGCTGTAACAGGTTGTTAAAACTAACCAGTGGCACAAAGAAAAGCCTGTAATAGGAATATCAGATAACTTGAAAAGTGGTCAGTACACAAATGACCTTTCACATTGATCTAGCCGTTCATGAGTCTGATGGATGTGGGCACAAAGCTTGACATGGCTCTCTTAGTCCTGAAGGTGAGTGATCTGTCTCTGTTGACAGGTTGTATAGATTGTGTGTGTGTGTGTGTGTGTGGTGTCGATGACACGATATGGTCAATACGTTACCATACCAACAATGCGACACAGTATGGTATTACAATAGGATACGAAATGATAGGATATCAAACCATAGAATACAATACCCTTTATTGCATTTGATTCCAAATGCTGCGTAAATTTAGCAGATATGATTAATATTAAAACACGACTTTGTTCAAAGCTCCAAACTGTTATCTGCAGGAAGTAAAAATATCTGATGGATACAGTAGTTGTAACCAAAAGAAACTGAATTTGTTCATCTAATATGGTGACGGTGTGAAAAATGAGGCTACTGAGCCAGCCCTAAGCAACATAAGGATATAGCATTTACAGTGTCAGGAATACTAGTCATTTTTGGAGCAAGGAGCTGCCAGCACATGAGCTCAGCCTGACCTTTGACTCTTTCTGAAGCCGAATGTAATCACTAACGACATGTCCAGTACTCTCTCTGCCACCGCGTCCCCTTCCTTCTTTGCCAGCTTTTAGCTGCTGCCCCATCACCGGTCTTCCTGGAGAAGCACCAGCAGCAGATTACTCCTGCAGAGTCTGTCTAACTCAGCTGCCTATTTGCCTTACAGTCCATACTGAGGGGGATCAGAGCCCAACAAGACAGCCGCAGTTTCATTTCAGATACATATTTTTTTTTTTGTGAACACTGTTTCATTTTTTGCTCTTCTTTTAAGATGCTGATGTTAAACACTATTTAAGGCCTAACTGAGCCAGACATCTAAAATTCCCAATTCTGGAGATACAGTATATTATTGCTTTGAATTTCCAGATTTACATAAACAAAGACAGACGTGTATGTATAGGACAAGAGCTCTGGGTACTGAAAGGCAAAACATTTTGTGAGTTTTAGTTGGCGTTATGATTCGCTGTAATTTGCATTTAAATCAGTTTAAATATTTGATTTAAGGGAACAAAACACAGACAGAGATGGAAAAGGAATACCAATTGATTCATTAACAGTTGGTGAATGTCATGCATTAAATGACTAATGAACACAAATCAGGATTCAAATAACAAAATAAGACTTTTATTAAATAGGAATTTGAAAACTTGAACCGAAAGGATAATTTATGTTTTAAAGTTAAGTTTCTTTCATTCCTTCTTCTGTGTGTTGCCTTCTTATACGCATTAGCATGATCAACATGTTTCCAATGACAGAGTTTCCCTACACAACTGGTTTAAAGAAGCAGGTATCTGGTGACAATACAATAACTCACCTTCTTTATGTGTTTTTTTTTTTTTTTTTTGCTTCAGTTTCTTCTTCTTCTTCGTTTGTTGTTCAATAGCGGTTAGCAAACAGTTACAAGCATCACTGCCACCTGGACTGGGGAAATCCAAACCATAATGTTTCGGGAAGCATACTAAATTATTGTTACAGGCTTAATCTAAAGGCAAGGCAAACGTATTTACATAGCATTGTCTGTCTGATTATTAAGAGTTTGTGCTCTACGACAATTTCAGAAACACGCAACTTCAAAGTGTATCACAGAAGAAACATAAAGCATCATGACAACAGTGAACTGTTGACCTAAAGGATTATATTGCAACCACTGAAGCCACTACCACAGCTCTTGGCTGACATGATCAACAAATTCCAAAGCTTTGTGGATCTATAACTAAATCAGACCAGAGTTTCCTTCAGACTCCAAAATTTGTCGAATAGGCTAAGATTTAAAACTACTGGAATATGATTTTCTTTGTCGTGATAAACATATTAAAACAAAGCTGTTTTTTGTGACATTGAAAACTTAACAAAAGTAACTTATAAGCCGTTCGAAACTCTCAGTCACCTGTCTGCTCACACCTGCTACACACAGATGTCTCTTGAGCTGCTGTTTTCTTTTGCTTAAAATGTCTCACTCTGAAACAGGTGAAGGCTCCCTAAAGGTGCCCCCAGAGCTTTCCAACCTAAAATCAGCAGCGCCTTTCATTAAATCAAGCCCTAACCGAGTCATGAATGCCTAAAGCCCTGCAAACATGTCCTTATTCCACCTGTTCTGTCTCCAGCTACAGAGATCTTCTACTTTGTCAGAGATTTCACTGCATTGGTGATGTCTTTCTGAATTAGAGGGTGCCTTCTGATGACATACATTAATTAGAAAGGTTTTGAATGGACCCAGGGGAATTGCATCATGTGTGTTGCATCATGTTATAATGCCATGTCATGTATTTTTAGCATGATGGTTTCCGTGGTACATTGTGTTTGGATTCAATCATAGTGTATGGGCGATGTTAGTCCACAAATAAAACCTGTACTGTAGATGTATAAATTAATTTGGAAAATATTCTCAAAAGCAAAAATATCTTCTTTTTTTTTTTTTTTAAATACTGATGGACTATACGCCGAATACTTGACATTAATAGTCAAATTGTATTTAACTGGAGGTATGTTGTTCTTAGGAGTGATTTAACATAGTTTGGATATTATTTCATGATTTAAAGTCATAACTTTCTTTTGGGCTACCAAAAAGTTCAAAGCAAGCTATATTGCAAAAATGCATCTAAAAGAAATTGCCTTATTAAGCTGAAAAAATGCATGTCACATGTCAAAACAGAACCAACAACTGACACCACAACAAACCAACTGCAGCATGTTTAGCTCTCAGAGCCACAGTAGATATTGATCACATGCAGAGGTACAGTAGTGTTGCCAAAGGGCGTGTTTGACTGACCCTTCAGCTTGAGTCTTTAAATCTCATCCCTGCCTGGTTTGATTTCCTAATATTCAATAAGACTAAAGAGATGTATAGACTGCAAGAAAAGGAGGCCTCTGGTTTTCAATTTCTTAGCAGAGAGAGTAAAATATCTCTTTTTCAGTATTTCTGGAGGTTATAAAATGAATTTCCTTCATTTATTTAAGGTGACATTTATTTAAGGTGACATGTTTGATGTTGAGAAGGACAGTGGATATAGTCAGAGAGTGTGGAATGACGTGCAGAAAAAAAGGATTCAAAGGTCAGACTCGGACAAGGGACACTCCGCCTTAAGGACAACAGCCCAGGTACATGAAGCTCTCAAACTAACCGCTAAACCATCCAGTGACCCATTTCTAACAATTTCTCAAATATCACTGGTACTTGATTTGACTGCCTGACAGTTAAAGACAGCATGTCAGCTGAAAACTGTCAAACACACTTGTAATATCATTGTTTAGAGACAAACACTGCATGCTTTCTCAGTGACTATAAACAAACACTTAGACAAATAGCTGTCAATTAGCCTGTTTGTGAATCCTTTGTATTTAATGCTTTACTATTGATTTCCCTTTCAAAATGAAAAACATATACATTTGTCTGTTTAATTGCCATGCTGAAGCATTGTTTATTCCCACGTCCCCATGTTGACGCTTTGATTGATACCCGAGAAGAGACAGAGAGAACAAACAGGCAACTCTGTCAAATTCAAAGCCACAGGTATTTGGAGGCTTAATGGGCTCTGCAGTCGTCTGCTCACATTATGAAACAGCCACATCTGAAGTGACCTCTTTCTCATTAAGCACCCAAAGGCCACACTGAGCAGCAGACTCGCCCACCTAAAGTCACAGTTGTTGTTTATTTCAGAGCAGCTACTTGTGAACACATCTTAACTTTGAATGGCTGAAGAAAAAAATTAAACATAATTTAGATTTCTACAGAATTTAACAAATTCAATTATTCATGAAAAATATCAGAGATGTGACAACTTTTATTAACATCTTAAAATTAGAATGTAACTGCTTCACAAGTCATGGAATCATTCATCTTTTTAGTTAATATTTATTCAAAATCCCCAACAGCATAATCCAAAGTTATTTAAAACAAATAACTCTTCATTTTTGCTGAGAAATCAATTTTAAATGCTTGGTATTACTTTATTTTTCTACAGTTATACAGTCTAGAATGCACCTGACAATCTGAACTATAAGTATTTCAGTCTAATCGAGCCGTACTGAACACAAACATGTACGGACGACTGTACAATTGCAGTCATTTTTAACAATGCAACTTGTGCAACCCATTCAGCAATGACAAATTAAAAAACATATTTTCTATGAATGTAATGAAAATATCGATACTTGGTGGCCATGAATCGGTATAATATCACCATGCTAAAGATCGAGATACTATGCTGTATCGAGGTGAACTGTTTATATTTCTCATTCAAAACAAGAACTAAGAAGAAACAGACTGACCCACATAGCACAGGTTTGCACGATCACTCATCAACACACTGCAGCTTGGTCTTCTGGTCAAATTCATTTATATGGCCAGTGCTATGCACAGCTTACCCAAACTCTTAGATGGGCATTCTGACATTTATATGTTGGTCTTTTCTTCAGAATTTCAAAAGTATTCTGACCATTTGAATATCCAGTTGGTTTTACTGTCAGTGTGCCTTCTAGCAAGACAGGACAGAAAGAATTCATAAATGATGTATGTTTGTCTTTTGGGATGGGGTTTGGGTGAGTAGTTTAGGTGTTGTGTTCGATACTTGATGACACAAAGTCCTCCTGGCTAGAGAAAGTGACATCATTTAAACCCAGCTCACTGGGCTTTCAAGTGGAAACAGAATTAAGCTGGCGATTCGCACAGCATTTGACCAGACTTACTGCACTCAGGTATCTGTAGCGTGGACTGGAAACCGTTTGACACAGCGGTAGTCAATATCTCAGAGGAGGGTTGCAAAAAACCCTTAGTGTATCTGTGAGAGCAAGCGTGAACTTGAGCTGAGAAGGGTGAGAATAAAAATTAACAAATCTGAAGGTTTGCATGCTTTAGCTTAGTTGCTTGTTTCTTTGTTTTTTAAGTATTGCACATGAACAGAAATAAGATGAGTTAAAAGAACAATGAAAATTTGCCTAAAATACTGCTTTTTTGTTGCTCAACTGCCGTACCTATGAATATTCAAGCTCATGACAAACAATGTGTTCATGACAGATGGCATGTCTGACAAAAAGTCTCCTTCAGTGTTCATTTCCGGCGTCTTTTCACACCTCAATCATCCAGACTTTCTTCACAATCTGAGGCACCAAAAACCAATTGTAACAGCTTTTTTTCTAAATTCTGTTCATCAGCTGTGATAAATCAGAGCACAACAATGCCTTGATGCATTGGCGTCAACATATGCAGTTTAAAAGCTGAATATTCTTTTTTTAAAGTTAATGGAATATCTTTATTTTGAAAAGGAACAAAGTCATACAATGTGCATTTCAACATGTTCAAGTGGCTTCTTAATGGGTTTACAATTTTGGCAAGCTGATGCTTTTGTCTTGTTTCAGACGAACATTGTACATCATTGAACATTCAAGTATCTGGGTTTGTTTTGACTGTGAAATAACTAATATATTTACCATACTTTGAGTCCTTTTATCAGGGGTATTTATAATGTAATATTATGGAGTACATTGTCAAAAATAAGTTACTTGTTTGCGAAAGTTAAAATGTTAATGATTGAGCAGGTCATTAGAAGTTTGGGGGTGGCAGAAGCTCCGCCTGCTGGGACATCGGTTGTAAACTTGGGGTTTCCCGGTACAAGTCCCAACCAAGTTCTGAAATTGGGCTGGATGCTGGAGAGATGTCAGTGCACATCCTGAGTACTGCCGAGGTGTCCTTGAGCAAGGCACCAACCCCCAACTACATGGAGGGCCAGTCCCTGTGCAGCTCCCTCACTCTGAAATCTCTCGATGAATGCATCTTTAAGTCCTGCATGGCATCACGTCATATTATTATCATTTCAGAATCACCATTATATAAGGATTCATCATCTGTGGACCATCAATGGCTGTACCAAATCATATAGTAATCTATCCAAGGGTTGTGAGGATATTTGATTTTAAACCAAACCTTCAAAACTAAAAATGTGTGTCAGAGAATCTGTCGTTTTAAATTGTGCAAAGCTATTTCAGCATCAAATATGCTACTGTTTAAATACTGTTTATGAAAATGAGGCCATCTAGGAAAGAGTGTAGTTCTACCAAAACTCATTACATTCTCCAAATTATAATGTCAGTGCAAGAGTGCTACTGCATCCTCACTGGTTTATATTTCCACCAGACAAGGACACAGCAGATCCAGTAAATGAATTCTCAGCAGTGAAGGGGCAGAAAAGGACAGAAAAACATAAATGTTTAATTCTGTACCATGCAAGCTCCACATACAGAATTTGCTTGTGGTCTCCAAATTTTGCCAGACGATGAATTTAAGACTCCAGAATGGTGTGATCATTGCAATACAGCAGACATATTATTTCACTTGGGTCATTCCCTTTGAATATAATTTATCAAACAGCCCTGCAGGATTCAAACTGTATCATTAGGGGAAATGATTACAGGAAAAGAGGGATACAACTGTTCTGCAGCATGATGTCTTGCTGTTGTCACCCTTGAAATGCAAGCTTGTCCTTGATGCTCGAGTCTTTGCTCCCTCGGTAGATTTTGATTCTGTTTATTCTTCTGTATAATAAAAGCTGCTGTGCCTCCAGTGTCCTTATTAGAGAGTGCACGGTCCTCTGCAGTAATGCTGGCTGACGTGCCGTGTCATTTTCTTCCCACCTTGTGTGAAAAGAAGTGGGATTTTATTTCCAGTTGATACTTCTTACCATCCTTTTATATCCCAGTATGTAATCAAATTAAGAGGATTTTACAGAGTCAAGTTGTGACACTCTTAAAATTAGGTGTTGGAAGAATTTAGCTCAGGTGGACCTATAATATGAATCCTCAAGAAGCCGAACGACTATTTTCTTTAAAATTAGTTTCTTGTGATTTCATTTCCAAAAAATATGCACGCTGACAATTTTACCATTGAAGATTAGTTGGATGAATAACTTCAAAATAAAGTAAATCTGATTTTTTTTCTTCTTTTAAATGACAGCTGAAGAAGAGGAGGAGGGCAAAGGAAGCACACAGCAGCACAGGGATGACAGGCAGATTATGCAAATGTTAGAAACGAGGGTTGCGTGCTGCACCCTTTGTCATGAGGGAAATGTCAAGAGGAATGATTTGAATACTCATTAACCTCAGACACAGAGTGAAAATGTAGTTAGAAGAAGAGTTTTTTGTAATAGTTTTAAATGTTCTTTTACGGGCATATTACCTATTATGCAAATTCTCCTTATGAACTTATGATACTGAAGCTATTATTAAGATATTACAATTACTGAGACGAAGCACTATAGTCTGGGTAATGACTTGATTTCAAGTTTGAAGACTTATTCATCCACAATGAAAAGAGAGACCGGAACAGCTCAAGAATTCAATAAATAAGGTGTTAGCGTCTAATTTGCAGTTTTGACAGCATTGCCTGTCCATTGTACTTCATTATTCTAATTATATTTAGCATGAAAGACACAAAGGGAAGAAAAAGAGAAAGGAAGGTAGGAGTTCATGTCCCCTCGACTCAACATGTCAAACACAGGAAATCCCTGTGTATCCCATAGACAGCTGCTCCTCCTGCTTCAGGCCTCATTGAGTCCTGATGAATGCAGCACTGGGCTTCTGAGAGTTTAAGAGAGACGCTAAGTGAATTTACTTTGTGCAACCACCTGTGTCTTTGTTATTACCCCAACACTCTCACCTACTGATATTATACATGCCACAGAGAAGTTCCCCCGTTCAACAGCCACATTCAATAAAACTGATGGAGCACAAAAAGCTAGAAAAGTTCAAAATTGAGGTGCGTGGGTGTCAAACTAAAAGCACACTTTAGGAGAATATACACATTGCAGATTTAATCTTTGCTGTTATTTTAAAGCTCCAGTAAGGAGTATTTAGCTGGTGATGCAACAGAGTGAAATTAATATTCATACCGTTTGAGCTACACACAAATGTTTAATGTATGTTACTGCTGTCATGGGGTAGGTGTCAGACCAAATGATTAACTACATATACATTTATATACAATTTTAAATTGTTGTTTTTTTCCCACCATACATGTTCTTAATAGGTGATTAATTTGACTGTTGAGGAAAGCAGGGTGAGACTGTCAGAGAAAACACTGCGTACACATGCACAGGTCATAATAGGCAAAGAGATAATGGGTATGTGAATGGTCCATTGGGGGCACCAAACTCTACACAACCCAAATGTTCCTCACATGATTTTTTAATAAATATAGAAAAGGAATTTATGAATTACAAAACCCCCACTGTACAGTAACATTTTAATTATTACCTCTTCATATAACTTTATTTCATTTACACCATTATGCTGTTCTGCCTATTTATTACCTGACTTTTTTTTAAAAGTGTTCATTACCTTGTTTGATTAGCAGTTTGCAGCATTTTGCAAATGGTTTCATATCTTTAAAACTGTCACAGCTACACTTCCAAGGGTTGCTTTATGTTCCTTTCAGCCACCTGGAGCTCGGCTCCTCAGACAGTTTGAAAACCAATGAAGGGTTTCAGCTGCAGGTGTGCCGAGCGAGAACGATTGTCAAGACTCTGCCACAGATCTGCTATTTGCATAATGTGCTTTATCTCTATCACGTCACACAAGCTCGCCAACACTAAATAACATAATTTAACAAAGTTTTCTCCCCAGAACACAGAACTTAAATCTGTGGCTTTGCTTCCGTTGAAAGTTTCAGAGTTATTCTATGTAATCTTTTTCTTCTGTTACATATTAGGTTGGCATTTTAGCATTTTTTTATTAGGTTAGCTTATCTCCTACACGTGCAAATAAGATGGTTTTTTTTAATTTAAAGTCTTAATGTAATTCACTGAAGGAAAATGGTATCCTGATCTACTTTGAGGCCTTGGAGCATTTACACTTTTACTTTTGAACAATTACAGTGTAGCAAACCTTTTTTTAAGGGTCGTTCATTTCCGTCTCTTGGAGAAGTTATATGCCCAGTAAGGCCGGTCTGGTCTCTGCAGGAAGCTGCCCTGGGGCCTGCCAGAGGCAATATTGAAGGTGAAGACACTTCATCACAAAACGGATGAACCTTCAGGTAGTTGGGTCGTGCTGCAGCTGAGGAGGCATCTGTGAACCTTGGTGCAATCTGCTTGTGCAGCACATTTTGGACAGGCTCGAGCAAAGGCCGCTTGTCTGTTGCTTGAAAAAAGTGCTTGAAATTCAATTCTGGGAATTATATTTGGTCATTTTTTCACGATGGGGTGAACCAATCCAGAAACAAACTTTAATCGTCTTCTAATGATGTTACTCATGCTCTAATTTAGAGCTCTTTTACATAAGCCCTAGAAAAAATACTTTTCCTACTAATAGAGTACTCATTTTTGTGATGCCTTTAGTCAACTAAATGTTGCAGCTCTTCAGTATGGGTTCAGACTTGGGAAGTCTTAGAATCCTTACCAAATCTAAAACATGGTTGCATTATGTGAAAAATGAGATTCTAAACCGATATCCCTCTTTCTAGTCCTGAACATGAAAACGACTACAAAAGCAATTGTGCATCACACACTGGGATCAAAAACATTTTTGTGAAAACTGTCAGCATCTGCTTTTAAACAATAACAGGAGGTTTTTCAAACTGTCAGTGCTAATATCCTCTTTAGTTTTATGTTGCTTGACATTAGCCTCAAGGACTTCAATGTCTAGTACTTGTTGGCAACGGTATCAGTGGCATTGTTTCCTTGGTTAGCAATAGAAATCCTGACGCCGTCCAGTTTTAAACCCTATCTCACTTGTCTGGGATTATGGCAACAGCTAAAACAAGTCTTTGGTTCTGTATTCCCCCTCCTTTCCAAATAATCTAAGCCAAACATTTGTACTAACCAAGATCGAAGAGTTTCTTAGGTTTAAAATTTGCTGAATTGAAGGTACCTACATTTAAGTTATATTCTGATCCTTGATTCAGAAAGGGAACTACATGATGATGATTGCTAATTTGGGCTAAGCAATACAATTTAGATTAGTACAGCCAGATATTACGATTTCTATTAATTAGCCTGGTGTACCGTAACCGCAGACATGAACAGTGAACTCATTTGACTGAGTTGTAAAAGTTGTACCTGTGCTCTTGATTTAATCGCTGTACCCGTTGTAATTTGTTTTAATTCTATAGCTATGTCATTTATTGTCCTAAATAAGAACCAGTTTTATCATAGGTAAGCTACATTTTGGCTTATCATTTAACACATAAAAACATCTTGCCAGCATTGTTACTTTTAGTCAAAAAAGAACAAAATTCCAATTGGTAGGGACCATCTGGAGAAGCATGTTAAAGGCTTTATATCCTCTGAAAATAACTCTGTGAGTCATGACTGTCTACAATGGGTGTAACACCCGAGTCCCACTGTCTGTGATGTTTTCCGAGTTTTCCGAGTCCTATCTTCAGTTTGTTTACATCGCCGGGACGGTCGGCTGACTCCTCCCCTCGCGAATAAAAGTTGTTTAATTGAGGGACTAGAGAAAAGAAGAATAACATACTGTACTCACTGCTTGACTGCGTTTCTAGAACACGCTCATTTCGGGTAAATTTACATGCAGTGTGAAGATACGAGCATAATAAAGATCGCTAGCATTAGCATGCTAACACAACAATGCACCGCGAGTTGTTTTGGTTTCATGCTGGTGCTCAAGGGCGACATCTGCGGGATGAAAAAATATATAGGCATATAAAGCCTTTAAATACAGAAAAAGACACTCCTGAGCATTTATAACGCTACAGCTTTTGTCCGAGACCACACACAACTTGCTGTTGGCAGGATCAGCGGGTTACAATGAAGAATGCCGACAACACCAAGAAGCTATTTATCACGTCCAAAGCACTGATAAAGAAAGTATTGGGATGTGCCAGGGGATGTAAACATAGATTTAAATTCAGGATGTCAACCATCATTTCACTCATCCATTGTCAGAAATGTATGCCAGCTGCTGAAGATAATAAATGGAGCCTGACAGTCTGACATCAGATGTACCTGCAGGGAGCTTTTCAGCAGCTCTTTGGCAACGTGAGAATGTTCATTTCATGCCTGCTGCAGCTCGCTCTTCACCCACGCCCACAACTGATTATACAGCAACATTAGTGTTTGTCTTGGAAGCAGTTTAAACTCTTGAGTTAAGGTCTACCAATATTTTCATCTTAAGAGCTTTTGCTTTGTGGATTCTCCTCAGTGAGAGGAAAGCCCCATGCATGTCAGGTGAGTCATTTTAACAGTGTGGAAAAGCTCATTTCACAGTGCTTAGAGGCCCGACTTTGATTTATAAATCATTTGCACTGAGAAGTGAAATGTCACTCAGTCATTCTGAAATCTAATTTATTGTTGCCCCAGAACCTGCTTTCAAGAAGATTTTTTATTCAGGATCTTGGACCTGAATAGTCAACGTGCTCTCCAGCTAAAAGTGCTCAGTGGTCGACAATGACATGCAGTTAGTATTCTCTCCTTAAGAATAAAAAAGCATTAACTAAATGTCTGTACATGTTAAGTGTGTCTGCAGCTCAAATTGTAACATTTGTACAAAAACGTTCTGATTATCACAGTTGAGTTCACTCTACAGCTGCTGGAAAATAGGACAGTGTTGGATTTCTTAAGCTTGTTCAGACACAGACAAATCATTTGTGCTTACACCACTGGGAAGAAATGATGGTTTCTAATGTGATGTCATGGTAGGAAATAGAAAGTGCTGTTTCAACAGCTGCAACAATGTTTCAAAGATAACATTTAAAGGAAAAGTTCAATTAAAAACGAGAGTTTTTTCGGATGTATGACAGGTGGATTATCAGCATTATAGTTCCTTGTTTTTAATGTATTTTATTAATAATCTTTTTCTTTGATAAATTCTCTGTATCTTGGATGGGCTTTCATTGGATAAGGGGAGGACACTAAGACCAAAATTTCTCGTCTTATTTTTCAGCTGGTTGTGAAAAAGTCTAAAATGTTCGACAAAAACTAACAGGACCATCAGCAAGAAGACTTGCTTATTTTTATTTATGTCTGAAACCGCTGCTGCAGCGTAGTTATCAAACAAAGTGACTAACTGCATGCTGCCAAAACAGTCTTTTATTACATTTTTCCACTGTTAAGTTTCTAGATGAGTGATATCATCAACTGTATAAAAAAAAAGGCACGATGCAATCTTATTGTTTGCTTTAAAATGCTGTAAAACAAATCCCAGCTCTCTACTAAAATTAGTTAAATATGTATTCATTTTGATTCAAGATAAAAGTAAAAATAGCTCCCAATGTTTCTTCAAAACATAACATTCAATCGAAATTCATGCATTCTAAATAAATCCCTCAAAATGATAATGTGCTGTCAGTAAAAATACATTGCTGGGGACGCAGTGCATATTGCAGTAAAAGTGTGGCAAGAATAGTATGTACACAATAACACGTGCGGTCCCTGCTGCCCTCTTGCCCTTCTTGAGCCCCCCCTGTGCTGTGGGGATAAATAGAGAGTGGGTCCACTTCCATTCGGGAATTAAAGCGAGCTGATATCAGAGCAGAGTTGCTGACAGATGTAATACCATGACTGGTTGCCATTTGGCTTAAGAAAATAGCCATGCCAACAAATACTTTCAGTTGATCCATCAACTCTGAGGCCAGAGAGTGACTCCACTTTCACCCTCTCGTGTTCTCATATATACTTTCACAGATTGTTAGTGGAGTCATCAATACAAGCTTGAGTGGATAGTTTTTCATATATCGGAGAACAAAGATTAGACTCATGCAGTTCATAACACTCAATTTAGCAGCCAGTCCAGAGTAGAGCACCTGTTGGGGGGCACTACAGTTGCTTCATTGCTCCCTTTATAAACATTTATGATAATAAGGGCAAGTCGTAAGTTTCCAATTGATTGCTTCTGCTCTTGGTGCAAGGAATTTGTCAAAATGAAATAAACATTTCCACTCATAACCTCTCTGTGACAAATGATATAATTACTGCCCCATGTCCTCTGTTAATAAACTGAAGTTCACATGGAAGGTAATGAAGTCACGCGTGCTTTTACTATTGGGATGGATGAACGTCATTTTGAGATAAAAATGTCACACTTGGCTTTAAAACTTTATGATTTGTTAATTTAACATCAGATGGCTTCACCTCTTCAGTGACACAATTGTTAGCCTGTAAGCACTTGCACATTACAGTAAGATTGTGTCAAAGACAGATTTATCCCTCGTTCATTTGAACAGGCTCAAAGAAAATTGTTGCGCAAAATGTCTGAATCTGGCTCAACTATACATTTTTGTAATTTGAACACCATATTTCTACTGCCTATCTCACAATCAGCACATGACAAGACAAAATCATCTCGTATCACCCTTCCTTGTGGTATCTTAACAGCAGTCCAGTGTTTGTTTTTTTTTACGTGTGATAAGCCTTCAAACTGATTCATTTATTACTCAAACCGGACATCCTGGATCATTTTTCATTGTCACACTGCTACATGAATCAATCTGACCCCAGCCAACGCAGCCACTTGCATTACTTCAATGCAGGGCTTTATTTTTTTCCATCGCCCACATGGTCGCCTTTTACCAGCTTAGCTGTCAGTCGAAAATGTTAAACAGCCAGCATCTAACAGGGTCAAAAACTATACAGGCATTTCTGAATTCATCACCGAGAAAGTTAGCTTCAGAATTTAAAAAAATATTCATTTATATTTCAAAAATGCTGGACCGTTCCCGATTTCATCTGGACTGAAATGCAGCATACGATTCTGGAAACTCTTTTCAGTTAGAGATACATCTTTGTTAGTATAAAAGTAATAATCCCATTAAAAAAAAGCTTGTTGATGAACAAAATAATGGAAGTATATTCTATTGTACATATGTTTTAGGTATTTAATTAAATTTTAATCATAAATGGTGGCACACAGAAACATATACTGTCAGAAGGATGCATCCCAGTAATGGCAGTCTTCTTTAATCTAATTTTAAACATTACCATGCAGATGTCTTTCTTATTAACTTCAGAGAATCTCCCCATGAGTACATTTGAAAGCCATTAGAAATGACTACACAGCAAGCCAGAAAATTGCTTCCTGTCATTTTGTTTCATCTTATGCTTCTTTGAAACCCAAATATTCTGCAGCACTACTTTCCCCCAATAACACAGCAAAGCGAGTTTACAGGGGAAGCTCTTTCAGATATCAAAGGAATAAATAAATAGGAAAAATGATATGCTCTCCGCTCTGATTACTGGTTTGTTGATGTTGACCGAAGTTTACTGAGGTTAAAAATTAGACCCCCTAAATCAGCCAACATGTAGCCAGCCACTGTATCCAATATTATTTGGAGGGTTAGGGTTAACTAACTAATTTGGAGATTGGTTAATTTGTGTTGTACCAAGAGCAACACAAATACATTGATTTATCATTAAGTCCATTGAACGAAACCTTATTGCAAATTAAATTATTTTGATTTTTTTTTGTAATTTTCAACAGAAATGCCAATCATTTGTCAAAGCCTCTAAAATATAAGAATTTGCTGCATTTGTTTGTCATTTATCATAATAAAAGAAGAGATTTTGTATTGATGCTTGGACAAATTACCCAATTTTAAGACATAATGGTCAGCTCTTGCAAATTTTGATAATCAACCCAACCTAACCTTAAATCTAACTCCTCACATGTTGGCTTTTTAATATGGTGATGTATTCAGATTGATAACATTTTAATGAGATGCTAAGATGCATACATCAATATTATGTTTAAAAATAAATGATGAAATTAGTGTTACATTGATGTTATCATCCTCATTGCCATTGGAACAGCAAATGCAAGTTAATAGCAATTTATGTACGTTCATACAGGTCTACATTTCTGTTATTCAGTGTATATCTGCTCTATCTATTTATTTGCATTAGCAGAGCAAAGGCAGACAGGGAGCATGTGTTTGTGTGCTAGAGATATCTGAGAGGACAAACATGACTCCCACCCGCCTCACATTAACCACAGTTCAACCTTATTTTCCCGGCAGTACACATAATATTGAATCTAGGCCTTGTGGCATAATCCAACCCAGAGCTGGTCTCTGATAAATCATCTGTGGACTCACCAAGATCCCTGATAATTAGAAAATAGACTAAAAAATACATCCTCGTGATTATAATTAGCCTTATATTAAGATACACATATACACAGTAGAACAAATATACTATTTGTACATAGCTGCTATTGATCAAATGTTGTAGATAAAGCTCATAAAAGTGGAAAATGACCCAGATGCATCACAATATAAAGACAAGTTACAATGGCACATAGGTGGAATTGGGATCATTTATCTTCTGAGAGACATTCATGCAGTTCAAATAAATCCTAATCTCTTCCCAATTTTGATGCAAGTTCTAATAAAACACAATTTTTATTTCTTCCATTCTGGTTACTCTCCATGACGCTGGAGGAAGCAGATCAGTTCCTGTCTTTACACTTTTCCATGCAATACTCATAATACTGCAGGAGAGGATTCAATTTTGTAGCTCTGTAGGGTATCTTTGCAGCTTTGCAGTCTGTAATAATTATAACGGGATATTATTCTTTAATTGATCCTCCGAGGAGTAATTCATTTTATCCTCTCAGCCCTCCACAGTGAGGTCAGAGCAAAAACATCAGTGACAGAGCAGCGACTCGGGGACTTTTGGGCTTCGGTGTCTTGCTCAGGGACTCTTTAGTGGATGAGGGGGTTTGCTGAAACAGGAGAGGAAACCGGGACCTTCTCTGTTCAGGGTCAGTTTCCCCCTAATGATTTCAGCCTACTCTTTTGACTCCCACTGTTTCATTCCCAATCACACTTAGACATTTTTTTTATAAAAAAAATATGCGAAAAAACAATCTGTAGATAATGTAGGGATATTAAAGCACAGCACACTCCCTGCAGTTTATCTGGGGTAACATTTTACCAAGGACAGTCAAGATTTTACCTGTGCTTGTTGTTTTTGAAATCAATTCCATCCATCTATTCATTTTTCTCACTCTCAGGGGCCTGAGCGTGTCCCAGCATGCATTTGGTGAAAAGCAGAGTTATATTGGATATGTTGCCAGTTTATCACAGGGTTCCGATCCAATGGTTTGCATAAATCATTTGGTATTTAATACGATGAATCACACTTTTACTTTTATTTACCTTCATTTCGAATGCTCTCCACATCACCTTCTGCACAGTTGACATTTGGTTCTGCGTTATCATGTGTTTTAGCCACATGTCGATATGTCCTTGGGCAGGACATTTAACCCCAAGGTGCTTTGCTACTTGGGCAGTGGCGTGTGAATGTGTAGGAATGGATGAGTAAATAATGATTGACACTTTAGATAGCAGTTTCTGCCATCAGTGTGTGAATGGGTGTAAATGGCTAGGTGTGACCTGTAGTGTAAAAAGCATTTCAGGAGACTAGAAAAGCACTATACAGTGTAAGCTAAAGTTCATGTACCATTAACCATTATCACTCACGTTATCTATGGTATAAGTTAGATCAAAAAGTCAGTGTACTTCTTGCGGCCTGTGCATAACAGGTGCCTTATGTGGTTATCAGAGGAGGACGCTCCAAATATCTGAACTCATTATTGTAAATAAAAGTTAATCTTCCTCTATAGTTCAAAGTTTCCTCTTTTTCAGCTACATCTCAATCATCAAAGTTTTCATATTCTCCAAAAGGCAAAAAAAAATGTTCAAGTCCCTCATTGTTATAACTGGATGTGAGTTTATGCACGAGTTGTATACATTGTGAAGGGAGGATTTGACTGAGTCCCAGGCTGTGTCCGAAATCACTCACTCATTCCCTACTCACTATGTAGTGAGTTTAATGCAGTGGACTGTATAGTGCACTCACTCAGCAAAATTAAAAAACATTTCGGACACTACTCGCTCACTCACCGGCTGCTGACAGTGACGTCATTGTTGTCGCGCAACTGAAACGCGCAGCTTAACAACGGCAGAGGATCAATAACAATGGTAAATAACAGCATGAATTTCTGTGATAACTCATATTATACTGAGTGTATTTTCACAAAACATTAACAAATAATAAATACTTGTAAAATATAGAATTTTACATAATGAAACATATTTTCGGACCAAAACTGAATTATTTATGCTCACAGACTCTGGTGTCTCGTCTGTCATCATCATTAGGACAAACTAACATCACTAAAGTTGACGATCTTTCAATCTTTATTAAAACCGATCATAGATTTCAGTAAAACGCTCTGAATATGAACTTTATTGAGTTTCTGTGTTCATGCTGGTCGCTCCTTTCGTCCGTCTGAGAGCAGCCGAGTCAAACGCCTCTCTCCGCTCGTAAAAATCTTTTGAACCGCAATGCATGATGGTATATATTGCTCGCATAGTGACCATCGCTCATACACTACTTTTCAAAATGCATTGTGGGATACATTGAGTGGACTATATAGGGTATGACCATGCTCACTCAGAATTCGGACAGCACTGCAAAATGGCGATAGGGAGTGATTTCGGACACAGCCCCAGTTGCTTTGTTTCCTGTTTTATTTTACATGGCTGCTACATAGCCAGTGCTTTGTTATAGAACGGTGAACTGGAACTTTTCATAGGTGTCCAATTCAAATTCTTGACACCCCTCAGCCAATCAGAACCCATACTATGCAGTGTTTCCCCTACCATTATATTAATGGTAGGTCAAGTTTTATTTTTTTAAGATTTATTTTTGGGGCTTTTTGTGCCTTTATTGTAGGGATATGATAGTGGATAGAGTCGGAAATCAGGGAAAGAAGTCATTTAAGGATACCTTTCCGATAGAACAGGACATCTGTCATTAAAAGTAACCCATGAACACCAAGATTCCTTCAAGTGTTTGTGTCGTCGTGTCGGCATGTCGGCATGTCGGCTTGTCCCCACCCCCCCCAACGCTGTAAACCTAGGGGAAACACTGCTATGGTATGAATCAGATTACTGGTCAGCAGCTACACAGTATATCCTGGACTACCAATGGATCAGCGGAACAACTGCTGTTGGAAGCAGATGGGAATTTAAAGCCCTGTGCGGCTCAAACAGGCTTTCTAATTATTATCTGATTGTATCTGTTGAGTAATAAATCATTTGCAGCCATGCCAGAAAAAAAGAAGCAGTTGCTTAAGTGTTGATGTTTTCATCCAAGGGTGAATAAAGTGACTGTTTTAAAGCCTGCAGCCAAATATTGACCATTTTTACTGTGGAAGCAACATTAGTTTCACTTCTGTGTGTTTTCATTCCTAATCATGGTCTCCAGCTGCACATTAAGCCAGCTTGTGTAGGTATTTCAGCTGAGGGCATCCCAATAAACAGTCTATTTATATACCTGCGTGCTTCTGTGCTCCTGCTCCGCTATCCACCAAACGCAGAAACTGTGCTGCAATCAGCCACACTGCCAGGGAAATATTTAATGTTTATGGCAGCACTGTCGCTCCCATGGGTGTCAAATGAGCAGGAATATTAGTGTTTTGAGCTCTTAGGAGGGCAGAGACTGGAGCTCACAATGGGAGACACGAGAGAGGAGACTCGCAGTCTCCTCAGCAACGGATATTTTTAGAGGTGGTTTTTAGACATCTCTCAGATGTTAGGAGTGGTACAAGATGAGTGCTGGCAGATGAATACACTGCTCATTAAGTTTTTAAGCAGGATCTGCAGAATAAAGGATGTTTCACTTCATTAGTAGATAAACCTCTGCAGTAAAAATGACATCATTTATTAGGGGTTTTTGGTTAAACTGCAACAGATCATCAAGAAATGAACCCAACCCAAGAAAAATGTGGTAATTTACTTGTGTTTTGACTTATATTTCACTTTGCTGAACCTAAATTACAAGTCAGTTGTTTAGTTGACTATTAAACAAGCCAGTGGTTTTTAATCAGAGACAATTTCCAGGTAATTTTGATATATAACTTTAATTAATCAGCCCACAGTCCTGCAAGTCTCTGGAGACACAAACAATGGTGTTTTGCCATTGCTGCTTTCTGGGCTACTACACATTTGTAATTAATTGCTTCATAATTGTCTTTCTTGTTATTTTTATTTACACAACAACATTTGGTGGGATGGATGAAGTGTTTTATTGAAAATCAGATTCCTCCAGAGACACTGATTCCATTAGCTGAAATGAATAAAAATAGATTATGTTAAAGGAAACAACTTCAACAACAAAGACTAATTAAAAGTTACTTGAGTCGTATGAAAAACGGTAATTTTTAGGCGGCTTACTAAGACTGAGAGTCATTTAAACATTCAATTCGTAAGAAAATAATACAATATTGGTTGCTTCCTCCTGCCATTGAGTTTCAATCTGGGCCTTAAAGTAAAGGAACCAGATACTGTTTGTATGGACGTGTGGGTGAATGGATAGTGTTGACATAGAAACAAATTGTCATGTCTACCCTACAACCAACAGAGTTACAACACTGGCCCCATGGAGCCCCCTCCCCCTTTAGTGTGAATCAGCTCCCACAGGCCGGGCTCACATCCCTCTGGTCCTCCTGGTATTCTCTGCGGAGGTTAAGCAATGCTGCCGCTAATGTGAGGAGGGAAGAAAAGGAAGGGGATGAGTGCTCTGCTTCCTCACAACAGATGCTAGGGGAATGTGGGACTGAAGTACCAGCGAGGCAAAGACATAGAAAGTAATGATTGATAGAGTCTGTGAGAGCAGAGAGCTGCTGGTGCTAAATTTCCCCTGTGCCAGCCTGGATGGTTTAAGTGTAATGACACAGAGAGGTACACGGATAAAACTCTGCTTCAGTCTAATCAAAGCCTCAACAATCACCAGGATGTAGATAGTAAAATAGGCACACAAACACTCAAATATATGTTTTCTGCATGCTGTCATACAGTGTTTACCTGTTACTCAGTTTAACTCTTTATTTTTTTTTCTTTATTTCAGTCCCTTTCCCTTAGTTAGACATAAATAGAAAAATGACCCATAAACCCCAAAAGGGCTTATCAAAATTAGGCCTGCAACACAAATCTGTTTATCTACAGGTAAAAAAAAAGACAACAATGTTTGTTATTTTCAAGACTGTTTCGCAATTACATTTCTCAAACAACAGCACAGCAGACAGTGTTACCATCTTTAAAGTGATATTATACTGTAGATAACATCATTTACCATCAGGGAGGTTTTTCATGATTTGGTTTAAAGAGTATTATATGCACACAGGAAAATGAATTGATGCTGTAATGTTTATATAACAGTTATACATTCAGACTGCAAAATGATTTTAATCATAATAACATTTGTTTAGATTATGTCTTTTCACCTCACTTTGAAATCTCAGTCTTATTGTATCACGCTCTGGCTGTGCTATATAATGTGTATGATCAGATGATGATGCAGAATATTATTTTCATCATATTGTTTACTAGCTGTGATTGGTCCATTTTGTTAAATACTGTAATTACACTTTACTACGGAATATTAGACTTAAGGAACTATGATACCGACTTGGTTTTAAAAGTAGAAAATAAATAAATGAGGGGTTTGAAGTGACTGTGCTGGAAAAAAATAAAGTCTTGCCTGAGTGAAGAAGGAAACATCCCCTAACAACTGATATGGGCCAGTACACACTAAGTAGTATGAGTCTCTTCCTCCAGTGAGGGAGCTGCTCATCCATTAACAAGTCAAGTGAATGTATAAGCCAGAACTGTTTTGTTCGAGCGGTGACATGCATGACCACAGGAAACCTATACACGCAACGTTCCCAGAGAAACAACAGCCTCAGTGGAATAGCAAAAGTGACGGTTTGAGGGGGAAAAAAAGAGACATCATTAAATTCATCCACTGTGTACCATTGGAACAATAGTGCAGGCCACTGACTGAAGCTCTTCACAGACGTAACCAGAAGTGACTTTTTTGTACCCGCGGGCAAAGCAGCCCAACAACATTGTTAATTTAATGGCATCCTCTGTTTTTTTACTCATATTTCCAGTTTTCCAATCGATTAGTATCTGTGCTGGGGCTTTGTTTTATGGTGTGAGTCTTCCTGCCGTGGACTGAACTAGAGGGTATTATTCTAGCATTGATTGTGCATTGGGCCGGCTTTGTACTGTGTCACGGAAGGGAAATTCATTAGCATGCACATACTCTCTGTGGCATTTTGGCAGGGCGACAAAAGAGTTATCCTGAAATGTTGCACTGGGATTTGAAAAGCCTCGTTGGTAACCAGGGGACGTCCCCTGCTGCCTTTAGACTGGTGTTCAATACTGAGGTCTTTCTAAGAGGACCTCCCTTTAATGTGATCTGGGGGGAATTAGTGGAGCTAACTAACCTAATCAATATAACTGGACGTTACTATAGGTCTATTTTTAACATCATTTGACTGATTTCATTTTGAAATCTACGTATTTCTACACACAGATTTAAGGTTCCACAAAGAGAAACAAGCGATGCAATAAGACAAACGACTCTGAACAAATGGAACCTGTTTTCAATTACACAATTTATGTTCCTCAAAATGCTACCAAATTCCCATGGTCTCCCTGGCAGCAACATAAACTGGATTGATGGGCCTCCATGCCTCAAAGTTGCCCCTTGTGGTCCAAAGAAAGTTTTTTTTTTTTTTAATACCTTGCATCCCTCATGGTGTGAAATATTGCACCTGTTCACATTTAATAGTTCATCTATCATGAAATAAGAGCAGAGGTTGGAAAAAGATTTGTGTGGGTAAAAGAAAGAAGGAAAAAAAAATACAGATTTTTCTGTTGATCAAGAGTTTCAAAGAGATACACACCTGGGATTGCAGCAGTGACTTGCGAATTGACGTACAATGTTTCCTTTTATGATCTATTTGGATGTTTAATAGAAGAAAGACTTTTTTTTCTTTTGTCTGACCTGATTTTTTTTCTTATGTCTTCTAAACAGGTGAGCTGTGCATTTCCCAGTCAGTGAAAATACCACGTGAACCAAAATCTGGAGAGTTCGACAAGATCATTCGCAGGTTGAGTGAGAACCCAAATGCCAGAGTGGTCATTATATTTGCCAACGAGGACGACATCAGGTGAGTGCAAAGAATCCTAATTGGCATGAGTTATCATGTCACCATGAGTTATCCATAAGCCATATATTACCTAACAAGCCAGAAAAGGAGTAGGAAGAAGTATTAACTTATAACGTTGTTTTTTTCCCCATTCCCTTCCTTCCACTTTTAATAAGTGCAGAAATAGAACCGTCTTCCAAATCTGCTAATGCCTAAAGTGGTAAATGTTCAATGTCCATCAGTGACTTGAGGCTGCTGTTGCTGCTGGCATTAAAATGTCACAAATGTCTCCTGTGTGTAAACAGAAATACATTTGCCTTTTCCTTGTACAATAAAGTCTGCTACCCGCATGATATATTTATGAGTCAGAAATGGCAAATATGATTATATTTGGGTGTATTCTTGTTTTTGTGTCACAGGGGTTCTGCAGGGTCCCAAAGTCGCTCTAAACACTAAGACCTCCAAATGATTGTAATCTAAAGCAACAAAGGAATTCATCCATGGAAATGATTAGTTTGAAGCAGCAGAAGTTAACTCAGTTCATGATCCAAATGTACTTAAAATCAACTAAGAGGTAGTTGCTCTTCACTTCAGGATATACATTGTATACCACTTGATTTCTTACTTTAAAAGATGTAAGCAACAACCTGAGATACAAATTATTTAGCACATTAAGAATTTACTCACAAAAGACACAGGGAGAAAGGGACTTTTTTTTAAATTTAAATTAAAAAAAAATATGAAGAAGATTCTGACACATAGTCTGTATTAAGAATCAATTAATTGGTCCACTGACACACAGCACTGTTGTGGTTTTGTAAATGGAAATGTTTCCCAGCAAAGCCTTAGTGGACATGTGTATTCCTGGTGGAAGGGGGCATTGATTTTGGGGCGGTCTCTGGATGATGACCAGGGCAGAAGTCCCAGTGCTCATTGACTTAATCCGGTCCTGATAACGGGTAATAGTGTGGATATGTAGTAATTACAGAAAGCCAGGGGGATTGCAGCTCTATCCTTGAACCCAGTAAGTGTTCGCTGGCAGCAGCTTAATGAGAACCCAAATTGTCTGCATAGAAAGTGGAAGAGACTTGAGCTGTTCTGATGGAGACCTTTAATGTGACAGTTGACCAACTATACAAATATACAGTGTCAGCAGTATGAGGAATAATAACTCTGTCTGAACTATTGAGACCCTGGAAAACAACAGGGTCTCAAAGCATTAAGTGGTATGAGCACAAACTTAGATCTAAAAGAATAATAATAAAGGAATCGTACCATAATTATGTATACACTTAATTCCCCAAGGCTGATTATTTTACAATAACACATATCATGGTTGTCATTTTCAGTAAATTGTCTCCTGAAATGTGAACATTTAACTTTATTCTCCAAATGAATCATTCATACATTTAAATGTTTCTGCCTCAGATGTGTTGGACTTATTAATGAGCGTATTAATCAACTTCGATTTTGTCCCTGTGGACTTTTAACAAAGCTGTTTTGAACACTTTTCCTGCAGTGATTTCAAAACATAATGAAAATATCCTTCAGTATGCAGTGCGGTGTTCCTTTGCGTCTGCTTTTCTTTTCTTGCTGACATTTAATGGGACAGATTGCACCAGTTCCACTGTCAATAACTGAGACACTCCGTCAGAAAAATGTACTGCCCCTTAACTGTGCACATGTCCATTTGAAAAGAGTATTGTAAGAAATGACCAAAACACTTTGGACAAAGGTCCAGAGGTATCGTAATGTTATTATGATTCAAATGATGTGACGTTCAAGGTACATTTTATTGATTATTAATGTAAAATGGCAGGTACAACAACTTCCATTAAGGCTGTAAATAGGTTTTGTTGGGGTAAAATCTCAACATTAAAAAATGTTATGCATGTTTAGAACTGAACCAGGCTGCAGTAGAAGTTGAAGGGAAATGCATATCTTCGATGCCAGACACTGCAACTTTACATCTCAACGTGTTACTTTCACCTCAGAATGTCTGTCTGTCTGGTCATGTCCTCTTTATGTAATCTCCTGATGTAAGAAAGTCTATTTCTTTCATTTTTCCTACATGGAGAACATAATTGCATCTAAAGAAATGATCATTTCACTCAGACCAGACTGAAGGAAACATCATTACCAATCAAACAGAAGTCCAATCAAACTTAGGTAAAGCAACATAAAGTTAGTCGGATGACTCACTGCTAGCCCAGTTCTGTCGTGATTATTCTACAAGGTTATAGCGTCCTTCTTTATGCAACAACAAAGTATCAAAGAGATATAAAGATGGCGTGTGTCATTTAGGGTAAAAATGCCTGTCTTTTCTAAGTACAGTATAATGCTCACTGTTTATTTTGGGACAGTTTGAAGGCTGATAATGCGTCACATACCAGGTGGCTGTGTTTAAATTTTATGTTCCTGTGCTCAAGCTTTCTTGATGAAACTCTGCTGCTACAGCAGAGCTTGCTGGCAGTTTTTTTATGGCTCCCCAAACTTACTTTCATTGGCAACAAGCCTGGACAAATGTAGCAGGGGTGTCATTCTGCCACAGCCAAGAAGTCGTCTACTGCTCTGGGAATGGATAGTGTGTCTATGGTGGCTTTTCAATTCTACTTAACTGCCTCATTGCAGCTTTTTGTACAGACTCAGAATAGAAAATTCTTGCCATGAGATCACCTCAATACCAGCTACACTTCTCCTTAAGGGTGCATTTAAACTGAGTTCTCATTGCTGAATGTGCATGAAATAGATCAAAACTCTGACAACACAACAATTTATGGCTCAATTATACATCGCTCTCCTTCTGTGTCCCACAGGCGGCTCCTTCTAGCAGCTAAGAAGGCCAACCAAACCGGACATTTCATCTGGGTGGGTTCAGACAGCTGGGGCTCTAAAATCTCCCCAATACTCAACCAGGAGGAGATGGCAGAAGGTGCTGTAACCATCCTGCCCAAGAGACAAGCTATCAAAGGTATTTATTACATATTTCCCAACCTTACCTTAAAAAAAGCAGAAACTGATTTATTTTTGTTTTTAAGATGAGAAATGTGTTTCTTCCTGTATTCAGGCTTTTTGGACACTAAATAACTAATACTATCATTGTTGATGCCTCTGCTTATCACTTTAATGTTTATCCATTATTTATTTAAAAGGTCAATCAACATCATTTCTCAGAGCACAGAGCGATGTCTTCGAATTGTGTTCTACAAACGGGGTCTTATTTCTCTCAGGTTTTGATCGCTACTTCATCAGCCGGACACTGGAGAACAACAGGAGGAATATCTGGTTTGCAGAGTTCTGGGAGAATAACTTTCAATGCAAGCTCAGCCGACACGCTGTGAAGAAAGGATCTGGCATCAAAAAATGCACAAGTGAGTCTACACTTAATAGCAGAGAAGGCACAGGGTCAATGGAAAGCACTCAATCAATGACCAAGAATATTGATTGGCTCTCTTGTGAATACATTATGTGTATGTGTGTGTGTGTGTGTGTGCTTGGTATGCATTAGTCAATGTATTTGTCATCAGGGAGAAGACAACCATGTTTCTCTAATTCAGGTTAAATGTAATTGATGTGGATAAGTGAAAGGATTCTCTAATTTCGCCCAAGATAATTAATGTTCCCGTTTATTCGTCTGTTGGCCGGTTCAATTCGCAGAGGAGCGACAATAGCAATCACAAAACTATGCCACAGCATGCACGCAAAATATAATCAATAGTAAATCCAACCGGCCCATTACAAACTAGCTTTCTGGTCATTAAAATCAGTAGGTTCTACCAGCCTGTCTCCCATCCCACTGTGCTGTGCTGCACTGCATCTCAAGTAGTTCAGGCTCGTTTCATGTCTCATGTATATGTTGGGAGCATGGTTCAGCACAAAAACAGACACCATTGAATCTGCCAGTTCTCTAGGCTCTCTATCTTTATGCCTCCAAAAACCATGAATACACATATGAGTCTGGTATAGATGAAGAGATTAAAGTAAACAGGAGCAGTGTGATAACGTTTAAAAGAGTGAATGCCTAAGCTTTCATGAACCATTGTTTCCTCAAGAGCAGGTTGAACTTCCATGTTTATTTACACTTTAATGCAAATGAGAGAAGTGTTGTAGCATGTCTTGCTAATATCAATTTGTAGTTTTTTTTTTTTGAAGTTATATCATCTTTCATTGCATACAATAAAAACCATAATGGTGTTTATTTAGTATAGATGTTAGAACTGAGTGATAACCCCTGCAACAGAAAAAGCTATCATCCCTGTCGGTGGGAGTATTTGTTGATGATGATCTTGAATGATTTTAAATAAGTACTGTAAAATCCAGAATATAATTTACACGGGTTAATAAAACGCGGTGTGATTGTGGAGGTCTCACAGTGAGACAAAAGGTGACTTCTTGCGTGACAATTTCTATTTTGTTCAGCGTAGTCCACAACGTGCAGCTCTCTTAGCACCATCTGTTTTTTTGCTTTGTGGAGTTTGCACTCCTTCTAGCTACAGTATGGTAGTTGACCTCTCAGCTTACAGTGAAAGATGTGATGTACAGACCCTCGTCTCTTGAGATGTGCTGCCCACGTCCGCTGGTCACTCGTTGACTTTTATTGAGGAGTCTTTCAATCAAACCAGCACTCCACAAGCTAGATTTACTGAATTGTATGCCACAGTTTGCTTTAAATGCCCCATTATGACCTCGTCACCATCATTATGTTTCCCAGAATAGCTTGCAATACACAATTAATGGGAGTGAAATTTCAATTGTGTCACATCGCGTGTATAATGTGATGGTGAGGGCTGCACTCACCGTAATAACAGGTACATAGGCTGCAGACAATTTTCTTGAAGATATAAATAGGAATCAAAAGTGCGTCTTGCACACTGGATTTTACAGTTATTACCATTAACTATATATTTCTGGAAGAAAAAAGAGTCTTCAATCTCAAAATTGCTTCAATTTAACTACAGCTGTTGCACATTGTTGTGGTTGTCAAAAAAGGAAAGAAAAACGTGATCATATATTACAAGTGGATATGATAGACTGTTTCATTCTCATATTTTGAGGTCAGAATCAAAACTAAGTGGAGATCAAAAGGAAGAAGATTTTCACATTTTTTTCCACTGGAATTGTTGCTGTGTCTATACATGAATTATTCACTTGGCCTCTAATCCGGTTGATACAGGACACTGCAACCTTAAAATGTCACCAACACAATGGAAGACTTTCTAAATTGGTACAATAAACGGTGAAACGGCAGAACTAAACAATTAAGCAGAGATTTAATTGTCACTTCTCTTAACAACAGCGAGTCCCTTGGCACAGGCCAGAGATGCTTCCAACCACACACATTTGAAGGTTTCAGGAGAACAGGAGCCTTAAATTATTTCTGTATTTATCAGTTGTCATGGTGTCTGCTCTTCAGCTAAATTGCTAGAGGTCCTTTTCTGTCTCTGAGTAGCCTCCAGGGCACGGTAAATTTTTACGGGCAAGAGGTTCAATCATTTCACTCAGGCTTTCACCAGTATCTCAATGCTCCTTATTGTTCCTTTTGTAATCACAAGCTTTTCCTGTCCCCAATCTGCTGTTTGTTCGCCACGATACAACGGCATATAAGTAGACCGTTCAGAATATCGAACGTAATGTTACAAACCAGTTGTGAGAGAAACTTTTTCTCTCAGAATCCAATTAGTTGTTCCTGTGACTTTATTTGTTATTAAAGTATCCTCTTCAAGTCATTTTCCAGGACTGAGACATAAAAGTATATCTTACTTAAACAGAAAGGAAAACAACACAGAGTGCAGATGTATAATTCAATTCCTAATGCCACACTTTTTTACACTGTTCTTGTATCTGCTGGCCCAGAGGCCAGGATTTACTTTGTTGACAATTCTACATCGTCACAGCCGATTCACAGGTAATTTCTCTGCAGTGAATACATCCCCAGAATGCAGAAATACCATTAGGAGTACATAAACAGGCCCAAAGCTGCTTACTTTAATTCTTCACATATTGGTTGGATTACATATAGCTGACAATTTGTAAGTTGCACCAAGCAAAAAGCAGACAGAACTCCATTAAATCCCACCTTCACAAATCTTAAAACATCCAGTTTTTTGTTAGAACTGTTTGAGGGAAGTGTTGATTCAAATTTATGATCCTTTCTTTTGGATGCAGTTTGAATGCCGTTGAAATTAATGACATCAAGAGGTGTATGTTATTGAGACCAGGACCACGATCAACAATTAGATGGACAAAATCTTGTAACTAAGAGTCAGACAAATCACTTTTAGGTATATATATAATATGTGTAGAGCAATATGTTACTTTACTCCAACAAAACCTGTTTACAAACTTTTTTCCTTTTTGAATGTCTAGACCTTGAGGATAAGGACCAATCTCTGAACCTATCAGCTATTGTCTGACAATAATATAGCCTCTTGCAGTATTGACTTCTCAGGGTTTCAAGTTAAGTAGCAGTTAGCGGTGAAGGCCAAAACTCTCTTTTTCGAGCATCGCCTTTGACAACAGTCCAGCTCCCGGCTTCAGAAGCGAAGAGTTGGTGTTGAGATATGAAGGAGTAGATCGTTAGCTGGATGCAGATATCTGTTTAAAGAAAATGATAAAGCTAATGAAGCTAAAATGTTGTGATATGTTCCAGGATTGCATTACGCTGGATTGGGTTCGGCCCTTTAGCACTCCACATAGACTGGTTTCCTGTGTACAGTCAATGCCAACTGAAACACTAGTGGATGATAGTACATGAACTACAAATGGAAACTAGAAGACTTCTGATAGCAAATTCTGGTCAAGCACCTGTAGATTTTCATAATGCAGAATCTGTTTATAGAGATCATGGTAAGGACTAAACTGTGTTGGTAAATGAAGCTCAGCAAATGTGTTTGGACTGTGTTTCTGCAAAGAAAACTTCTTTAAATACAATTTTCATGACTTTAACACGAGAAGGACCTTGGAGTAGTGTTGAAGTCACTAACCGAGATATACCTGAGACCAGAGTGCTCCGAGACCAAGACAAGACATTTAGGGATCGAGACAGTCAAGATCAAGACCAAGGAAGGTCGAGACTGAGACAAAACCAAGACCATTAATATCACAGAAAAATAATCAGCTTGTGTGCAGTCACTCACCGTAACAACCGAAGGTTGTGGCTGTAACTGGGGGATAAAAAAATAAATTTAAAAAACTCAATTTGAATAGACGTTATTTGTGGTTTTAGAAAGGGGCGTTTTCCGTATAATTACAGTAATTACATGTAAAAATAGTCTGTCATTGGTGGTCTTGACCCGTCTTGATTTAAAATCTGGAGTCCACCCAATCTGAGACCGAGACAACAACGGGTAAAAATGATTTTGATTCCAAGACGAGACCTTCATAAAGTGCTCTTTAGACCAGTCTTTAGACCAAGACTGATTTTGAGTACTACAACACTACCTCTGGGCTCTTAAATGAAAAAAAAATGGCTCCTATTAGAGCCCCAATTCTAGACCCGTTTTGTACTTTATGTGGAAAATTCTAAAGCGGGACAGGCCTGCATCTAAATATGAATGAACAATTCTATTTGAAAAAGGAGTCATTTAGTCAGTGGATCAATCCATTTTCATTTATGTAGCTGCATAACACTATAGGTTATTTCATTAATTATACATATGGTAAGTTCTAGACCATGCTCTATAAAATATATGATTTTAAGTCATTCTACTGTACTTCATAGCTCGAGTGGATGAATTTCTTGTATGACACAAAAACCTTATTATTTATTTATTTCTGTATTTGAAGTGTAAGAAATCATTATATTAGGTCACATATATCAAAACGTTTATACAAGTGAACTCTTCTTGTGTTTCTTCTTTGAAAACGTTCAGGGGCATAAAAGGGCACAGCCACTTTTCTCTCAGTTCTTTCAGTACCACTAAAAGCAGGTTTTTTTTGTTTTGGTTTCAACATCAGTGCAAGCAAAGCCCCAGAAATCCTCTGAAATGTATCTAATTACACATTAAGTTCATATATAAAATACTAAAGGAAGAAGTCTTCTCCCCGGTCCAAATGGGGACTGTTGCTGTGCAGAGTCAAACAAATCTCCAGTTTGCTATTTTCTCTGCTCAGAGCGCTCACTGTACATCGCACTATTTCATGCTGCTGAACCGTAAAACGTGATCCTGTTTTCCGGAGCAGAATGAATCAGAATTGACTGATACAAAAGGAGAACTTGTGCAAAGAGAGACAAATTGTTTATAACAGAAAAGATGTCAGGTAGTATGAGATTCTCCTTTTCATCACAGCTGCGTTTGTTGGTTATGAGCAGAGCTGACACATCAATCACGTTTACTTTGTGTTGAGAAGACAGCTGCAATCTTTAAATCTGCCTTGTTGAAAATGCTTTTTGCATAAAAGCATGGCAGGAGATTGCCCCCTGTTTTACCTGGGAAGCACTAATTTTAAGGAAAGTTTAATTTTTGCATCTTGTAATTGAATCATTTTAGAAAGAAGACTAGACAGTAGAACATTTTTCCAATCATGCAGCATTCTTTAACATCAAAAAGTGTCTGTCTCTCGGGCCTGTTGTCAGACATGACAGCCTCTGCAGGTGTAATGCTTCTTGTCGACGTCACATTCAGCACATGTGGAGATTCACAGTTTGAGTGAAAAACTGGCTTGAGTCACTCTGTTGTTTTCTATCCCTGCAGACATGAGTCATCAAGGCTAACAGACACGAGCACCTGCTGACATGCCTCCTCAATTATCTGACATTCAGTCCTCACTGAAAACATCAAGGACACCACGCACATACACTTACAATGTTCGACACCTCTTTAAATCGATTGAAAACTAATTTAAATGTCAATGGTTAAGGGAAAAACAGACAAGGTGATGTTTTATAAAAGTGTGATACCTAATTGACAATAATGATAGCCATTAGGATGTAATTTGTTTTCTGTCGTTACTAGCCTGGACATTTCCCAAAACAAATTCTTGTTTAAACACAGTTCTTTATGTTGCAGCTGCAACAATTAATTCACTTTACCCACATTTCACCCTCATTTAGAAGCCATTATGAAAAGGCTCTGGGTGTATGTTTTGTCTCTAGTAATGATACCACATCTTCTTAATTAGAATAAGAAAATGGGAGGGGTTTATAACAGCTGTCAACCAATGTGAGTCAAGATAATCGCAAAAAAACAGCTATTTCATTTCATAAAGTCAGATGACACAATTCTTTATCCAGCAATAACTGTTACAATAGCAATTACAAAGAAATACATGTTGAGATCAAAAATAAGAAAGATAAAAATAATAAATATGCATCTTTAAAATCAGACAACTTGGATTTAGAATTTAAACACACATGACAACACTGCAACTAATGATAAATCGACTCTCCTATCCTATGTAAATACTTAGGTTTATTAATGAATAGTTCAGTTAATTAATTTTTAGCCTATGGAAATAGTGAAAAATACAAATGACTTTTCCAGAACCCAGACTGACTGCTTCTTAATTCCTAGCAACAGGCTAAATCTCAAAGACCTATCCATCTATTAACCACAACTCTTATCCCTTTTGAGGTTGCAGCCTAAAATCAAAGATATTAACTTTAATTTGAGATCAAGCTTAATTAACAACACAACAATTTTAGGAGCCAGAAGCACAAAATGTTTGGGGCCTTTTGAAATTAATCTAACCGAAAATCAAACACTAAAATTGTTGGTATATTTGGTCTGCAAAGATCAATGCAGCTCAGGTAAGGATATAAGATGTTGACTTAAGTGTACAGATTATAAACTGTTAATGTGTTGGCTTATTTTCCACAGAACTCTATAAGTATGCCATTATTTAAAAACACTTTTACCCACTAGGTCAAAGTGAACTACTCACGCCCAAGAAAGAACCATCATGTCCTCCCTCACATCTTAGCACATCATTGAACAGATTGTCTATAATGTTCAGAATGACAAAGAAAGACATCACAGTGTACATGGGTAATAGAATGAGGGCTTCTTTCCGGCTCTCTGCCACAAAATCGGATTTGCCTCCATTCAAAGAAATATTGAAAGCAAAAGTGTACAGTGTGACCTGAAGCTGCCGGATCACTGTGTTCTTTCACATTCTGAAGGTTTACCTTGATGAAAACACCTAAAGCACTGGGAAAAAGAAGAAAGAAAAAGAAGAAAGGTTTCATCTTCATTGGTGCTTCTTTCCGCACAGCTAACTGACTAACCTTCGTAAGCACATCTAAACATTTGGGTAACTGTTGTTAATCAATGAAGTAACTTGATTAATTTAACCCTTTAAACAACTATGTATCTGAAAATGGATGGTTTTCTAGGATCTCTACAAGTTTCCTGTAAGGTTGATATCTGCTAAAACTTAACTTTGAAGACACTACTTTGTTAAAGATCCATGAGCTCAGGGGAACTGCCTGATCAGAGAGATATGCAGCTGTTCGATCAGCCAGAGAAATCCATAATTTTATAAATGTCACAGGATGCGTCTTGTCGTGGCGGCCGCCGTGGCAGAGCCTCCGCAATTCATCGTTGCTGTGGAAACACCGGATGTTACGTCAAAGTATTATTTACATTATACTTGACTACGATCAACCCAGAGTTCGCTTTTTATTGAGGTAGTGGTGGAGTACAGAAAAGAATCACTCCATTGATTCCCTGTCGGCCTCAACGTCATCTTAGCGGCGGAATTGACATTCTGTGCGTTTAATACTCACATCTAACCTGAAAATAAGTCAGTTCTTTCATAAGACTTCCTGTCTTATGAAAGAACTTAATTATTTTGATTCCACTTTGAAAAATTTCTACTTGAATTCTTGCTTCAGCCTAGTATTTCTTAATTTAGTTTAACCTTTATTATGACTTATTTGTTCGTTCTTTTAGTTTGAAATACTGAATTCTTACACCTACTTATGTCCATAAAGAGCAGCTCATTTAACACTACATATGGCTGAATACTATGACAAGCAATTACAGGAAGTACTGCTCAATGTTGATGAGTTAAATGCCAAAAAGGATGGCAACCAAGGGTCTGCCTGATCTCAGCAAAACATGTTGACTTTGTAAAGCAGCTTTGTTGGTTACCCAACAGCAAAATCATCTGAGACGTCGTACCGTAAATGAGCCAAACGTCTTGGTATATTTATGTGTAAAACTGTGTGTTTGTGTTAGGTGGGGGTGGATTCAAATGAGAGAGAATGTGACGGCCACAAAACAGACAGACTGCCTCCCTGCCTCACATTGCCTGCAGCACACATTTACAGAATAACTGGCGATATTCAAGCTCTTTAAACATTCACAGACTTGTCACTGATGTTAAATTGCCTCTTCCAAGCAAGCAAACAGTGGGGGAGCATATAGATAATAACAAGACAAACACAAACTATTCATGTATTTAAAGCTAGCACTTGTTAAAATGAAGTGTTGCTGTTGAGAAAAGAAGTGGCTGCCACATACATCTTGAGGAGGCAAGTGGGGAAAAAACAAAACACGATTCCACTTATCTTCTGCTTCACGTCATTTGATGTTTTCTGATAAGGATGCACCGTTTACATTTTTGTTGTGGTTCTTGTGTGACATGCTTCTGTTGAGTAGCACGGCATGTTAAATAGACTGAAAGGAAAAAGTCAAATAGAGCACCGTTGATGACAGTAAGCAGAACACTTTAATTATATATTTATGTTTAATTATTAGAAAATGTCAAAGATACAACAACCGTTCGGTAATTAAAAAGCAGAGTGAGGACAATTTCCCCTCAATCACGCCCCCATTAGCACGCCAAATTGATTAAGGTCACCTGTCCCACTTTCCTACAGAATGTGCTATTGACATGAGCGATTATTGAGGAACACTGTTTCAAGTTATGCTGTAATGGTAGCGATGAAATAGGGCCCTGTATCACAAATTATTCCATTTCCACACGAGCTGAGTAGAGTTCAAATTCAGAAGATTTAATTATTATAATTCTAATTCTGCACAAGGCAGCTGAGTGACTTCTACATTCTACAGAGTGGATGCTGAATCTCTATTACAGGGTGTCAGTGTTTCGGTTTCACTTTAACAGGCTCTTAAGATATTGTCACAAAGAATACAAACGTGTCAAATGCCTTCTGTAACTCTAATAATCACTTGTCTTCACTGCTTCTGATTACGACATGAATCATATTTCCGAGGGGTATCCATTTGCGATGCTCTGTTGTTCACATGCTTTTAAAACTTGGCTGCTGTAAGTGTCTCAATCTGTCATATTCAAAGAAATGACACTGTGATGAAGTAAGATGGTAAGATTGTAATATTCATACCACACATAGAAGCATATTAAAGACACATACAAATAGAGTCTTAAATTGGTCAAAGCAATGCACTTTGGAGTGCGTGGATAGTAATCAAACGCGGCTCTTCACAACAGTTTTCATGCTTATACTCGGGTTGTCATGAAATTGGTATTTTTTAACTTCAGGCTGATTGATGTGTAAAAAAAATAAAACAGTCCTTTTTTAAAATCTGGAATAAGTAGCATTTCTGAAATCATCTATCTGTGAAAGTTCCCCCCGATTCACACATACGCCGCGGTCCGTCAGCGCCACGCATGACGCCGTAGTTCTCTGCCACTCTAGTCGATCAGTGTGTTCGCACAGCGGTCCGTCTCCGGAGCGTCCCACCAGCGCCACTACGCTCTGTTGTGTTTCAAATACGCTGCGAGTCTATTTTCGACGGAGTAGGCTGCAGGTCCAAGTCAAGCTAGACAGAATATTACAACCTGGAAAGGAAGTCAGACAAGGAAATGCATAGAGCATCTGATCAATTTCAAAATCAAACACATTATACGGACTAGCGATTGTATTATTCATCACTTTATCAACAGTACGTCAAAGCAGGCACCGAACGAACGAACAACAAATCATCCTCAGAAAGACAAAGCAACGTGTTGATCGCCGCACACGTAATTTAACGGCTGCATTATGTTTTCTGGACGCCAGTTTGTTGTTCTCAGCTCTATTGTTGATATTGTGATTCCGCAGAAACACACGTAGCATTGATATAAAATCAAATCAAATCAAATATTCTCATTATAGCATCATATAGCGGACTCTGTTGCTCCGTCCAGTACTTCTGCGTCACGTCTTACCTCAGGGTACCTCCCCCCTCTCGTCTGACAGGGATATTCTCCCGCTGTGAGGTGCATAGGTCAGGAGAATATCCGGAGCAGTCGTCCTGAAATGATCGAGATATTTTCAGGAGTGTATATGTATAGACAGCTTACCATTCAGACATAAAGTTGGGGTCCCTTTACTGTATGTTAATGTTTCTTTTAGCTTCTTTCAGACATGACAACACATTTATAGAAATAACTTTAATTCTACTGAGGGACCGCTGTGAGTTTAAAATGTGATGAAGATGTGTTTGCATTTCTGTGTCGCCGGCTTAATCATTAATGGAGTTTTAAACTCATTTTGCTGTTGAAGCGTTGATTAACGACCAATGTTGTGAGTGCAAGGAGGCATCCCCCCCCCCCCCCCCCCCCCCCCCCCGCTCCTCACAGTGATTACACTGATACACTGATAACAATAATGAAAATGAATAAGTGTCATTAACAAGTTATTAGAGAGTGAATTTTTTGCGGTCTGTTTTATCAAATCTGACAGATCACAAACACTGGAAGACGAAAGGTTGAGTTGGGACTCTTGTTTGATTCCTAATAGCTCTGTATAGCTCGATGTTAGCACTTCTGCTTGATAGAAAGACTTAACATCATTCATTCATTCAGGTCTTACTTTTTAAGTATGAACTTAAAACTGTATCTGTGTCAGCTGTCACAATCTTTGCTCAGCCTGTTTGGCAGAGCTTTGGCTAATGAAAGGATTAAGCTGTTAATTGAAACCTTGTTGGCAGTTCACACATTTCCGAGGCTTTAGAACAACCCGAGCTATGATTAATATACACCCGTCATAACTAATTGCATTAATGCTGTAGAATGATTAGGCCTGTGTTACTGGGTCTTTCACTCTATCATACTGAGCTAGGGCAGGGCGATAGATGCTAAAAATAAGATCTACTTCATTTTCACGCAAAACACGATTTACGATTATTTTTTTCTTAAAAATAGAAAAAGAAAAAGAAAAACTGTAAGTTACAAAGAAAGACGAATAATAATTTTATCTTTTATTTTATCTATGAAATGACACAAAAGTAAACAGAATTTCCCTTCGAGGATTAATACAGAGGCATTTATTTCTCTTTAGGGGTTAAAGGAAGAATGTGCAACTTTTTGATCCAGTAGATGTCATCCTTGAGCGCCGGCACTAAACCAAAACAAACTGCTGTTTGGTGACACCTCCGCTATTCTGAAGCCTCCGCTCTTATAAATTAGAACGCACCAAAATCAAGCACCATTAAGCGCAAGTGGTGGACAAAATTGTCCTTTGCTCAGGGTGCAATTGCCTGTGGTCTGCATTGTTGTGTTAGCAGCTAATGTTAGCACCCTTTGGTTAACTCATAGCCTCACATTGCACATAAATTGACACAGAATGACCGTGATCTAAGGACACTTATCCAAATAAGCATTGAGTATGTTATTCTTCTTTTCTCTAGTCCTTGACTAAAACGGATTTATATACAAGGCCGTCCCATACATGTAACTACAATATAAACACGGCCTGACTACAGCTGACTGGGAGGTATCACTTTGTGGGAATAAACATGAAGACATACAAACAAATGAAAAGATCCTTATTTTAACTTAAGATGGTTTCATATTAAAGACAAACTTTGCTTTTGACTATTTTTATTTAGCTTTTGTTCTTGAAATTATGCAACACAGTGTTTAAAGACAAGAATTGGATATGCAACACTAAAGATGATCATTGTGTGATCAAGGATTCACACAGCATAATAGACAAGGCTGCACAAGGCAATTTGTGGATTTTTTTTTGAGTGGAGATTGTTTGATTGATGTCTTGAAGAAATAGTGTATAATTAGTGGTTAAAATGCTCAATTCAATGTCAATCTCCAAATAAATTAAACATGGTGGAAAAACAAGAGGTTCACAATTGAGCAATCAAGCCTCTTGAAAGGCTATCATTTGCTTGATTTACACATCCAGCAATCATTGTTCGACATTCTGGATTGATTGTGAAGCAGGCGTTTTTGTTCTGAATATGATGTTATTCATATCAAAAGTTTCATTTTTTGACTGTCGAGAGCAAAATTACTCAGCCTGTAAAAGGTAAAATAACTTCATATTTCTTAGTACTAGCTCACCATGTCAAGTGTTGTAACTTTTGCTTTGTTAATTGTCTTTCAGATCACGAGCGGATCGGGAAAGATTCCTCCTACGAACAAGAGGGGAAGGTTCAGTTCGTGATAGACGCAGTTTATGCCATGGCTCATGCTCTGCATAACATGCACAGAGACCTCTGTCCTGGAAAGGTTGGTCTCTGCTCCAAGATGGAATCCATCAACGGCACACTGCTGCTCAAGTATATCCGAAATGTCAACTTCTCGGGTATGTGCTTATTTCACTAATGTAGGCTCACAACTGCAAGTAGTTACTGTACATATGGTGCAATTTGTTTAAACAAACCAATTTTTCCACTTGTTAGTATCGAACAATGACAACCAAGTTCTGGGAAATATCAATGAGTGTGAAACATACAGTATCAGGTATCATAAGAAGCAAAGCAATCCTCATATAGCTGTATGGGAAGCTACTTATTTACTACTTCTGGGCTCACGCACACACTGTGTGAATACCAAGTGGTCTCCAATTATCAGGCAACGGAACGTAAATTACTCACAGCAAGTATAGGAGGCTGACATTTGTAGGAGTGTTGACAATCAGCAGCAAAACAGCATGTTTTTTCATAGATGATATGCAGGAGCTGTGCTTTGTCAGATTTCCTGCCTTAAAGAAGTCATATTATGCCCTTTTTGGGGTTCGTATATTTAATTTATGTACCTACTTTTGTACGTTCACAATAGCTAAAGTTCAAAAAAGTGTCTGTTTTCATGTACTGCTCCTCCTTGCTCCCTCTACGCTCTGAGTCCGTCAGCTACGCTCTGCTGTGCCCACACTGTTAGACCCCACGTGGGCCAAGTCTGCTCTGATTGGTCTGTCGATCCGCTCTGTCGTGATTGGTCAGTTGCTCAGCACGTGTCTCGGAAATTTCAACATGAGCTTGCCACAACAAGCCAATGGACTTAGATCAGTGATCTCACACTGACAATGACGCCGCACTGACACTTTTTTATCAAGGGGGGCTAGAACCGAGCGTTACATGCAGCTAATGCTACAGCTAACAGGAGGACGTAGGAGAAGCCGCGTTTCCGCGGACTTTGAATTTTTGCACATAGATGTGCCTAAACATGCACAGGACACTTGGAAAACACACTAAAGAGCATATAAAACCAGAAAAAGCATAATATGGGACCTTTAACTTTTCAGTGTTGAATTGCCCACGCAAAAGATCTCCAGCTTGAAGTTCACTGGCTCGAGTTTAAAATGAACAATAACAAAATGGAAAATGTATTAGAAGCTGTCCACTCCACTGGCTGTTCTACATGAATTAGGATTTGTGTGTGTGTGTGTGTGTGTGGAAACTGGCACATACAAGTGTGCACTTTTCTCTTGAGACACAAAAAGACACACTCTAAAAAGGTCACTCCAAAAACATCAGCAGAACATCTTAATGTAATGAAGTCATAATTGGGACATCACTTCCTGTCTTTATGTGTTTTACTAGCTCCTGAAGCGTAAAGCACACATCATTTTTGTTACCTTTCTTTCAAACAAGTGAAACAAGTCTCCTTACCTTGTATGGTAAGACAGATTGGCATCCATTTGACAGACATATGATCGATATTCTGATAAGAGCTTATTGCAGCTTTACAGGTAACTTCGGTGCTCAGTTTGTCCATCAGGGGAATGCTGACAAGTTGAGTTTTAAATGGAAAAAACTGTGAAGGTAGACTTCTAGAGGGATTAAATATGGGAATTAAAAACTTTACGTATTTCAAACTCCCAAATATCAGTTTAAGCTTTATCCAGAACAAGGCTCAATGTATGCAAACAAATACAGTACATTTCCTAAAGCATTGAACAGAGCCAAAAGTATATGAAATATGAATGGCTTTTTTTGTGTTGATATCACAATGGTAGACAATGGACAATACACAGGCAAAATCTCTCACAAAGGAATGCAGTAGTGATGACAACAACTTGAAAAGGCAGCTTTTACTCTAAGTCAATAAACCTCAACAATATATTTTCCTTACATACATTGGTATAAGAGCCACCAAGATTACTGTCTCCAACAAGCAAAGAGGATTTCAGGAAGTGATAATGAGCAGAGACATGTACTGTCAACAATAGTAAACAGTAGTAATGGGTGGTGCACAGTATCATTTAAGGATGCAGTGTTACTATTGACAAAAGATATGTGATGTTTTACATCTTCTGGAATGGATCCGTCCCTCTCATGTGAAGTGGTCCTCCTCATATGTCATCTTCATGAGAGGCAGAATGAAAATGATGCAGGGGTGTTTTAAGACTGTTCTAGCAAATGTGAGACATTCCCACATTACATTTCATGGCTTAAACGGCCCCTGATTTTGTACTGTTTTTCATCTATGGCCCTGAATAAGAGCAGCTGGAACATTCAAATACAGAAAAAGACTGGATAGACAGCTCTGACTCACCTCCTGTTTCTACATAGTGCCTGAATGATTTAACACATTATGATAAATCTACTCAGCTTATGAGCTTTTTTTTGTTTTGTTCATCCTGCACATAAATAGCTCTGTTTGCTTAATTGTTTTACATGCTGACAGTGTTTTGCCCTCTGTTATTCATATTTAATGACTTCTCTTGGAAATTCTGTCGAAGGGTAAACACAAAAATATCCAGCTCGAGCTTCTACGAAATGTTATTTAGCAGGTGGGGGTGCGTTTTAATTTTCAGTAGACATCCATTAATCTACAGCAAAAACATGAATACATAAAAAAAGTTAAATACACTTTGAAACTTTGATAACTCCTCATAGACCTACATGTGCAGAGGAGATTCATACATAAGGGGGTCATGAAAACATAACTGATGTGCACTGATTTAACCTCCTGGCTTGTGAAGATATAATGAAAAAGTATGCAAAAAAGGTCCAACTAAGGTCAGTAGTGGTGGTTATAACAACTTGAGGTAATTGTATGTCAGATAAGTGGAGTGTCATAGTGTCTATGCAATCAAAGAGATTGTAATGAGAGCAGTTTAACACAGTTTAACCTGCTCCACCCGCACAGTTGATTGCACAGCAGTGGACACATTCATTTTGATGATGGTTTCAGAATGTGCTCTTTGGGTGACGGGCAGTAACGCCCACAGAAAGTACATGACAAGAATAAGACACAATAAATGTGAAATACAAAGCAACTTCTGAGTAAGACTCTACTCCAGCGGTCTTTACAGTTGAAATTACAGCTTTTTGGGGGTTTTATTGACAACATAGCATCAATTTTACCTAGAGTCTCTCGCTGAAAACTAGAATTTTCTGGTAAATAAAGCAGTTAGTGACTCCAGAGAAAGTCACCACACTGTAGACAGCAATTGCCATTTGCACAAAGGCCTCATGTGATTAATGTTTACATTAACTTGACAAGGACCTCTAATGGCCATAGGAATTATGTTTCTGTTCTGAGAGGAAAAAAGGCTAAATAAGCTTAACAATGTTATTATCAATCAATCAATCAATCAACTTTTATTTGTATAGCGTCAACTCATAACAAGTGTTATCTCGAGACACTTTACAAGAAGCAGGTAAAATACCTTACTCTTTGTCTGTTAACATTACAAAAGAGCAGGTAAAAAGATCTTACTTATTGCTATGTTACAAAGATCCGGCCTATCCATCATGAGCACTTTAGCAAAGCAGCAAAAATTACAGTGGTAAGAAAAAACTGCCTTATTATTAGACCTATGTAACGCTGGTTGAGGGATATGTCGACAAATGGTGCGACTTGGAGAGATGACACTACTGTTTATACCAACAGTCAATATTGTTTCTTACAAACTGTGATCCTTTAACAAACAACTGGAGCTTCTCTTGTCTAAGATAAGTTTGGCCATCACTACCTCAGAGGTTACAGTCCCCAAATAAACATTTAGATAAGAAATATGTGTATAAATGTGTAGTGGAAAACAAATACATGGGCATTGGAGGGAGGATGTGGTGCTTATTATCTTCTCTATTTCCCATGACGTTTTTTTGCAAGGAAATTGATAATTGTAATTGTTCAATTAAGACACATTGGAGACATCAAATTTCAAAGGGCAACAAAAGTGGACTGCTGCTGCAATAGGAAAAAGTTCTATTGGTTACAAAACTGAGGTAAAATTGGACAAAATGTTCAAACATGTTGAATGTAAAGGCATGATTTTGCATTTACTCTCTTACAAGGGGGTTGGTTTATAGATTTATGTAAACGAGCTAAAGAGATGAAATATGGGGGGAAAGCTACATGACTGGATGTTTATTTTTATAATGTAGTCAATGTAACCTTTATTTTTGGGAAAATAAAGGTTAACCTGGTACTTTTGTTTGCAGCAGTTAGTTGTCATCCCTAATGTATATTGAAAGGAAACTGCAGCGCTGAGCAGTGACTTAATGTTTCCCCAAAACTTAGTTTACCTGTTCCTGTGAATGCTTATTATTATGTAAGCAGGTCAGTCCTCATCTGTGTAACACAGAAAGAGAAGAAGAAATAGTTGGGAGTTGTATCCTGAAGTCACTTTTGTTAAATTCTAAGAATAGATCAATTCTCCCAGCACTGGATTGAAGCTTCAATCTGAAAAACTATGTTGCAGGCTTGTGTTAGAGAATTAAGCCTCAAGTCTTTGTGCATTCTTTTATTCATCGTGTTTTATTACTGAAAGGCTTGTCAGCACTGAGGCAATCAGGTTTACAACAGGAACGTCTTAAAAATCAATGCTGCACATTACCGGAAACCTGCCTTGCTTTTAAGAGTCTTTGGGCTCAGAGGAATGGATAATTTAAAAGGTTTAGGAAAACACCGGGAATGTCCACAAGATCCCAGTGTATTCTGGGAATTGTTTGTCTGCATCCATGCTGACTAAAGGAAAGAGGAAACCCAGGCAGCTACTATGGACGTTGTAGATGCAGTTGATACCTATTGATGCCCGCTATTAAGATGGTAATCCTAGTAATGCTGAATGAAACTTCTAGTGGTCTAATTCAGAATAAAAAAAACAGACTTGGTGTTAGCTGCTGCTGTTTGTCCTTTGGACATGTTGTTTTGCAAAGTAAGCTTGCAACAAATAAACCTAATTGAAAGCTGTGTTTAAAGTGTTGTGATTAAAGGCTGGCTGTAACATCACGTTTTAACAGGGTCATTTAAGTGTTCCTGTTTTCATGAGGTTTTATTACAGACTGAATTTGGACATAACTTCAGAAGGCACTCAGTCACAGGGTTATACATTATGTATACGGTGGAGCAATTTGCTTAGACATCACTAACAGTGATTAAGCCATGTCAAAGGATTCTGTGGCTGTTTGTTTGCGCATAGATGGGCAGTGGTTCAGCATACAAGAATGAAGTTGTCTTTTTCTCTGGTCAGACTGAACTGTCACATTGGACTTCATAATAGGATTTCAAAATAAAAAGCATTTTTACATCTAGTAATGTCTCTTGCTTGTAGAGGGGAACCAGGACTATTAGGCAGAGGAGCAAATTTAGGAAATGCTACAGTTAGAGACATAACCGTTCTTGAGGTCAATGTCATAAAAAGGCTGAAAATGTTGAAAAGATAATCAACCCCAGCACTGTCCTTAAGTATGCCCAATTGAATGGCTAATAACCATGTAAGGCTTGGCCTCCATTAGGAGAGAGGAAAGACAGCTCTGATGTTATTTCCAAATGACTGTTTTGAATTATAAGAAGACCTGAATTTTTACCTGAATTGATAGTTTTGGAGTAAATGCCATAGGCAAAGACATTTTATTTATTAAGGGCACCTCCAAATTACTTAAATTCAAAAGCAGAATCCAAAATCTCATTTTGTGGAGTTTTTATATAACAGTTGTATTCACATTAGATTTTTCATAGCTACGGCTAATGGATTAATGGAGTGGAGTTTTTTTACCGTGACACCCTGTAAATGACTGTTTTGTTTGTTTGAATTAGTGTGTGCTTTTTTAAATAATAAAACAGACAGAACATTTCATTTAAGAAAAAACATGAGCAGGCTTGGAGTTTCAACTACAGTAGCAGACTCCCACTGCTGAAGACTTAAGACAAATTTGATTTTTTAGGATCAGAAAAAACTTAGACAAATTCACCCCCCAAAGATTCAAATGCAATGGATAATTATAAAAACTTTTTAACATTTATGTGAGTCTTATTAGTGTGAATGTTTGTATGTTTTAATGTTACTGAGCCTCAACTAAAGGTAGTTTTCTGTCACTAAGTTTTTTTGAATCTTGAATATTTTCACTAGTTCCAATCTGATATGAAATTGTATATTATTATCAAAGAGCCTGCACACTGCACAGATGTCCCTGCCACCTCCTCAGAGTACAGTAATGTACTGTAAATCTAGTAGTCGAAGCATAACCAAACTCAGTGTTGTGAACCCCGCCTAGGACAATCAGAGTTAAATTAACAGATAATTGTGAACTCCAGTTTAGCACAATTAAAGTCAAATTAACAGGATATTTCACTGACCGTTTCATTTTCAATGCACTTGGTCAGACCTGCAGCTGATTGCAGAATGGTTTTTTTTCCTGACTGCATGGCTTTCATTCTAAAGAAAATATCTTGCGCAGGGTTTCCCTAAGACTCTGATCAGGTTACTAAAGAGGAAAGTTGTGATTTTTTTCCTGGTGTGCATGAAACTTGCACATGCAAATTTAGTGGTTAAACTAATCGATAAAAGAAATCAATTTGCTAAAAACTTAATTCCCTGTATTGCTGAGCTGAACAGGAACGTTTTCATAATTGCAAGAATGCTGGCTAAGGTTTAGATCTACCCCTTCCAAAATAAAGCAGGATGCTGTTAATGCATTGAAAAAGTCTGGGGTTTTGATCAGACCTTTGACAAGTACACATAAGCAGAATGGGGAAAAGAGGTCTGTTCTCAAAGCCAATAGGTTCAAACTACAATCAACAACAATCGATACTCTGAACTAATGAGGTAAGAAAAAACTTGTACAAAATGTTCCTTTTATTGTTATCAAAGCGGTGAGTTTGGTCACTACTTGTAGAACATGAAAACCTCTTTCACAAATGGGAGACTGGATATGATGCATATCTCTTTTCTGTTCTAAAAACTGTAGTCTTACCTATTTGATGTAGATCTAGATGCATCTGCATACAACAACCAAACACTTCCCGCAGGCAATATGAAAATACATTTTTAGCTGCCAGTTAAGTAAGGGCATTTTTTTTCTTTGCACTTTTGAACCCACAATTTAACATGTTGCAGGATTGCTGAGTATTAAGGGATTGCAGTGAAGCCGGGAGAGTAAATTTTGTTGGAGCAAATAGACAATGATGGGGATGCTATTAATGGAGCTTTCCTCAGAGACACTGTGGAGCGCTCTCGTCACTAAATCTGTGAATCCTGGTTCCTTCAGAAGACAATTTCATAACAAGTTGTGAAGCGGGAATGAGGTTTGCCGGCTTTCTCAGAAACAAGCAGAAACAAGAAGCCGAAGGGCGAGGGAGAGAGACCTCAAAGTGGTAATCGAAATCAGTGCTGTCATTCGTTAGTGCTCGGAGTGGGGACCTCATGGATAACAAGCAATGGAGCAATAAGCATAATCAAGGCGTGTGAAGTGATATGGGAACATGAACAGACAGCAGGCCCTGGCCCTCCTCAAAGGACCAGGACAACATGACTGTCAACATCTATTTTGTTCCCATCATTAACACCATAACAGCATTGGCTAGAAATCCCCCTGCAGCCTCATTTCATCCCAGATCATTTGAAAAGATGTTCTGTTTTATCCAACTATTAAGTCCTGCCTGAAGGTTAAATTCATGTTTTCCTTCCTTTCTTCTTCTTCAGGAATTGCTGTAACCCCAGTGGTCTTCAACGTGAATGGAGATGCTCCTGGCCGCTATGAAATCTACCAATACCAGATCACAAGCAACTCGACTGAATACAAGATCATTGGTCACTGGACGGATCAGCTCTACTTAGATGTATGGATGCTTTAAAGATTTCTCTACATATGTCTGAAAGATTATATTTGCCTGACCTTTCTTACAATCAGTAAAGGAGTTTGTGCTGGCCGTAACTCTGGTTATTTACATCACACTTTGACAGCCAGCAAAAAAGGATTAATGTAATGTAGCATATTTGGCTGTTCAACATTATGTAGCTATTGAAACCATTTAGTCCTGACAAGAAAACGCTTATACTACATGGAATTTGACAACAATCTTAAGCTCAACAAAGTTTTTATTTTATGCTTCCTAACCCTTTGAAAATTATTTTAAAAAGCAAAGAAAAACTTTGAAGAAGAAATGTTGTGCCCCCTTTATTCATCCATTATTCAACTGAAGTGTATATCTCAAAATATCAGATTTTCTTTTTGTTTATTTTTCAATCATTATATGTGACATTTAAAGACACTCTAATGTTGCCAGGGGAAACTGAACTTGATTTATTCACCTCATAATAACTAATCACTGCCATCACAGGTTTTGTGTAGCAGCTTGTTTATGTCATTTTTTATAAGGCAACAGTCGACAGAACAACGTAAATAATAAATGATCTTCTTCCTGGTTGACTTCAGATTTTACAAACAATTGCGCTGACGGACACACAGGTCGATTCATAGTGTGTTGTAGGCCTACTGTACATCATTTTTCGGCTTACAATTCTGCTTGTGTAAACAGGTCTGCAGGGGTAGAGAGACAAGCATCTTTTTGCAGTAACCTTATTTTGCCTCTTATCATCATTACACAATACAGTCATGCACCAGTTTCCTCTCTAGAATATACATATGCATGGAGTGCAGAATCAGTAATGTTGCATATGTTTACATCAAAATGCTTTGTTTTAAATGACAAATATTGTGAGTAACAATGTGTATGCAAAAGATATTTGTTGCTATGCATCATTTGTACAACATCCCCTGGGCTGTTGTGATGCACATACTGTAGGTATGATATCAGATTGTTGGAGACATCAAGGTCCTGACTTACTGCTGCACACAGATCACCTCATCAGCATTGCCTGCATGGCAGAAACCTCCAAGGAAAACAAAAAATATTGCATGCAGATCATTTTATACACAAAACCAATCATCTAAACCATCCAGATGTTGATTTGAATAATGAATATAGCTGAAAATTCTCTATACCCTGATGCACCCTGTTTTATTTAATACAGCCTCTTAAAATCTTACATTGTAATAACAATAAACAACCTCAGTGTAACAGCACAGGCACATGATACTGCATTGCATTGTGTTGAGACTGCAGTACCTCACAGCTAGACTCCATGTACTTATCTCTCCTCCAGTAAGTTCAACATATATCTGAAAGTAATTAAACTGCAAAGTTGTTTCCTGTTTAGTTATAATTCCATGAGTTCGCACAGTGATGTGCTGATAAAACGACTTTGGCTTTCATGTGGGGAATATCCTATTAACAGTTAGTTCATTCAATCATACACATCTGTGTGTCTAAACTAATCTGCCAAGTGGTAATTACATTGTGTCGTCAAGTATTATGCAGCACACTGTTTAATATGTAACTAGTGGAACAATAAGTAGTAAATTGTGTTAATGTTTCTGCTAGGCTGGCTTGCAGCATTATTTATTTATATTGTTTGGGATTCAGGGGTGGGAGTAAAATAAGTTTTTGTATGGTGTTGTGGAATAAATTGTTAAATTGCAACTGTTTCTCCACTGTTATACGTTCCCCCCCCCCCCCCCCCCCCAGACAAATGAGATGCAGTGGCCAGGTGGAACACAAGAAGTCCCATCCTCGATATGCAGTCAACCCTGTCGTCCTGGGCAGCGCAAGAAGACAGTAAAGGGAATTCCATGTTGTTGGCACTGTGAGAACTGCGATGGTTACCAGTATCAGGCAGACACTTACACCTGCAAGATGTGCCGCTTTGATTTGCGGCCTAATGGGAACCACACTGGCTGTGATCCCATTCCCATTGTCAAGCTGGAGTGGAGCTCTCCATGGGCAGTCATTCCTGTTCTAATCGCTGTGCTAGGAATCATGGCCACTCTGTTTGTGGTCGTCACCTTTGTACGCTACAACGACACACCTATTGTTAAGGCTTCGGGTCGAGAGCTGAGCTACGTGCTGCTGACTGGGATCTTTCTGTGCTATGCTACAACATTTCTGATGATCTCTGCCCCTGATGTGGTTATCTGCTCCCTGCGCAGGATTTTCCTGGGCCTGGGTATGAGTATAAGCTACGCAGCGCTGCTTACCAAGACAAATCGGATCTACAGGATTTTTGAGCAAGGAAAGATGTCTGTCAGTGCCCCTCGTTTCATCTCCCCAGCCTCACAGTTGGTCATAACCTTCAGCCTGATATCAGTGCAGCTCCTGGGGGTGTGCATCTGGTTTGGTGTCGACCCATCACAAGCCATCATCGACTATGAGGACCAGCGCACAGCCAATCCCAAAATGGCCCGTGGGGTTCTGAAATGTGACATTTCAGACCTGTCCCTCATCTGTCTGCTGGGTTATAGCATGCTGCTAATGGTTACCTGCACAGTCTACGCCATCAAGACCAGAGGGGTTCCTGAGACATTCAACGAGGCCAAGCCCATCGGCTTCACCATGTACACCACCTGCATCGTGTGGCTCGCCTTCATCCCCATCTTCTTTGGGACTTCACAATCAGCAGAAAAGGTAGGTTTTTCAAATGTGTTGGATTCATGCTCAACACTTCTATCCTGTTTTTTTTTTTAAGTCCGTACATAATTACCTATGCAGGCTTGTATAGTTTGTACTAATAAGCACAGTATGGCAGCGACCCCATTTAAATGACTCGTACATGTTTGATGTCAGTCGTTTTATATTCCCAGTGTTCTTCATTGTGAGCAAAATGGCCCCTTAAATATTTTGTTGAGTAGCATCATGCTCTGGTGTTTATGCAGCTACCATCCATCATGAGATGATGGGCTTTGTGCTCCACTGTGAAAATTACAAAGCTTTTAGAGTCGACTTGTGAGAATAATTCACTCACCTCAAGTTTGCCTGGATGTGTGTTCTTTAATTGTGTTGTGTACAGAGTAGTCAATCACTGCACATTCAGCCACACAGAAAAAGATGACGCGTCTTTGTGAAGAAGTAGCATAAAATTACTGGCTGTTGATGTTTCTTGTCTAAAGAATGTGAAGCATAAATTAGCTCTTTCAAGAGCAAATGTTTAGGTAATTCAACACAGATGTCCAACAAAGAAGCAGAGTAAGAGACTTGCAAACTGCTAGCAGCTTTAGTATAGGCTATAGCTTTACTCAATAAAACTTAGTAGCAGCAAAAGTATGTATTAAAATGCACAGCGATGGATAAGTGTGCATTGGTATTATAGTCACAAGCAAAGTGAAAGTAGAAGCCACTGTCTCCAAAAAAAAATGTTTCTTTGACAAAGCTGTGCAGGGAACCAGAGGCACAATCTTGTTGCAAACGAGAATATTAAGAACAATTGCTAAAGTAGTATGTTAGGGAGCAAATAATCTTCTAAATTACTAATTTTACATTATGATGACTAATTGCCCATTAACCGCTTTTGATAAATACAACATAAAGTACAATTAGAGAATGATCTGGAGCCATTTGCACAGTTTTTCCTCTCAGTATCAACCTGATAAGTTACAGAGGAATACAGTTACATTACAAAGATTCTCAAGAAGTGAAAGAGGCTTTAGTCGTGTTTTAACCCTTTTCTTTGCTCGGTCTACCATGTTCGACAATGCAAAGAAAACTTTTCATTGAATAAAATGCAAATACTTTTAGATTAAGTTGCTGTTGCAAAGGATTGAACACTGATCCTGAGGGATTGTGGAGTGTTTCGAAAAGAACACCTGAGCTTCAGAGTGATATCCTGTCAACTTGTTAAGCATTGCATTGAATGACTTCATTTAGGGTTATAAGAGGGATGTAGACAGTTTTAACCATAGTGTGGCCAATAAATGAGTTACTCCTTGCATGTAAACACAGCCAGTGGTGAAAGGCAGCCAAATAAAATTTATCTCTGTTCTACACTCAAACCTCCTCCAGTGAAGATGAGATTGATAAACAGAGAGGGGCAATCCTTCTCTTCTCACAGGGTTTCAATCAGATCCAATTGGGGCTTAGTGAGATCAAAGAATTGTAAAGTCATACTAAACCATGAAATATGATATGACCCTCAACCATTTAAAGAATGCCTACAAATCTAACAGAAACAAAAGTCTTTGTTTTTTAAATATCATAAAATCGTATCGGAAAATCATTTTACAAAAAACATGCCATTTTTTAATGACCTGCCATGATCTGTCAAATATTGCATTGTAACATTCCAATAAATACAAATTTAGCAGTATACAATAATACCAAATAAACTCAAATCTTCTGACATGACACAGATGTTACTAAAACAGTAATGATATCTTTCTAGAATTGAAATGCCCCAGTAAGCCTTGACAGTGTGACAGGCACTGAAACTGAAGCAGCTACTGACATCATTCATTTCTAAATCTACACCTCTGCTTTTACTTCTGTGACATAATCATTTCCTAGTCTTTCGTTTACATTCAGAAAATTCCAAGCCAATATGTTTTGGGGCAAGGTTTTGGAGGAGCCAGGAAAACGTGTTAACATGCTTTGCGTGTAGGTTGGGACAGCTCTGGCAGCTGCTGTCTGGACGAGGGATTTGATGCTTAATGACTAAAAAGAGCCATGCTGCATCAGAGAAACCTCATAATGGCTAAGCCTGCTGTGGTTTCGCTCCCCAGCCGTGTTCCCTCACTGTGCCGATGGAGCAGATTGGCAATCATATCGGCGTGTCAGGGAGAATTTATGTCACCAGGGCCAATGGAAGTGGACAAGGGTCTCGGCTCTCCTCACAGAGTGACTCCTCTCTGTACTCCAGAGGGGGAGCAATATTGTTCCGAACTCACCCCAGGCCACGTGTAATCTTCTCAGGAGATTACAACAGTCCCCCTCCATCACCGAGGAATGCTCATGTTCTGCTTGCACTGTGATGGAATACAATGCCCCCTCACTTCTATTTTGCACTGACATTTTTCCCCCCCGGACTGACATAGCTTGAGGAGGGTAACTTACAGAGGCCTCTCTACAGTTACAACAAAGTATATTTCTCAGTCACTGTAGGACAGGTCGTGTAATCGATCTTATTTTGAATATTATTTTACCTGTAGTATGAGTTTCCCAAATTTACATAGCCCCAAAGAATAGTCCAAAACATTATTTAATACATATATTGTAAATTGTTCATTCTTCTTATCGCACTTGGTGTTCATGATGCTGTAAAGGCTTGTAAAATCATCTACAAGCATCTGGACATGAGAAGATTGATGTTGCACAAGCTCACATACAAACAACATATGTCATGATCCAATGTTGGGAAACATAATTCATGACTGTTGACATGCTAGTGGCTCAAGGCGCTGTGGGCTACTCCCTGTGACAAGCGACTCAGTCATTTGTGATGTCTGCAAATGTAACGTCAGACAACACCTCCAGCAAACCTTTATGAAGGATGTCTGCCAGCTGTGATCCAGCTGTAAGTCTTTGTTGTGTTCATAAAAGTTTAAGGGACCTCGGCAATTTTCATCCAGGAGTGCTGTGAGTAGGACCACTAATCAAAAGTTTTATGCACTTTTTCTATCCGTGAAAGTTCTACTTTTCTTCCTGTTTTATCATTGCATCCATGGATCTAATGTTAACATTTCATTTGCAAGTGTCACTATCACATATGATGTACCTATTTTATTCTTTACTGCCACTGCGCTGACTCGTTCTCTACATCACCAAATCAGAGATGGACTTTGCCCGAGTTCGGGGACGATTATCGTAAATGAAAAATCACTTGCAGGCCTTTTTTTTATATGCTGTAGGATGTTTCTCTCTGCTCCGCAGTGGATGCCTCTAGCTATATATCTGCTACCCAGCTGTGAGAAACAGCTGTCACTGGCTTCAGAAAGCACACAATCCGTATGCTGTTGTCTAAAACCTCGGGGTAAAAAACCTCTATACGCACACTACATAGACACCCATCAGGGGGCACTTCTATTAGTTGTACATCATAAATAAACAAACAGAGCAGTGACAGCACAGCTCAGGAGTGATGAACCCAGCACTTAAAATGTTGTGACTATGTGATACAAAGTAAAGTTCTCCTACAGAAGAAGCTGTGATTTACATGAGATTACCAAAGTAACACATTGTCTGCTCTACACGCAGGACTTTAAAAGCCTCAGCAGCCTATTGAAAGTAATAAATGCTCTGCAATCACATGCTCCAGAAACCATTCTTCTTCCTGCAGCTTTATTAGAAAATCAGTTCTCAGAATATAATATATGTATTTTATTTCCTTAACGGTCTGTTTTCTATACATTTAGGCTTTAGGTGGTACAGACTTCATTACTTTGGGATCAGCCCAACCTTAGATTTCAAAACTATAACATCAGTGTCCTTCGGCCAATGAGGCTTCAACAAATGATTTTTTTGTGTGTGTCTGCATCTCTTTCATAATACAGATGTACATCCAGACAACAACTCTGACCATCTCTGTAAGCCTCAGTGCTTCGGTCTCTCTGGGAATGCTCTACATGCCCAAGGTCTACGTAGTTCTCTTCCATCCGGAGCAGAATGTACCAAAGCGCAAGCGCAGCCTGAAGGCTGTGGTCACCGCAGCCACCATGTCCAACAAGTTCAACCCCAAAGGAGGCCTGAGGCCAAATGGAGAGGCAAAGTCTGAACTCTGTGAAAGTCTGGAAACACAAGGTTGGTATCATGCCTGAGGTAACAAGAGAGAGTAAAGAAAGAGATGTGTTACAGTTACGCTTGAGCAGTAGCTGATTTTATGCTGACGTATCGAGCTGTTACAGTGAAGAATAATAGCAGTAATAGAAAACACATGTCTCGTCTGAAATAATGAACTTCTTTTTATGAGAACATAATTGATGGCAGTGTTACTTTGCACTTCAGCAGTTCGGGAAATTAGTAAGCCTTACGTGGGCATACAATAAATTAGGGTGCCAGCTAAAGTGATGTTGTACAGAGGTTTCTTTTTGAGCATGAGCCATTGCAGATGACATTACTAAACTTTGTGAATAATTACAACCAACTGGAGTGAATTTTAGTAACTCATAGCTTATAGAGGATTAGGGTTTTGCCCATTTTCAAAGATAGTATCAGGGATAACTAATATTAAATGTTTGTTTGACACAGGTTTCCTTAGTAGAAAAAGTCAAAAACACAAAGTATTAGAAAAATAAATAACTTCCCTGTTTCATCAGGATAGAAACCGTAGCCGAGTACATAGAAAAGAAAAACACCTCCATTCTGTCTTGAACTCTCACCACACTGGATCCGTGAATCAGGCGGTGTGACAAGGTGCCCACACTATCCTGATTTTGAAAGGGAGGACAGAGATGTGTTGCTCAGTGTTGGAAATGAGTACATTTCAATCACAAACAAGTGTATGAGTAGGCAGTTCCCTGTGTGTGGGTGGTCTTAAATCCAATCAAGCAACCCAACATGTTCTGATTGCTGAAAGTCCTGGTTTTGTACCCTGACAGGCTGAACAGTATAAGATGATGTGTATTAGGACTGAAAAGCCTGTGCCCACACTTGCATTTCTGCCTTTTTCCAACCTCAGAATAAGACGGTTGTATCTTCTCCTTTAATAGAGACATGCTGCTTCTCCCCTTCTGGTCTGACCTGTGAATAACAACTACTCTTTGTGCTTTATGTGTCAGACTATGGTGAGGGAGGGGACCCTTGTGAGGGACTTTAGACAGGTAACCCGATGAGACAATAACTTTGCCCTTTTATAATCTGTGACCACTTTAATCCTGTTTATCTCTGCTAATGTTCACCACATCATTCATGCCTGCGGAAAATATGCACTAAAGCATCCTGGCTGCTCCTGGCCTGAATACAACCCCCTCAATGACTCAAGGCAGTAATCACACCCTCACATATCCAACCTTGACCAACACACATGAACTTGGACAGCGATTACTGGTTTGTGCTGTAAAGTGGCCCATCAGCATGGTAAAACCTGTTAATGTGCGAAGATGACACCACTCTGCCTGAGTGCAGGAGACAAGCGATATGTGTCCCATGTGTCCCCTATAATTTGTTTCCCTGTTGACAAAGGAAGAAATTTGCGGTAATGGGACAACAACAACAATAAGAGTGAACAGAAAAAGACAGATGGGTCTTCCAGCTCCAATTCTTTCTGGACCATCTATTCTTTATCTTGGCCTTGCAGCACATAAATATTCAAATAAGGTTAATTTATCAATGCTTCTCTTGGATGAGATGCTTTGGATGAAATGTGAGCATGCCACCCCCATTCACACACCCCACATGGCACTGACAAATATACAGAAACGTTTACCATTACACGCAGCACTTTTGCCCCGACTCAGGCTTTCAGCTGGCTTCTGATTGGATTCATCCCCTCTGACATATTCAATCAGCCAAGGCTGCTGTCGGCACATTGGCAGATTGGTAGTTTGATTACCAGCACCAAGCATGCTCGCTGAGGACAGTTTTATTAGACAAAAAAAAAAATCGACACAGTCGCACACTATGACACTTGCACAGGGACATATGTGTGCATAGAAGCATGTCTGCACACATACACGGGTCCTGTATGTTATTAGTCATATCTGACCAGCGGTTTGGGCTTGTTGCGCTCCCTGTGGTCTGCCCTAAGGTCATCTGTCGTATCTGTTTTACTCACAGCTGATATTAAATTCCCTGAAACATGAAACGACTTTTAAAGAATGATGAGCACTTTTATCAAACATTGATGTCAACACTTGTGGTGCCAAGTCAGATCACATACTGCCTTAATTGATTTTAACATCTAGAACACCTAACAATTCAAAGTATGTATGCACTGACTGCTGCATGCGCTGCTTGGTGCACAGAGAGATCTCAGGTCTTTGCATGTGGTAAAAGAAAAACTTGCATTTGAATGAGTACAACTAAATGTCTACCACCATTGTGATCTGCTTGGGGACTCTGTCAAATTCACAATTTAATGACATAATCAGCTGCGAGGAAAATATTCTGACAAGTTTCCCCTAATTTAATGAAAAGTACTGATAGCAAGTACTTCAATTGATGTGACTATGACTCCCACAGAGAATAAGTCTGATCTGCATTACTGTCTTGACAAATATATCATGAGGATAATGTTCAAATGTCTGCATAATAAAAATGTAGAATATTCTACAGAATGACTCAACTATAACAATCAATTGCGTTTTTCCCCCAACACTATAACGTTTTAAACATATTTTCTTTAGAACTCAAACAATTAGTTGATCGTCTTATTGGACAATTGGCAGAACATTATTCAGACACATCTGATAATTGATAACTGTTTTAGTCATATATACTGGATTTAATTAGTATTAATAGTAAATATTATTATGTTCAAGCTTCTTTATTTCTTTGTTTTGGCGTACTAAATTTCTTTTGTTTGGTTTGATAAAAAAAAAAAAAAATCAACGTTTAGGTGTAATTTAGTTTAAAAATGCTTTAAATGTGGTGAGTGTGTTTTTGGAGAGGAGTGTCCTGATATAATCTCAAAGATCAGTAATTGGGCTTCTAAGTTTGATTTCATTTGATCCAATAACGATTTGATCCAATTTTTCCTTTTTGTTATACATTTAAATTACTCAATGATTGGTTGATTATTTAAAAAAATTAAGACAAATTAAATATTGAATTTAATCATAAGTGACACACCATACCCTTTTTTTAAATTATTATTTAAATGTTGCATCAACATTACAGTTTATTTTGAACCACCATGACAATTGTACTGTCTTCAGTTTTGACACATTTCAATTTACATGAAATCCAATTATAAAAGATATAATTCCTGTAAAAACAGTTGATAAATTGCATTCTGCTATGATTGGTTTCACCTGTGCTGGTTTGAGGAATTCAGCCATAAATAGACCCCGCCTCCCATTATTCACACATGCTCTGGATGATTACTTTCTAAAGCCTAATTGAGTCTCAGACATTGCATTTCCTAACCCTTGCCTTCTCTCTCCTGTGTCTTTATTTACAGCGTTGGCCTCCAAGCAGACATACATAAGCTACAGTAACCATGCCATCTGAGGAAGAGACGAACAGTGGAATCGGAGCGACGGCCTGCCTGAGGAGAACTCACCTGATTATGGGAATACTAGGGAAATATTTGAGGACTTTGATGCATCTACAGCAGAGAGTACTGGGGTGGAAAGATGGGAATTTGTCATTCCATAAACAGAAAGGGATGTCTTATTTTTCTAGAGAATCAGGAAACGGCTTGAATGCCAAATATGAGGAAATTTGAAGATGGAAGGAGATGGGAGATGCAAGGGAGATTGGACAGTTAAATTTCCTCTTCCCACCCTTTCTAAGGCACATGTGAGCGTTGAGTTGTGACGTTTCCAGATGCAGGCAGAGGGAAACAGCTGGAGACTACAGTACGTTTTCCTTCTGAAGTGTATAGCACACGATTTCAGTTCTCTCTGAGGTGCTTTTTGTCTCATTTCAACAAAAACAAGGCAAAAAGTATTCTGTTGTTGCTCAAGTGAAACTCAGTTGAGTGGATAAAACAGTTTGAAAATAAAGTCATTATTTTTGGTTACTGGTATTATTGGGGTTGAAAGCTGCAACTGTTCATGCCTTATTACAGTACATTAAGTATTTCTTCATGAACTAACCATATCGGAAACATCGCAAAAATAAAGCAGTGGGTCATCCCAGATTTCTTTTATAAATGTTTCATAATGATGATGATGACGATGCAATCATCTTGACAAACCAAGTGTACAGTCCCAGAGCATGCTTGTGGGAGCATCACGTGTACTGTGCTGTGTTGTCAATGTCTATGGAATGCAACATTTGTCATAGTTGTCATTCACAGTGGAGATGTCATATTGGACCATTACCCACTGGGTTACCCTCTGCTGAATAAACTGTAATTTCAAACACTAAAGGAGCAAAACTAAAGACAAATCGCCATGGAATACCTTTTATAGTTTACACCACACTCCATAAATGTCAGCAAGGATGTGAAGACTCATCGATGCATACTTCAAACATCCCAGATTTATTGGCCCTTATTTATCATGTGCTTGTTGAAGCCTTTTCAAGCTCATGCTGTTGGATGGTTGTGAGAAATGCAAGTGTCCATGAAAGCAAATAACTTCCATCTTAGCCAAAAAAAAAAAGATACTATTCTAGACACAATAATAAAAAATTGGCAAATGGAGTTCCCTCCATTAAATTACAATATCCACTTTATTGCATACTTCGTTTTCTATAGGTGGTTATCTATGTTTAAATGGAAAGAATTGAAAAATAGTTTTGTTTTTTATAGCAGTTAAGTTAAAATAGCATTATATTCTGTCACACAATGCTTGGTTTTTGAAGGAAGACAACAACACATCAGTCAGTTGGCAGATGTGCTATTTTTAAAGCTTGATGGTACAGTATGACGGATCAAAAGGACAGGTTTCCACTGGGCTCTCCAGTGATTTGTGGAGGATGTACAAGTATTCTGTGTTCCTCACAAAGACTGTTTCCCACAGACCTTATTCTCTTCTGGGTCATGAAGTTTTGAAGCTACAGTGGAAATGATTAATGAGAGTTTTAATTGTATTTTCGGGAGAAAATTAGGCTCGCACAGCTACTCAGCATGAAGACCCATTTGGAGAAGGTGCAAGCTCCCTTTCATCACAGCTAAAATGTTCAGAGATAATTAGGTTGATGACATGAAAAGAATTTCCTCGGGAGTGTTTTACCTTTGAATAAGCAACCGTTTTAAGGCTAAGGCTATAGCCTGTGAAGATATGTCTATAAATTCTCCTCATTTATTGGAACACTATTTTAGTGAACGTCAGACATTTTTTTTATTTCATTAGGCCAAAGCGGGCTTTGTTCAAATTAACATCAATAATGCAACTGGGTCACTTATATTGTGGAATCCACTGAGAATGAAGAATAAAGGCTGCAGCGATATACAGCTTTAAGCTTTATTTAGGGAATTTGGGGTTTTGGGCCCATACAGATACTGATTGGTTGAGTCTTTAGTCATTTCCTGACAAACAGTGATTGCATTACCTAATCCAAACTTGGGAGGACATTATTTTTCCCTGGATGTAATTTCAGTTGAAAATGAAAATACATTTTCATTAAACAGCAAAGAATGAAGAAAACCTGTGACTAAAAATGAAGACATAAGAAAAGGCCAATTCATCTAAAATTATATTTACAGGTGGTCAGAAGCATGATTCCAATAAATTCAACATGCTGTTTTGTAGATGAGAATGTGCAAGTAGTCAGTTATTTGTAATATTGTTAATACATGGTACCTCAGGTTTGTACTGTATGTCTATGCTGTTCCGCCACTTGGGTTAAAAAAAAAAAAAAAAAGTAGCCAATGCTGTTTCTTCCCTCTGAGATACAAACATTGATTTTACACAATTTAAGTTACAGTCTCTCATCTTTAGATCAAGATGGCGGATGTATACTGTAGGTGTTTGATAAATAAGGGCCAGTGCCTTCATTCTGTGCCTCATCGTGTCCATTAAACTACATCTGCCATCCTTCCCATGGATCCTTGGTGTTGTTTTTGTTCCATCCACTCAAATGTAAGGAAACATGGACTCGGTGTACAATTAATATAGGATATGTAAACTCCATTTCTGTCTCCAGTCGCTGACGTATTTTCTCATTAAAAAGTAACTCTGGAATTTGTTTCATTAAATGTTATCCTGAGAAATGCAAAAATATGTATGTTGCATGTCAAAATTCATAAATCATGTGAACAATGAGAGGAATTTGTCCAGAAGGAAAACTACTGCAGAGAATTATAAATGACTAATATTCTGGTTGAAATGATTCTCTCAAATCAAACAAAAGGTGTTGCAGCAAATGTTGTTTTCTCATCATTTGATAAAGTATTGTTTGTGGGATTGTTTGTATTTGTGAATATGACCATTTCCTTTTCTTTTTTTTTGACACAGCCCCCCTCCTTTTATTTTTCTAAAACACTTTGTCTGTGTTACAATAGAATATGTAAGTGACGACTGAAATTAAATGGCAAGTTAATGTACGTTATAAAAATGAAAGATCATGTCTGCTTTATGTACTGAATTATTTAAAAAAAGAAATACAAAAAAGAATTACAGTGCCTGGATATTTATGAATTCTATAGAGAAAAAATAAAAATGTGTAGAGCATGTTCATTTTTATACAAGATATTTCTAATTAAAGACTGTTTTGCTAATAACCTGTGGATGTTTTTTCTTTAAAGGAATGGTTCGTTACTAAGACAAAACAAATTTAAACTTTAGTGGTCCTGAACCCTACGTTGAAGCTCGTTAGTGTGAAACTTTAGTTACTTAGCCTTGTGTTATTGTTCGGTTGCAGCACAAAGATGTTAAGTTCAGTTTTACTAGTAGAGTGCTAGAATGTTTGTTACAGTGTTGTCTCTCGTTTGTTATTGTCTCTGAACAGATAATAACTTTAACTGTTTACTACAGTTAATGCACAAACAGCAACTAAACGTATGTGAAGTTAAAAGGTCGCCTAACAGAGTGTGTTCTGTAAAACAGGTGGGCATAATAAACCGAAGTTTCGGCCCACACCTTTACGGTCAGCTCAATCCCTTAATGTCTTCATTTGTCAATTTAATTTTCACATGTAAGGATCATATAATTATGTTGTTTTTGTCTTTTTTTAAATTGTGACGAAATAAACTTTATATCATCATATCATATAGTATTACGAAGCATTATGACATAACTAAGGCATATACCCTTTATCTAAAGCTATTGTAAAATAATAATGGTGACATCGAGTGGTGAAACCATCAACTACAACATATTTAATGGTACTGTTATGATTGGGCGGATGAAATGATCTTTGCTCAGAGGTATAAACACTTAAATCTTACTGGTGAGTAAACTGCCCGAATTTAGAATTTAGGTTCAAACTAGGCTACATTTTAACTTACACTTAGCTAGTGCAACACATTGCTAGTTATGACCTAGTAACCATTGAAATGATGATTGTCATCATCACCACTTAAGAAGAATCTTTGCTTTTAATTGACGTGTAGACGCACAGATATTATTATTTTTGCATAAGAAAAGACATTTAAAGGAGCTGACCGTAACACTAACTTATTGTTATGCAAGAACAGGTTTTCTTTACTTTTGATGATGAATAAAGCTGAAAATACAAGTTGATCATTGGATTAGTAGATAGAGAAACACAGTGATAGGACTCTCCTGTGATAAAATAGGTAAACTTGGACTCAGCGAGACTGTTTCCAATATTTCCTTACATCCTACAGACTTAACAATTGAAATAAACATGATAAGATTTAATCAGTGATGCGCCATTAGTAAATTACAAATAAAAAAATGGATTTTCATGGTAACACAGAAATAAACTGATTGGCATAATTAATGGCAAATTGAGTTCATGAGAGACTGATGTATAGATGATTTAGAGCCACATTCAGATCTTTTACGACATTGTGTAATGGGAAGGCCCAGAGCTAAGACTTGTGCATCCCATGAAAGAATCAAGGTTTTCCATCTATTTCTTTTCACCGTAGAATCATAAACTTGTGATTTGCCTGAAAAGGAGAAGGTGAAAAAATAGATTTCACCATCAGTCAAAAAACATAAAAATTGAAAGTCACATATAGGAAAGGCCAAGGCCACTATTAAGCTGTGACCTTATGTAGAATTTGTGCCTATGTGATTACATGGACCGATTACGCAGGAATGTAGATCAGATGTAGTGTACAATGCTGTGTATGTATTGTGAGTTTCATGAGTAATCAGGGGAGCCGCAGCCTCAACCTCAGTTTAACGGTGGATCAATATGGTCAGCTACACCTGCAGTAGCCTTGAACAAATTGAGAAAATATCATGCTATCTATAAAAACTGACAGAATTATGAGCCACTCTAAATGAAAAGCAGAGCCAGTGAAACTATCTTAGCATAGAATTTACTGTAGGGGTAAAATTGGGACCTGGGTGATCAGTGATAAGGCACAATCATTAGCCTTGTGTTTGCTAAGTGAATCCCCTGCTCTGCACTATTAGCAACACAGCAATATACACAAAATCCTTTGGTCTGTTTTTCTCTGTGATATATAGAATACTTCCCTGGGAAGAAATGCACATTCTTCAAGTTCTAATAAAGACTCTCCTCCCTGCTGCTAAGTTCCCCCGACTACTGCAAAGTAATTCAGGGTTATAATGGAAAAACAGGTCTCTAAACTCTGGGCTCTTGTCGTTTCTGTTCAAGCTAACATCTTAATTTTCCAACTCTGTTCTTTGCAAACTCATACGAACACAATAATAATGAAAAAAACAATTTGGAGAAATGTAAAGGTCCTGGACGCCCTGGCTTATTTTAAGAGGTAATCAATCAGTTAATATTAAAATCTACATCAGGTCCAAGCAGTTAACTGTAGATGTTTTGGTTTGAATTAATGGCTGTTAACTGGCGAATACACTTATTAACCTTTTTATTGTTGAGAAGACAACTTTCAACAAGCAAACTGGATATGTATTGTTGTATTTTAACAGTGGGTTAATATTTCTAATGTGGAGAGAGAGAGAGAGAGAGAGAGAGAGAGAGAGAGAGAGAGAGCGAGCTGATACGCTGCACCTACATTGACATCATCCAGACCTCACCGAGTGCACAGATTTGTAAAATTGTGTGCACATATGTTCCATGCAAAACCGTGGGTTTAGATTTGCAAACAGCTTTTTGTCTTTTTTTCTTCTGTGCAACACACAAGAAGTTTTAAAGTTCCATTGTGACCCTGTTATCACAACAGGTGAGCCTTGTGTTGAGCGGCTTGTTATCAAGAAGCAGAAAAACAAAGTGAGTAGAATCATTTTCAATCTTTCAGAGTCAAACATCATTGTGTAAAGAATCTCCACAGAGACATACCAACGCCTCTACTGCCATCTTCATATAACACCCCTCCTTCCCTTTATTTCAGAATGAGATTTCTTATTGAGAATAAATTCTGTTTCTCATTAAATATAAAGGATCTTACGCTTTAACAAGACAAAGTATATATATGGTAAGGCAACACTGGACTAATTAAAAAACTTTCTGCGCCTGTGAGTCATTAAGAGTCGCAGATGTGTCTAATTATGGCCCATTTCTTAAATGACTGAAATGATCCCTTGGGCCAAGAAAAATCCAAAAGCACCAAGCTGTGCTATAGAGAGCCAACTAATTTTATGACTTTATTTGACTAGGTTATCATACAGATTTGACTTTTTTCTCAGAACAAATTCTGGCTTGTCAAACACAGGTGTAAGCAAAAACATGGCTCTAAAGTCTATTTAGGTGTCTCAGAAAGGAATAACAGTTGAATTATAATTAGCATGAATCATATCAGGGTCCTGGGACAGAGACACCTAATTACAATGTGGCCCTGATTAATTTTATTCAACACACCTGTGATTTTCAGACTAAGACATGCTCATTTGTTGTTACCGTGCCACGTCTGACCACCATTACTGGCATAGTGCATTGACATACAGGTCATGGTTCAGGATGAACAGTTCTGCAGGGGAGAATTCCCATAGCAGGAAACTGATTGACTTGTCAAGCAGGCACGGACTCACTTTGACTGCACGGCGGTCCCCAAGGGCTGTTGATGCAAACCCAGTATATAAATAAAACTGTTAGCTTTCCCCAATGTTGACTGCATGCTGTCAGAGAATCACGTGCCACTGGAGATATACAGTGAATCTGCCAGGACCTGGTTTGAGATCATTCATCAGTCGTAATAAATTAAACCAATTACCAGTTGCCTGCCATCATCACTTGATGTGTTTCAAAGAGACAGTGGGGACGGAACAGGAGTTAATTAAGACAGAAAATGGTTAAAGTCCCCTGCCAACAGACCTGACAGAGAAAGGTGTTTACTGGCTGAAATGCATTTATTCTTCAATCATGGCCTTTCTATACAAATGTCTTAAAAGGAAGGTAGTGAATGTTTATGAAGGTAAAAATCAGTTTAAGACAAGGATTGGTGATGCTGTGATAAAATAATAATAATACTACATCGTGTTTAGACGGACGGGACGACCTTGCGTATAAATCTGTTTTAGTGAATGACTAGAGAAAAGAAGAATAACATAGCCTACTCACTGCTTATTTGTATGCTGCATAAGTGTCTTTAGATCACGGTCATTCCGTGTCAATTTATGTGCAATATGAAGATTTGAGTAAACCAAAGTGTGCTAACACTAGCCTGCTAACACAACAATGCAGGAGACAGTCAATTGCAGCTCGAGGGAAGAAACAATTTGTCCGCTGCTTGCGCTTAATGGTGCTTAATTAGGGTGCGTTATAATTGATAACTGCATTGTGAGAGAGGGATTGGAGATGTGCCGCTGGAGGAGAGCTGAGGATTCAGAATAGCGGAGGTGTCGCCAAACAGCAGTTTGTTTTGGTTTCATGCTGGGAGACATCTAGTTGATCAAAAAGATGCAAATTCTTCTTTTAAGGCAACAAAAAAGGGCCAAGAGAAAAGAATACAGGCATAAGTTAGGGGATTATGTTGGGGGTTTTTAAACAAAGGTGATAAAAATGTAGTTATTATGACCCAACCCAAGCTGCTCTAAATCAGTGTTACTCACACAGTATGCAATGAGAGGCTAAATCAGAGTTCCTCTGGGAATTTCTCATGTATGGTTTATCTGCCCGAGATACATTGTTCTCAAGACAATTTCAAACAAATTACCAAGAAAACGCTGCATCTTTCCAACATTTTGCCAATTAAATGCAATACCATACCATATCTACATCCCCATTGGGCAAATTAATAAGTACTGTTCATGATGTCATTTGGGAAATATAAGCTCTGAAAATAAAAAGGTTTTCCTCATTTGAAGTAACACTTTAATATATCCACTCTGCTGCTCTAACCAGTGAGGTTTTTCTTATATTTTGGCCCCAGGAGAAAACCATTAGATGTTGGTGAGGCATTTGTTTCTTCCTGAATGGTGTGAAGAAACTGGCTTGATACTTATGCTGTGGTTAGTATAGGTTAAATTTACTTCTTCTGCATTTATGTTGGGTCATAAATGACATAGTGCTTAATTACTGAGGTTAAAAAAACAAACATATTTTCCTTTATCTTTGTGGCCCAACTCTGCATGGCTATCCTTTTTTTTCATTTTTCTCAGTCTCAGGTTGTCCCAGCCGCTGTATGTGGTGTTTCATTAATCTTAACTCCATGAACATGTGTCTCACTCTGTGTGACGGATGCAGCTCCTGTCAATTGAAGTCTGCACTAGACATGGGTTACATGAGTGATGGAGCTAGAAGACTGCAAAGCTCTGATGACAAAGGCAATGAATCTAGGCCAGATGAAGTACCTGTTTGCCATGTAAGGCTGTATTTTCAATTTATGTAAGAAATATATAATGTTGGTATATGCTTCATATCCTTATGGTATCATTCTATTATTGTATTTTTTCTGCCTTTATTTAACTGATGTACATATGTTTGATTTTTAATTTCTTGTTATTTTTAATAATTATATTCCTGTTTCCTGTTTTCTTGAGCTGTTGTAATGAAAACATTTCCCCCATGGGGGATCAATAAAGTTTATCTTTATCTTTAAATATATATTTAAAATTAACAAGTTTGCTTTTATCTTCGTTTTGGCGTAGGTATCTTTTTATGGAATTGATGTGAAATGCTTCTATCATACTGCATGTATTTTACTTCTACCAGTTATTACAAACTGCTTAGAATAAGGGAAAATACAACACAGAAGACTGCAAGGGAAAATTTCCTGGGTAGAACAATAAATCACATTGACAACCTTTACACTGCTTTGTGGCCCATTACAGTAAAGTCTGTAGCAGGAATTTCATTTGGACCTCCCTTGACTAGTCACAAAAAGGCAGTAATCACTATGAAATTATCTTCCTCTAGTTTAGTCTCAAAAAATGGTCTGCCGTCTCAACTGTGTCGTTTTTCTAGTAAGGGTGACAATTTTCTCAAGGGAAGAGGTGTTGAGGTGGAAAATACAACAAACCTCAAAGAGCAAACATCCACCTTTAACACTGGGTGTAGAAGGTACAGTAAACTTTAAAATAAAGCCTGCACAATAATCACAAAAGGCACAACTAAACTATGCAAAACACTGAACTGTTATGAACTGGCCAAAGAGAACTATAATCAGTGGCAGGTAGATGAAAAAATTCACCTGCCAAACATATTTTTACCGGCCAAAATAACAAATTTTGTTTTTGTGTCCTATACATGTCATGATTTGGTCTTTTTTAGTTTTGTTTTTTAGTGTTTCATTATGTTCTAGTGTGTTTTGTTCATTCTTGAGTTCTGTGTGTCTTCAATGTTTCATGTATTTATTTTGTAGTTGTCCTCAGTGTTTCTTGTCTTGTGTTCATTCCTTCCTCTGTGTGTTTTCCCTCCATTGTGATTGCCCTCATTGTCTTCACCTGTGTCATTAGTCTCACCTGTGCTTGATTACCCCTGTGCCTATTTAGTCTCTGTGTTTCTTCCCTTCTGTGTCAGTTCATTGTATGTGTTTGTCGGATGTCGGTTTACTCGTGGCTCCTTGGTTTCTCCTGGTTGGATTTTTTTAAGTGAGTTTTTGTTTGCCTTTTTGTTTAATTAAATATTTTTGTGAATTCTACACTTGGGTCCACACCTCCTTGTTTTCCAAGCGTTTATGACAATACACATCTGTTACAGTACATTTAATTGAGAAGGCATTATGTTTTGTTTAATCAATAACAAATTTAAGTCACAGATCCGATCATGTCATCAGATCAGGAAATTGAGAAATTGTATAAAAAATATATTTGCTGGCCTTTGTTTTTTGTATTATTTGTAGGCAGTAGTTCCTAAAGAGAGTGAGGAGAGTGGTAATGCTTGTTTTAATCCATATAGCACACTCTGCTGGTGAAGAGAACTGCTAGTGTAATGATACTCAAACGAAATGCTATTTGACTGGCCAAGAAATCAAATAATATCGAAACACATCTGCGATAAAAGTAGCCGATATGGATAGTCACTGGATATGCTGATATTGGCCGATATTATCGACTGGACGATTAACCGGTCGGGCTCTCAGCTATTTTAATTATAACACTTCATTGTAACCTTTACTCTGATATTTGATGAATGTGAGAATTATAATTGAGTTTTACTCCTGAGGTTGAAATGACAGTGTGTTACATATAAAGGAAGAGGGGCCAACAGATGAACAGACCATCGTAAGATACATTTAGGTATCTTAAAAAAAGTAAAAGCCAGTTTTTAGGCAATGCCTGAACAATCCAATCAGACAGATCAGTGGTAAACCCTGTCTCTGGACCAGAAAAGCTGGTCTCTGTACTGTAAAATTGTGTCACTTCAAGTATACCCCTAACAAAGTGAATGACATATTTGGACAGCAGCAATCATAGAGTGTGAACCATAAACAGTGAAACATTTCAGATATGAGCTACTCAAGCTGTTCATTTTAAGGGAAAACGTTAATAGCTAATGCATTGTCACAAATGATTCTCCCCCAGGAAGAAGTGGTTGTTCATTTGTTTGAACAAGAACTCCAGCTCTTCCTCATGAATGTTTAAAGGGCTTATGTGTCTGAAGATGACACAGGATATTCTAACACCCCTTGTTTGTGTACAACAACTACACTGTGATTAATACGAACAAGTTGAGCAGTTTATGAACGTGCTCTATCAAACGATGGGATGGAAAAGGTCTCCACATTTGAATCTCATAATTGAAATTCAAATGAGAACATATCTACAACAAACATTTAAATCACCCGGGAGGAAACGCATTATGCATAATAGCAGCCTTTCTTGGACTTCCAATGATCTTAACAAACTGCAAGACAGCTTAATGGACCCTGCTGAGGAAAGATAAATATTTCATCAGAAAGACACTGGGCCCCCTCTATATAGTACTGATTTGTGAAACCAACAAAAAACACTCACTTGTCATTCTACGTTACATTTAATACTAACAGTAAATGTGGTAATTATTAAGGAATTGTAATCGTAATTGATGAATACAATTATCAAAAATGGAAAACCCTCTGAAACAACGTCCCAAAGTCATGATTAAGCTGGAAACAATGCACAGAAAAAAAGGCTTTGGTCAATGTTGTAGGGGATCAAAATCGTATCGTGATCAAAATCAAGCATTTTCAATACACACGAAAAAAGCTTGAATTTCAGTAGCAGGGGAAGGTTGCGCTTCACTGATGAGGATTCTCAGTAGACTGCTTAGCCTAAGTTTAAAAAATGATCTAAAAATATTAGGGCAGTACGTCTCATCTCATGTGACTAATTCTACAGGTGAGAAATAGGGCTGTGGTCGACTGAAATGTCAGCTTTGTTTGCTGAGTGTGGTTAATGTTAGCAATGTTAGCACCCTACATGCAAGTTTTGGTGATCAAAATACTACCAAACCATGCTGCTCCTATCTGATGCTATCCGTTATTTATGCTTGTTTACATCTAGACTATAGAGCATGAAGAGCAGGCCCATTTGATGGGACTACAGCCAGTCTATGGCTACTGCGCTAGCTTGTGGCATGAGGCTGCACTACAGCTTGGCAACATTTGACCGGAGGTGAGGGCCAACATATAAAAATATTAATAATTTTTTTCACTGACTAGTATTTAGAAAGCCAACTAGCGTGGGTGAAGATGCTTAATAATTAAGTCGGCTAGTCACGCACATCACTAATTTTTACATCAGTGTTTATCTACTTTAATTAGGGTTAAGGATCATAATTTTTCCTCCATTACAGTCATACAGTACACAGAACATATTTCAGTGCAGCACAACACATTATAGCACAAGGGGAAGATTCATGTGTACATTACCATCAATTCTTGCACAATAATAACAGCATGTCCGCACTGACAGGCCGACTTAATGGACCTGATCACAGGATGGAACCCCTCATTTATCTCCAAGTGTGCACGTAAGAATGTGTGGATGTTTGTGTGTGTGTGTTTGTATGACAAAGCAACTGTGTGCATATTAATGTGCATGCCAGGTGGATGAACGCCATGCAGGTAATAACACTGCAGAGTCTGTGTTTGTAGCCTTGCAGTAGTCTGTTGTCTGCGAGGAGATGTCAATCAAATGTGAACATGCCTTGACAGGATTTTTTTTGTAATATTCTCGCTGTTATTTTTAACCAAAGCTGTTTGTGCTGTCGATTTTCTGTTATGCCTCGCTGCCTGGTATGCATATAATCATCTTCCTAGAACATTTGAACAGACTAAGGTTGAACCAGATATACTGTTCATTTAACACTGAAAGTATTTGTATGCATCACATGTACACATACATGTCACACACATGCTGTCTATCTTTTTTCAATTTATAAATGTTGCTACCATTTTTTTGTGTATGGTTGCTGCCACCCTGGTGACACTATTACAGCTCATGATTTAGGACCGTCAAGACTCAGTGTCATTATTCTTCTCATACACACCAGATTCTCTGCTCGTTCCTCTGCTTCACCTGCCCCACAATAGGTATTTACGTGTTCGGGTTAGCTGTGCTACTGAGGAGGCTGGCCCATATGTCTCCCTGAACCCTCTGAATAATTTAGCCAAACAGCCATTCCTATAAAAACCCCATCTATATTAATGAGCAGCCTCCAACCATTTGGATCACTGCATGAAGGTTTTGGTTCCCTCCATCATGCTTGAAGTATCGTAGAAGGCCCGTCTTCAGCAGACTATCTCAAACAGTGTATAGGAAAGAAATACAGTAAGAACTGGTCTGTTTGATTTAAAAATTAAACCATCTTCCATTGATCAACCACACTTTGCTTTTAATCAATGTCACAAACATAAAGATCCTCGTCTACACAATTCAACCCAATGTGAGGCAGCTATATCTTTCACCAAAAAGGTTGGATTCGAACCCGTTTCTGAGCTTAAATACAAATTCAGCCAGGTTGGAATGAGGTTTACTCCCATGGCTGAGTTTAAATTTTCGCTGGGAAGCCACAGGAGCATTAATGTTGTGGCAAGGTGACTAATTACTTAAAAAACTAAACTGAAATGGCTTTTGCCTTGGCTGAATGAAAATTGTGCTTTGTTATTTCCACTCAAACTTTGGGGATTTTTTATTATTTTATTTGTGCAACTTTGAGTAGAAACCAATCTAAACTAGTTTGTAAGTGGTTAAACAGGTATAGATGTGCAGATGCCCCAGTGACAGTTGAAAATGTCCCCTTTTACTGATAGGCTACCTCTGCTCCACAAATGAGCATACTTATTCCACAGGAATTTTTTCACAGTCTACCGGTGTTCTTAAGTGTTGATGAGGATCTAAAATATGAAGCACAATCTTGCTGAGATTTCAGGGTTGTGGAACATTCATAACTTGTCAAACACTTGAGGCTAATACGAGACAGCCCCATTACAGGATGGACTGCTGGTCATGGTCCAGGGGCAGGAAGGGAATTTGTTAATGTGGGATCAATTAACTTTTCATCACTCTGAATTGTTGGGAGTTTGAATATTTTCCTGTTTTTTTTACACTGAACAGTAATGAGCTGGATGTCATTTGTGTAGCTAGAAAGCTCTAAATATTATTCTGTGACAGGAGAGAAAAATAGTGAATTCTACAAACATGAGCCCTTTTTTGTTCAAGTAGATTCAGGTGCACATAATTACTTTGGGTAAGTGCATATTTTTCACGGATTGAGACATGAGTGTGGAATTAAATTCCTCCCTCATCTGTTTAATAAAATATTGTTGCTGCTTCAATTTGTCACTTTTGCCTCAAACGTTGGGTAAGCAAAACATGTCATCTTCACTTTATTTACTGTTGTAAGTCAATCAAACCTTGCATGTTTATCTTTCATTATCCCGTGTTAGTCTTAGGGCCTGATTTACTAAGATCCCAATTAAAGAGTACTAAATTGCGTGTTCGTTTCAACAAATTGCACGTTTGGTTGGTGGCCGTTTTGCAAGTGATCTACTAAGAAAACCTGCGTAAATGACACCAGGTGCAAACCTTGTGGAGGCAGTTCTATTTAAGTTAGGTTGCTTGCGTGTTCTACTGGTTTAAGTCATGGAGAGTTTGAACGGAAAGCAGGATGACTGCAAGCACAAAATAAGTATCAGTGGAAGAGGCAAATAAACGTACAGTATTTTCGAGTTATAGCAGATAAAACTGAATATTACAAAAAGAAAATTTGGCTTATAAGAAAACCTCGGCATTAAACAGGGCCTCTCTTTTCTTCCCTCCATCTTTTGAAGATGAGTTGTCATACATTGCGCAGGAGGTGCGAGCTGTCTCCTCTGTGGCGCGACACTCGGCACATTGTTGCGCACAAGACAGATGGCCAGTGCTGTGTCTGATTGGATGTAAATGCTCTGGCAAGCGGTATCGAAGATGGGGGTACAAGCATTGGTGAGGTCCCCCCATCCAAGCGTAGCAGCAGCAGACTGTAGAGGGAGGAGACGCGCGCACTATGGAGAGGAGCGCACCAGAGGGCACGAGCTGGGGGAGAGACGTGCAGCCCGAGAAAAAGGAAATCCCCAGTTTAAAATATAATGTTTGCAAAATGAGGGATTAGGAAGAAATAAATGTCAGTGTTGAAATTCTTCAGAATGCAGAGGCTGTGAATGTTGGCTAAAAATAACAATATAGTTTAATCATGGTGTTTCCTGCTGTCATTCCAAACATATTAACATGCTTGGGGAATAATGCGATCTGTATGCGATCTTTGATTGTGCCAATGTCTCCTCCTAACTTCAATAACAGCAGCCTGTTGTGCGTAACACTGGTATCCTGGGTTAGCACGTTCTTTTCAAAGGTGTTAAATACAGACACCGTCACAATCACCACAATTTTTTTTTTTGCCAGGCTTGGTAAATCGCAATGCGTATACTAACTTCAGTTCTTTGCATTTTCTCCTCCCAGTATTTTGGACGGTAGGGCAGAAACGCCCCATATTGCATATTCATTAAGGCAAACATACTAAATGGACAATGCGTGTTGTTTTGCTCATATGAAAGACGCAATCCTTTAGTAAATCAGGCCTTTAATATGTTAGTTTTTTAGCTAAATATCACAGTTTACAGAGCTTAACAACAAAAATTTAAGTGACGGCTGTTTACAAACGTGCTGTATTAAATACTTTTTTTTATATTGGCCTTTGAAGTACTGCTGAAGGATCAACAGATTTCCCCCATTGATGCCTTTATGATGTGTTGGGCTCAAACAAAGCTTTGGTATGAAGCCATTGTGGGGGGAAATCAGCCATTGATCACAACCAGTTGGTGAATTGCCTTGAAATGAAGATTAAAGAGCAGCACCGTGCAGAATTACTCTAACTGCCCTACCCTTTCAATCTCTCTCTCTCTCTTTCTCTCTCTCTCTTGTTCCAATAAACAGCCAATAATACTACACCATTCCTCAGCAGAGCATCTGCTGCCACGGCTGCCCATTTGTCTTTATGGATAGTAATTCATTTTCTGAGGGGAGCAGTGTATGGCTCAAACTTTCATCAGCAGAAGTGTGGTTTTTCATTTGAGAGTAAATGAAATGAACATAATGAAAAAGGCAAGAAATAAAATGGAACAAAAAGAAAAATGAAAAACTCCTGATGGCACACCACAGAAACTGCTCCCGGAGTGCTGTTGTAAACCAAAAGAATGGCTTCGAGGATGGAGCTGTTACTCACTGTCACGATGCAACAGCTTGAGTGGAAGTTGCGTGGCTGAGATCCAATGAAACAGTTTGCATTCCTGTCTACCACCTGTCCTTTCTGTGCTATGCTGACATATCTATTAGAAGAATATAACACTGCCCTGGAGATTATTTCTCAATGCAATTTGGAATCTACAGTGAGAGTAAAACTGCTGTAATCACCATGTTGTGTCAACACACAGAACACAGAGACTGGCCTTCATTCTGCTGACTAAACCACACTTTAAATCTCCTCAAAGAACTTACCTCTTGTCTAAATGCCATCCAGTTAAGGTTTGTATCTTGTTGTAGCTGTACAACAATTATGGTGAAAAAGAGCTTCAGGAGGGTGATCAGTAATGGTGGTATGATACAATGGAGACCTGCATTCTCTCTCTCTCTCTCTCTCTCTCTCTCTCTCTCTCTCTCTCTCTCTCTCTCTCTCTCTCTCTCTCTCTCTCTCTCTCTCTCTCTCTCTCTCTCTCTCTCTCTCTCTCTCTCTCTCTCTCTCTCTCTCTCTCTCTCTCTCTCTCTCTCTCTCTCTCTCTCTCTCTCTCTCTCATTTTATTTCAATTAATTTTACCCCAAACAATATTCACATTGCAGACAAGATAGTGCCAACAACAGTAACACACATCTTTAAAATATCTTTCAGCGACACCATACTGCCATTCACAGTCGCCCCCCCCCCTATCCCCGGCCCAGTGCAAGGCAACATCTGGATGTCACCACAATTCATGTAGACAAAAAAAATAATGAAATACAAAGAAAATAGAATAAATAAAGCACACACAACAACAATAAAAAAAACACACCAATAAAAAAAAAAAATAATAATAATAATAATAGTAACAATTAAATAAAATTAGGATTCTCTCCTCAGTCTCGGACTCTATCCACTGTCCTATCTCTAAAATAAAGGCCTAAAAAGCCCCACAATAAATCTTTAAAAAAAAGAACTACAAAGATTAAAAGAGAGGAAATATGACACAGATTGCTCTCGCAATCTGTCATCAGCAACTTTGCTTAAGCCTTTACTATCTAAGGAAACAGTACACCAGTTCTACACATTTGGTATCACATTTGGTAGGCTATAAAAAATAATCCTATTGTAATTAAAGATCGCTATTTCCGGCGTAAACTTCATCAACATGCAACGTGTCCAAATTTGACAGGCTGACCAGTATAGAGCTGTTAGTGGTTCCGACAATAAACCACTGTAGAAGTAGAGTTCATGGTGTCATTATGAGGTCTTTAGATACCTTTCTCAAATAAGGAGCTCTTCACTTATGAATAAGCCTATTTAATGTGATGAACCATCTATTTTTAGTGACTTCATTAGGGACATTTGAAAATAGTAATCTTCTCTACAGGCTTCACAAGCAGGAGAGATAAAGTGACATTATTCTGACGCTTCTCAGCACGACACAAGCTGCCAATGAGTAATGTGTGCTACCTCTTTATATTGGAACTGCACACATTGACAAAAGCAATCCTTGAGAAAAAGATCCATGTCCCTTTTCAATTTCATGCTGATAAACGCCAACCTAATCCTTTAAACAGTTGATAAAAGGAAAAATGACTTCTCATGGCAACATAACCTTCGACTCACAGCAGGATATGAGACATTTTCGAGGCTTTCAAATTGAAATATGTTGACAAAACAACTAAAATAAATATGAACTTCTCAATGACCTTCGTCTAAACTGTTTCCAAATTGCTACTTGGCTATTTCTTATTATTTGAACAACAAAATATTTGTTTCTTTAAGGTATAGTCCAAAGGTTAAGGGCTCTCAAAGATGGCCATGACAAAAGAGCAGGATTGTGAAAATGAGTGATGGGCTCCAGTTACAATTGATCATTTATTTTTATCATGATGATATGCCTGTAACAAATGTGTTAATAAGTAGGGCCAGATCAATATGGGATTTTACTGTCTGAAACTGATATTGATATTAGGGAGAGAAAAAATCCCATATATCGGCCGATATCTTTCTGAGATCATTCTTCGATCTGTAGAGATAAATACAGATAAATACATTTATAGTGTTGATCCCTTGAATGCGGTAATTAAACTCCTCGTAGAAAAGATATATAATGAATACGAGATGGTCACTCATGGTCATTCTTAAAGTATACATTTGCATTTCAATTCAATTCTAATTAGCTAGTCTTTTTAGATTCCGTGATTTAGTTTTCCTGGGTAAATTTATTGTGCCATAAGATGTATCCTGTGCAATAAAAGCTAAAGTCTACACTTCATATTCACTCAGCATCTAGTTGGAAACAATTCACCAATAAATCACACAACTTAATGTGGAAAGAAAAAAGGTGATTCTCCAGATGTTGCATGTAACAAGACAACCTGTTGATTAGAAATTAATTATTAAAAGAAAAATTAAGTGGAAATAAAAGCGGAGGTGTACTTGGTAGTTTTCAAGAATGCCATATCTGGACTGAGAGGGAACATGAATATTTATTGTTGTTCAAAAAGATATACGTATGAGGGATCAAGAGGCTTTATAATCCATTGTGTAGCTGCTGGTGGATTAGAGTGTGTTTGCAAAGACAGTCTTGGCCCTGAACTCCAGGAAAGAAGAGCAGATGAGATGTCTCACCACATGTAGCAAAATCAAATACAACTGACAACGGCACACAAGAGAACTCCCACCTGGGGCTTAAGACAGCACAGCAATAAATGAAGACACACATGCTACCTACAGCTAAGCACACAGCAGCTTGAAATCTACTGTTAAATCAACAGAGAATAGACTTGCTTGACACAGCTCATTTCACTGGTTAGAATCCTGCACACTAATCTATGTTAAAAATATATACATTTATTTTCATCTATGGCCTTCATTCATCCCTGACTACTCAAATTAACGTGATGTTGCTTTTTTTTACATTTTGGAAACTATGATTCAGCCTGACTGTTCTGATATTTTATGTATAGAAATGTAATCAGCAAAAATGACAAAAAACATGTCTAAGCATGTTCTAGCAGTACTGTTTCATTTCTTTAATGCATGATCAGGTCACAAATACTGTACTATTTTGAGCCAAATGAACATGTGAAGACTTAACCCAACATACCACAGTAGAAGTATTCCTTTTCATCAAAATGCATGAAGGGCAGGGTTAAATAAATGTACTACTTCATTTTTTTACACATGTGGTTTACGTTCGTTGGTTGGAGTGCTTAGGGCTTGTTTGGAGCAAGGTCTTCTTTTAGATTGAATAATGGTTTTCAGCACAGGGAAAGATTCCAAGTCCTGCCAATAAAGTGGGGGTGGTATATCATGGTCCTCATTAAGCCAAGCTATTATGAACCTGCTGGTGCACAGTGCAACAAGACAGGTTGAAAAACTGTCTCTCTGGGCTTCCATTTCTCTGCCCTGGGTGAACAATGCAGCTATCCTCTTCTCCCTTTGATATTTTTTCAGCAGCACCAATAATAAAAGGGTTGTATAGTCAAGCTGTGACATTGTTTAGCCATAAACCATCTGCTCCAGGTTTCTGTAGATTTATGTATTTAGAGAAGCACAAGGGAGGACTTCCTGCTTTTGAATTGATCTTCATTATCACATTTCAATGGAGGCACTTTATTTTCTCAATACACAGAGAAAACCACTGCATTTTGTTTTGTTTCCAATTTTTCAAACCAATGAAAGCATGTTATGTAAATTTTCATTTCTAAAATGTGCAAAATACAACTGGAATTGATTTTGATGTATTTGCCGCAGGTTGTATCTATTTTGTTCATTACATCCCAGTAAATAAAAAAATCTATTGAGCCATGCACTTAACTTAGCTTACATGCAATACATATAACTGAATAATGTGAAAGCTCATCCTCTTAGTTATATGTCTGGAGCAACTTAGAAAAAAAGGTACAGTACATACTTTACATTTTTCGGAAACTTTTGACATTTTTAGCCAGAGGCCCATATGGACACATGTATCTAAATAACTGTCCCTTGACATGCCAATGTATCTTAGTAACAAGCGATAATACACAATGATACACTTTATAATGATTCACAAAAGAGACTTGTGGAAAAAAACTCACTCTTTGGTTAAGACCGTGAATAAAGGTAGCAGAAACATCATAGATTGAAAAGGCTCATATAGCAGCTTACCACGGACGTTTGTTACTATTGTTTCATGAGGGTCAAGAATAGACTCATAACATTACTAGCCTGTCACACCACCCATTTCCCTTTGTATTTCTAGAAATAGAATCCTTTTATTCCTTATAATGTGTATCAATGCTCTCAGTCATCAACATCAACAGGGACTGATATGGTGGTGGATAACCAGATGGTGATGGAAGAGATAAGACGAAGCTCAACAGTGGTGGAGTAGAAGTGAACAATCATAATATTTGATAAGGATGATAGCCTGATAGGAACAAGTGGCACTGAGTTTTTATTAGTAATCCAACATAAGCTCTTTTAAGTGTTGAGTTATAAAAAACGTTCTCATTGAAGCAGCTTAATCTGCATAGATCTGATGATCCAAATGCTGCTGGTGTCATCTGCAAACTTGAATCTCAATGGGCTTATGAGGAGAAGAGGAAAAATAATGACACATGGCTTGAGGAGACCAAGTCTGAGATGTATTTTTCCCGGCTAAAATAGTTTGGTAAAGGATGCGGTGAAGTGCAATATTTCTGCAACTCAACAGACCTATGAATGTTGGTCTTCATGGCTCTGTGAAATGACCGCACGAGGGGTTCAAATTCAGGGCTCTGAGGTTAGTCCACATCATCATGTAGAACTCCAACAAGTCCAGTTACCTTATGATTAAACTTGTAATTAACATGACCTGTATGATTGAGAACCTACATAGACATCAAGGATAGACCTTATTCTGTGCAGTTTGGTATACAATATACTCTGTATATCTGAGTACTGATTTAGATGCCCTGCATTCCCAGATCTAATAATACCCTGTAGACGTGTCTCTGATATGTGGAACAGTCTATTTGTCATCTTTCTTTGGGTTGTGTAACAAAGCAGTCAGGAAGGAAAAATAGTTACACATTTTCATCACAAATATTGGTGACCTTTTGCTGCAGGGACCTGTCTTTGTGCGTGCGATACAAAAAAAGTCAAACAAGAATAGAATCTGTTTGTTTAACTCAATAATAAATAATTATTTTCACTGTCTCAGCTGTGAGTTTTTAAGCCTTTTCCAAATATTTGAAACCAAGAAATGATCAGTTAGTGTACAAGATTTTTTTTTGCCCTTGCATCTGCTCCCATAATCCCATTTTAGTAATGAAGCTGGGGTGTGTATATTTTTGTATAGCTCTATATAAATGCTGAGCACAAAATTCTCCTGTAATCAATATTTCAGGACATCAACATTGCTCTCTCTCTCGAGGTCACATTAATATGAATAATATTGTTGCATAATTTGGTTTCAAGTAAGGAAAAACAGAAAGAAATATCGTGTGCTGATGAGAGTTCAGCGCTGTTTGCAATCACTGCATTAAAACCGGCTGAGGTCCTGTAAAGTCACAGTAGTTAAAATGACAGAAAACTGTAGCCTCTGGTATCGGCATGACTTTGTCCCTTGTGACCTATTCCTAAATAGGACTTTCCCCCCATTTTGGCTTTATTCTCCTACCCTTTGAAAGTGCCACAGAAAGATTATGGCTTTTCTAGGTGTGTTTGCTTTGTCCAGCTCTCCAAGGTTTCACAGTCCACATCAGTTAATGTGTGACTGACAGACTGACTGAACCCACAGCATTTATTCTTCACATAACTATTCTCTGACAGAAAGCTCTATCCAGTCCATCCTTAGGAGGAATATAAGCTTTGATACTGAAAATGGAGAAGTCAAACAGCTTCATACTTTTTCTCCAGTTACCATACAATGGCACTGAGTAGCTAAACGTAAAAACAAGAGATTGCAAAATGTTCAGCAGTTCAAAGTCAAATATTTACAAGATCCATAGAGACACAAGTCAACAGCCAACAAATCTCTGTTAAAACGCACTTAGACTTAGTGGTACTTTGACACAAATGTTAATATCAACATTCTAGTATACTAGTTAATATCCTGTTTGGAGTACATAAACGTCATAACCACTTCCCACTGGCCCATGGTGAGTTTTCCGGAATATTAGCAGGTGTGTTCTCAGATCGGGTTACCTCGACCTCATACGGACAATTTTCTCTTGGGAGCAGAAAAATACTCTGGGTAAAGTCAGAGTGAAAAATGTGTCTGTTGCATTCACAAATGAATGCAACAGACACAAAAGCTCTGGAGTTTTGTGCAAATGTGAAAGCATCATGAGAGTTTACTATCAGGTCTACTATCCTGCAAAAAAATTCAATTTCCTCTACAAAGTAACTGCTGTAACAAGTGAGGATAAAAAAAAAGGAACAAAATGCATGCATCATTGTCAACATGGCTGACTGTAAAGAAATATTCTTATCTAAAATCCCTGTCGACATCAATGTTTGCTCTATAGCATGTCTAAATTAAAGTCTATACATTGTGGCTATAAACAGCCCCTATGATCTCCCAACCACTATGATATATGAGGATTAAAACACTCCATGCTCCTCACGGCCAATAAACTGCGAGGAGGAGCATGGCTGAAATGCAAATGAGGGTTTATCAACAGTTGCCATCATGCTTGATACAGATTCAAACAAGTCTGAAAAGGCAGATTACAGGGTTAAATGTATTTGTTACAATGCACTAAAGCCCAAACGAAATATCCAATTTAATATGGATCGACACTAGGGCTGGTTGATAATATCGATTCATCAATGCATTGTAATTATTATTCTGTCATCTTTGCGTATTATTAAATCGGTGTCGAGGCATATTGATCAATATTGAATCGAATCGTGACCCAAAGAATGGAAATTTTATTTAATTGTGAGGTTGTGGACAATACCCAGCTCTAATAGAAACATTTGTTTAATAAACTGTGCAGCCAATTCAATTAATTGAATGTTGTCCTCACATTGTTTTTTGGCTATAGCTACTTTCAATTCCGTACAAAGGCATGTGTATGTAAAAAAATTGATGCAACTTTCGGACTATAAGTTAGAAAATTGTTTATTTTTTGCAAGGTGATGATGTGTCTTCTTCTCCAATAAGCAATCAAAAGTATGGTTTCCCCTTTTTTCAGATTAAAGACACATGGATGCTACATCTCCCATGATAACTGTGCTTCACAAGTATGTATACTTGCACCACTTATTGTACTATATCATAGATTTACTTAATTATCATTCTGATACATTATTACTGATTTTATGTTGTTGTTGTTGGCTAGTTGAACCAGCACCAAATAAAAATTCAGTTAATTATTGGCCTCATTAAGATCAAGACAGAGCTTCCAGTCCAGAAAATATGAGTCATACCTCTGTCTGGATTTGAATCCATTGTGGGCAGAATAAAAAATTGGCATTTCTTTGCATAATATATTCAAGTGCATTCTCTTCAAATACAGTTATTAAACACTGGTAAAATAAAAAAGTCCCTGGTCTATTATTTTGCTCAGTAATATACCTGATAGCATTTTTTTTTTTTTTTTTTTACTAATTATTGTTTAATAAAAGAAATAAATCACAACTTGCATATCTCCAATATGACTCAAATCTATAAGCTCCTTTCCCTTTTCTACAAAAAACCTGAAGATTAAACAATTTACTATTAATTCACTTAGAGCAGAGGTTTGAAATGAAAGCATGAAGGGTGTCATGAATAGAAGGTAAGAAAGAAAAACCAACCAACAAACCATCATCTTCATGGATTCCACACACAGTGATAGTGAGTGCTGCTTTACTGGTATATTGAATTGTTGAGGAGACCACAGAGGACTCATCAGGGGAACGCAGTGAATTAACAAGCCATGGGACTGTAATAGCTGAGAGCACCATAGATAGATAGATAGATAGATTGATAGATAGATAGATACTTTATTGATCCTGAGGGAAATTCAAAATTTCAATGAAGTGGTAGACTGGTTAAAATGTCTCAAATTACTTGTTGGTAATCTAAGAATATTGATTGATTCAAGACTGGCCCCTATTGAATCATTTCAAATCAGTTTATGACGATCATATACATTTTTAATAAACTTCACTGGTACAGTACAGTACAAATGAGTCAGCATTAAACACAAAGGACTAAAGTTACTGATTCTGCTGAAACTAGGCCTGCAGTCAAACCCATCATACCAATATTAGGGGTAAATGGGCTGTAGAAGAGGCACAACTCTAAGTGACAGGGAGGCCACAAAACACTTTCTCCTGGTGCTTCTGAGATGCTCTCGCAGACTGGCAGCAGCATGTAATTTCTGTCGATTTATTCTGAAGGATGTGTTCTCCTGACCCACAGATGGGGGCATTTGTCTGCCGGTCAGAGGACTGCAATCAGAATTCATTCTACCTCCACTCGAGGAATCCAACGTGCCATATATTAAATGTGGAGAGAACTTACTGTTGAACTCAACTATGACTCACTGAGTCACAATTACTATTCTGTTCAATCCTGTCACAATCAACTCGCAGACTCATTCACTGTCTTTGAGCAGAGTTTTTTTTTTTTTTTTTTTAAATAAACCTCCTGTTTTGTGGCTGTGTTTGTTTAAAAGAAAGACACTCTGCTTACTCTGGCATACACTGAAAACAAAACAAACTTTTGAGGTTCTTTTGTTTTAGACAGTAAGCCGTCCAACAAGCATTCATTCATGTTTACTACTTTTTAAAACAAAGCTGAAATCTGGGCTAAGAGTTTCATCCTTGTTTTGATCATATTCCAGGTATGGCATTTACAGGGAACATAAGAAACCTACTTATTCATATCCCTGACATATATCAATCACTTTCTCACAAGCAGGGGTGCTTAAAGAGTAAACCTCTCATACGCTTTTCTAACAGCAGACCATGTTTAGACACCTGGATGAAGATATTATGTGCCAAAGTGTCCTAGTTTTCTTCAGGACACTAGCATATCAAGGTTTCTCAAAACCAGCATAAACATCTGTAAAGCAAATCCTGTCACTTGCAAAGTGGAGGTCATAAACAAAACCAATTGTGAGAGAGCTGTGGTGTAATCAGTGTAATCTGTAACTGGTGGATTCCACAGGATCTGTGTGCGCAGCACTAAGTCTATGGTGCGTTTTTTTCTCCATTCTGTGGTGCGCGCCCAACCCCATCAGGACCGTTTCTGGAGCCTGAGTGCAGACATAAGCAGCTGGACTAAAGGGCTCACAAGATCATATAGGAGAACTACAAGATCACAACGGAAAAGGGAGATCAACGTGCAAACAACAGGTTACTCTGACGTTCCAAGCTTGGTTTGCTCTACGTTTGATATAATGTTAATTAAGTGATGAAATATACAATCTGGACTCTGTGTATTGTGTTTTATTCTGAAATTAGCTGGATGTTTTGTGCATTCTCATATCTGACTTCCTGTCAGGGTTGATCTGATCTGTTCAGCTTGAGGCATGCTTGCAGCGGGCTCTATCGAAAATTGACTTGGTGCATATTTGGAGCGGAGCGGAGCGGTGTGGTGCTGCTGGCACGTGCAGGAGACAGGCTACGGTGCGTGCAATGGAAACAAGAGCATTTACTAGAGAGGAAGCACTCGGCTCCGTAGCTGACTGAATGTGACATATCCTGTGGAAACAAGCAGTAAGAATCCAAGCGTACCAGTATACTGCTCCACTATTTGTTCAGTATGAGGGTGGTAACTATGAGTTCTATTTAGATCCAATTTAAAACAATTATTGTCAATAAGCTATTATTATCTGAATATAAATGTCTTAATAAACAACCCGTTATGTGCCAATTCCTAATTGGTCTCCAGTTTGAAGGGAAAGACTTCAGAGACCTCCAGGAACACATCACCTTATGGGTACTTTTTCTCGTTTTTAATTTGCAACTGTGATCAGCAGTGCACACCAGAGGTGTCTCATGGGGTTAAAACCTGGGTATCCATTCAGTTCATAAATTGCTTTTCAACAGCAGGTAATCTGCTGGAGTGGTCCCAGATGATGGCCCCAGTCTTGTGAAAACGGTGTACAAACCACTTGAACTTAATGGCCTCTGGAAATTAATATTGAACAATACCTCTATTAGTCAACGAATGACTGACTGAATAGTATTGCTCTCATACAGGGACCCTGACAACAGAATGAGTACTTTGATTTCATGAAAAAGAAAATAACACAACAGTCAATACAGATTAAGCATTGACATCCGTCACCATTCTCAAAAGTTTTATGATCTCACAACCCCATGGGTAAGATTTTTTTATTTATTTTTTTTTGTGTGTTTTTTTGCTCACATTGTGTGTTTGGATAACCTGCTGCTGTAACGCCACAATTTCCCAGTTTGGGATCAATAAAGTAATTATATTCTATTCTATTTAAACACAGAGACAACTCTCCGAGCAGCTGGAAGTAACAGGGAACAAACAGTGGCCTTGAATATCTGGTGTTTTGTTTACCCAGCTTAACCTCCTCTCTTTGCAGACTTTATAACACTACAATTGTTCCTCCTTTGCTTCTCATGGACCAGAGTAATAGCTACAGTGCTGTTGTAGGGAGACATGAAAAGAAACTCTGAAATGACTGATGCTCTGTTTTTTCTTGGGAGGAAAATAAAGTTTTGTTCTTAATCTTTTCTCAGCTTGGATATCCTCATTTTTACCTGACCTTTACGATACCTGGTTTAAAAGCTGACAATAACCTAGCTGCTTGATTAGAGTTGCAAATTCTAATAGGGGGTCAACATAATGACCTCAAGTCTCTGAAAAATGAACCTGTGTTTATAATCACAGCAAAAGAAAACACTGTATGTACTGTATGACCAGCTGTTTCTGTGAAAGCAGGACTTGTGTAAAATCTCATGAAGGGTCAGCGGCTGTGGTGGGCCGATAGTTATGGTCTGTTTCAGAAACACCGCATTGTCACACAGTCGCCTTTACTGCACATCTGCTAAATGCACGTGCGTATTAGTTCAGTGTTGAGGAAAGGAGAGAAAAGGCGCTGGTTCGCCAAAGATCATTCCAAGCTTATCTTGTTCATTCTCATGCTGTGTTTCCCACCGGTCTGTACTACACTCAACCAAGCAACCTTTTGCAGTGTGACATATGGGGGATTGTAAAAATCAATGTAAATATATTAATTCCTGTATTATGAGAGTCATATTTGCACATTTCCTGGAATCCTGCACCAAACTTCAGGAGCTTCAGTATAAAGATTGTAATTAATGTAATTAGTTTTCATCAAGGACAGACATCATAATAATCCTCCTTACTGCCTGAAAAGTCAACTGTTTCCTCAAAACCCAGCTCTCAACAGCTCTCAACTGTGAGTACTGATCATAAGTGGCTCAATTATTTATTTCATTAATAAATCAAGTTAATTAAATCAACCAAAAAAATGAAAGCACTATTTATGGCCAGTCATTTTTCAGAACTACAGTTACAACCCGTACATCAAATATGACTTTCTAAGTACATATTGTATATGTAATAAAAAACTGTTCAGTCTTGTATAAGGTATTGTCTACAATGACTACATTTCTGCAGATTAAGCCCAAGCAGCGTGGGCTCTGTATTGGGCACAATTGGGCATTATTTTTGCAGACTTGTAAGCTATATGGAGAAACAGAGAGTGTGGGGTTGTGGAAGCTTCCTGGGTAATTGTGAATTAAAGTGAGGACTTTCTTGTATTTTTCTTCCCTGTTCTTGCAATGTTTGAATCTATGTAAGTCATGGCAGGAAACGTGAGGAAATGTCACTTCTTGGATCAGACTTTGTGGTGATCTGCATCATGGTGTACGTACTGTATGTGCTTAGTTAATTGCAAGCAATAAACATAAATTATGGGGGGGACAACAATGTGGTCGGGGAAATCATTGATTCACATTAGGATTGAAAACCTCTCTAATTTTCATTCTTCATTGATCCATGCAAAGTGGTGTTTTTGTACATTGATAATTCATGCTCAAAACATTGGAGGTATAACACCACAGGGTAGCACTTACCTTAATTTTAGCTTCATCAGTTTCTGTCTTTCTAAAATATTTGATGTTAGTATTTCGTAAATGCTTCTCTAAAAAATCTTCCTTTCATTCATTCATTAGTAGTTTTCTTGACTCTCACCCATGTCGTCCTAGAGGATTGGGGGCTCTAGGACAATGTGGCTGACTTGTTAATCATTGTTGGGCAAGTCGCTGAAAATGAGTAACTATTTACAGTTACTAGTTACATCTATCAACAAGTAACTGAGTTACTACTTTATAAAAGTAACAAGTTTCTTGGGAAACTAACTTTAATGTTACTGTTTTTGCTTCAGTTTACACACAATTGACCCTTTGTTGGCCCTCTGACCACCAATCAGAGAGCTCCCTCTTATAGCAACCACGACTTTATATCTCCACGCATGCTAATGTTATGACATTAGCGAAACCCCACCCACCGAAGCTGTGTCAATAAACCTTAGCCTTGTGTTGTTGTCGGGTGTTTCACTCAAGGAGTGACACATTCTTTTAAATGTCAGTATTTGTAACGCCGATATTGGATCTGAAAAGTAATTAGATAAACTACTAGTTACTGCAAATAGTAGTGGTGTTAGTCCCAACACTGATGAAGACAAGAACAACCTACATGCCACTCCATCTAGGAATAAGAATCACATTTCTAACAATCACGTCATTCTAAGTAACAGACAGATGATTGTAAAGAGTGCTTCTCACTATTTCTAGCAGTGTAAGTGGATAAAATGAAAGATTTGACAAGGCAAAAGATAAGCTACTTGCTAATAGTTAAACTTCAAGCTTTATTGTACATCAGCCTGGGCTCTGTTTCAGCCAGCCATTATGAGACGTGCAATTACCTATTCCCAGATTCACACCCGTGATTTATTCTGATGTCTGCAGATTTTACGTGGGATGAAAACGAGCAAGGAGTTTAATAGTCAATATAATTCTCAGCTGTGATTCTGCCACACAACATTTGAGAATAGTCCAAAGTTCCACGAAAGTTATTACTCTGCATTGTTTGACCCTTTTTCTTTTGAAGATGAATGACTATGGAGACTCTGTTAATATCTCACTGCCTCAAATTATGTGTGTATGTAGGTGGTGGTTTGGGTGATAATGATACATCATTTACCTGCATGGGATTGAAACCTCAAAACTAAAAATCAGGAGAATAGTATTCATATCCCACGGATATATCTCAAGTACGGTCGATAGTGACACATTAAACATAATTACATATTTTTTTCTGGCAGGCCAGAAATTTCCCACGGCGGCCCCACACAAAATAAATCCTTAGTTGCTAATGGAGGCTCTGTTGTTTAATAAAATGAAAGCTTAAAAAGGTATTTTTTTACGAGAGTTTTTTTCATTACCGTTGAGGAGAAAAGGCCCATTATTATCGCAGGATTATTTGTTGCCATCATTCCCCAGCATTGCCTACTTAAAGCACGGGTTGTAAAGAAGAGCTATGTTCTCTAAAGGGGGAGATATACCGCAAGCAGGGCCTCACATGACAAATGAGGAGCTTGGCCCACACTTATTTATGGCTACTTAAAGCTGTCAGTTGGAGATGATAAAGGGTGACCGCTTGATTAGAAACTGTTAGATCGGTCCAGTTCTTGTGACCCATGACAGGACCAGATGAGCAGGGGGAAAGGTGGTGATAGCACCGGGGAAAGTGTTTCATTCCTGACAGCTTCACGTGTTTGGGATTTTGGCAGACATGAAAAGAATGACTGAAGAGGATATGGATGTCAGGTTGTTTCTTTTTGAGAGGTGCGCCTGTGTCAGCTTTTTTATTCAATCTAACCTACTTTTACTTTGATTGACATCAACTGAGGTGCAGAATTGGGTTTCATTCTTTCAAAAGTCATTGTCAAGTTCAATGATTTTTTGGGGGGGGGAAGTTAAAAAAAACAGGAATTGTAAGATGAAAGGAAAGACAGCAGAGAGCAATGGCATTGTGACTGTAGCTCTCATGGGTGATAGGTGGAGAAATGGATCTGAAAAAGATCAATTTGCAATCACCTTTATTACTTTATCATGACCTTTACTTGGACATTCCAAGGTGGTCCTGTAAGCATGTGAGAGGTTAGGGTGGGGGTGAAGTTTCTCTAGCTTTTGTTTTCATCAAAATCAATGAAATAAGGTGAAAAATGGCAATCAAAAAATCTATTTTAAGTGCTTAATTCACAGTTAGTACCTTTTTATCGACATGCTTTTTCTCATCTTCCTCTACGTTTACAGAAGATTTAAATTTACAGGTCAATCCTTTCAAAAATGAATGCAATGCATTTTGTTATAACTTCAGTGACAAAAGATGGTCAAACAGTAGTGCTTTTAGATGTTCTACTTGCGGCCTCAGACTTCAGATTTCGTATCTGCCATCTTCTGTATTAAGCGAATCTTCTACTGCTATGCAGAAAAGCAGTAGTTCAAAGACTGGTGGGCCCTTTTTTTTTCTAAATTGCGTCTGCTGTGCCATCTTGTTAAGTGGGTGGTTAAGTACCACGGTCTCGCTGAAGCATGTTCTGTTGGGCGATGGACCAGAATTTGCTGAAAGATAGAGAGCCGAAATCAACTCCAACAATCTTACCAGTTTGATCACAACTCAAAATGCCATGGGTCTTCACTTAGGCCATAAAACGTGTTGTCTTTTCATCTTTTTGTTGTGGGGATACCCGTTCAAACTGATATTTTCAGAGTGTTAAAACAATTATATTTGACTTTGCCTGCAGTTGATTAGAAGTCTTGAAAAAACAACATCCCATGCTAACATTTAGGAACAGTAAAAAAGTCACAAGAGGAAAGTGGATGACTTTCTGCCCTCCTAATTAATAGGCTATTTAAATGGGTTGCATTTAATCATCATTTAAAGTTCATAGCCTTTTTCCTGATGAGCTTACATTAAATTGATAATGTGCCTTAATAGTTTTCATTAACCTAAAACAACCTCTACCATAAAAGACTTGTCTGTTTGTTTTATTTACCTACTTAGTGGACTCATGTTTAACTTTCCTTTCAAGATGATTGACAAGAGGGAACTAAGAGGTAAGAGGTAGATTAGTCAAGCCCCCTACAGGTCACCTTTGAAAAACATAAAGCTGTGAGTATTCATCAGGGAGGATTACTAGTGATAAACTACTTCTGTGGCTAGTATGAGGCAGATCATGTTTATGTGTACAGTGTTTTTTTTTTGCTTGTGGAACTGAAACTTCTCTGTCACTCCTGGTATCTGCAGATTTCATGGTGTTTCATATGCAATAATTTAACAGCGGTCCTGTTATTTTCTTACCGGATGTATCATTTTACCTCGACCGGCCACCATCACAGTGGTGGTATTCTTTATTACGGGACATAAAACATTCAAAATTATTCTATCTCTTTGAGCCTTTAGGATCTGTTGTTATTAATTAGGTCGCAATTTTAATTTTACTCAAAAATATAAAAATTTTGGTGAATACAATGTTAGAAAATAAAAGCTTATGCACGGCGTTTCCTTGCAGTCAACATTGTCACTTGTGTTGGTTTGTGCAGACAGAGGTGGATAGTAAAGCATGAAGAGACCTGATGTTTATATAATAGACGCCTGAAACTGTTTTGTTTTCTGCTGTCTTCTGTTTTTGCTTGATAAGACTAAAACTTTATCAAACCATTTCTCTTTATCTTTTGTAGTGAGACTATAATGTAATTTATCAAATGTACAGCATATCTCTTTTTTTTTGTCATTTACTCCAAAAATCTGTCAGAATGATGAACAACATCTGCTTGGGTGGGAATTTTAGGTAAAAGTTGGTTATGCTCATTGTCACAAAGCTGAAGCTGTTTAAACACAGAAGAAAGTCAATGTCAGTTTATATATGAATAATGCTAATCATGTTGACAACTGTGAGTTCAATGCTGGTGGTCATAAATACAATGCAGATGTCACAAAACCAGAGCTTTAAAATTAACACAAAGTGAAAGCCCCTTTATGCTAACTTCTAGGAATACATAATGTTTATTTGATTGGAGTTGACCCATTATGAGCCGGTTCCATCAGAAGACACTGGCAGTGTGACAATGACAGGGTCGTGATCAATCGTCTTGGAGCCTCATTACACTTTGCTGGGTAACAGTCATAGACTTAACAAACAAATGCTTCTCGATAAAGACAGATTTTGAGAATCTGATTGTAATGTCTTGCAGGTGTAACCATGAAGATTTCTTTATTATCTTTGGATTAGCTTAATTATTTACATTTACCTTTTTTGCATTTTCATTTCAGGTGGTACAGAGGGCAAAAACAAAGTCCTCCCAATTCTAATTGTCGCTGGCCATTTATCCACTCTTTTCAGTCATTCCCCAGCTTCTTTGGTGTTGTTGCAGCCCAATGTCAATGGACCTGCACTATGTTCATTTGGGCCGTTTACCCTTTGGATTTGATGGAAGGCAACTGTTGAAACTGCTGTAATTTCTATTCGGATCAATGTCCAAAACAGATCCACCTGTGTAATGCTGTATGCATTTTATCTCCGTGAGTGACTCTGAAAAGGTTGTAGGTGATGTTTGTCCAGAAGACGTTGGTTTTACTCACTTTTAATGTCTAAGTAAGTTCAAGCACTCTTGCCACAATAAAGGTGTTGTTGGTTAGAAACTGGTTTTCTATGAACAGGTGAAACAGTTGAAGAAATGTTCCCAACACTCTCAGGACAAATATATCATCTTTTAATATGAAATACTGAATATCTGAGGTGGTTTGAGGGTTTTTGGCCAGGTCTTTACATTTCCTGAGTCACAATAATGAATGACAGTCTAACTTTTCTACCAGGGGGCTTTTCATTTATCTCACTGAGATAGCCTTGCCATATCATCTTATACTGCCTATCTCACATCCAGCCAAATGAAAAAGCTGTTCAGTGGCTCAAACATTGCCTGAAATCCAATGAAGAAAATTACTGAATTAAATCTTCATTGAATTAAAGGTAATAAAATGTTTTTCTCCTTTTAACAACCTCCTTTTTTTGCAGTGGTCTTTTTCAATATACTTTCAGTTTCATCTGGTGAAGTAAAATGCACTGAACCTACTCGTGAAAGAAAATAGATTTTACTACAACACATACATCAAAAAAGCCTTCTGTCAGGAGAATTCTGAACGGTAAACGGATAACCACACAATACAATGTTCACCTAAGACATGCCCCCTCAGAAACTAATGTTGTAAAAAGTATCAGAGGGTTCATTTACATGTTGTCTTCTTAAATAGGTTGAAATCCCACTGAAACTGCAAATAAAGGAAATCTACTGCCACCTTGTGGAATCTTACGAGAAAGAACACCAATCTGGTTATGATGGTTCGAGTCTAACAGTATCATTCAAATGATTTATATTATAGGGCAAAAGTTATCTTGGAAACCAAAGGGAACATGCTGGAAGGATTTCATTTCTGCCGTGTGAGCTACACAGAGAAGTAACAGAGACTAAGCATTTTACAGAGTATCTTTAAATAGGTACAACAAATCTTGACGTTGTGCATGTCATAAAATGATCTCTTTCTGAACCATGTAAAATTCACATTAGTCACCAAATTTGCATATTCTGTTGCAGTCATGTAATATTTACAGGGCTCACAACATAGATTTAGAATGACGGCTGGTAAACAGATTGGACAGCAAGTTCTACTTTAGGAAAGTAATTTGTGAAGAGGCAGCTGCAGACATTTATAAAAGAAAACGCATGTCTAGAGATATTGTGAAAATCCAGACTGAATTGTGTTGTGAGAGTCCAAGATCAAAATTGTATGTGATGTTGAAGACTGTGCCATGATGTTATCAGTCCCTGGCTCTTTGATATCACTGTGGCATGGTGTTGATCCTGGCTGGATGAACAGCAAGGCCACTTCTTAGACAAGCCCCTTAAAAATGCTAACATGTTTGCAAAAGGGAATTGCACTGAAATGCCATTTAGCCTAATAAAAGCTCTCACTTAATGTTTTGCTGGTTGTGATTGGTCAGCTTTTGAGTACACTTTTCAAATGTAACTGTATCCAGGGAACATTCAGGCAACAATCAGAGGGTCGGACTCTGAGTGTTAAAAGCACACAGATTATTTGCCAGCGAGGAGAATTAATCATGCATGTAGCCTTAGGAGCTGTGAGTAATGAGGATGGAGATGGGCCACCAAGAGGATGTGATGTGGATTTAAAATGCAATTCACAACAGGGAAGGACCCTATCTCAAAGAGAAAGATGAATTTTTCTCTTTGCTTTCTTGCCAGTTGACAGAGACTTTTAAGTCATATCCCTTTACCCTCAGATTTATCAAAAAGAAGATCTTGAATGTTAAATGAGTTCTCTTACAATGCCTTTAAATGTGTTGAAAATAGAATATGACAGGAATAAAAACTATTTGGTGTTTATTATCAGTATGTATATGAAACACTGTATCTGATGTAATATATTTAAAAAAATGTTTATGTTCTGTGTACAATAACCACTTGTTAATAGAATCAAATGTAAAGAAACAAGGCTGGCTGTCATGTAGATTTAAACATTTTAAGTCAAGGCAAAAAGATTACAGAAATATTACATGATTTAACGCTGAATCAACTTATTAGCTGACATTACAGCCGTGCTTTTAACCATCTTCAGAGTGTTCTGACGTTAGCCATACATGAGCTTGTATGTGAAAAATTAGCTGAATGTTATATTGAAAGGTAAATATGTCATTGCTGTAACCTTTGTTTGTTTTTCAATAAAGGACTATCGTATTCAGGCAAAAGCAGAATATCCAGATTCTCTTTTTTTAATCTGGTACAATTTTTTCCAATCATTTCTAATTTGGAACCAAGCTTCTTCAACTACCAACCCCATTTTTAAAAACTAGAATCAAATTTGTGAATCCACAACTGATACATTATGCACAAGTCTTTGCATGTCAAATACCCATTCTCAACTACATGAGCCCTTCATTTCAAAGCAGCTTTGTACTGCCTTTAAAGTTGTAGATACCAGCTCACATCTGGTCATAGCAACTTCATTAAAAATGATTTTTCATCTGTGAGCACAGATGCCTGGCTTTTCTGGTCTGAAGCCAAGAATTCAGGGAACCACAATACCTGCATATTTCACCCACTGCCTTTCTAAGCTTACACCTAAAAATGGCATCCACCATCCATATAGCAATTCATATCTCAAGAAGTCTAAGTGTCACATCAAAGCACCTTCATCGCTTTTTGCAAGTGTTTTGCCATGAGTTCAATGTGATTTGTAGGCACCAGTGGTCCATCAGCATTGGCGTGGCCATCTGAGAGGCATCCGCTGTATGAAAGCAATCATAGCTCTTTGAGTGGACATGCTCTATTACCATGATGAAAGAGTGACAGCATAACAGTATAATATATGATGAAGTGTCAGGCAGCTGCAACAAGATCAGAGTGCTGAAACACTAATGAGACTCAAGACTGTGTAGATTGGACTGCACAGCAGTAAAATCATCTCAAACATTTATTTCTTAAGAGCTGGAAAAATGTCAGATCCCAATGAATCTGTTCACAGAAATTAGAATAAACAATCTGAAAACAAATTTCAAAACGTCAACTCACAAGCTCAGTCAGACATGTGCAGTCAGAACAGCAGCGCAGTAAAATAATTGCCTTTAAGTGATCCTTCAAAGTAGGCTTGGGCAGTATTAAGGTATACCACGGTATTTAGCGATCCCGATGGTATGACTTTTAATACCGTCGAAAATACAAACGCTTCTTTTTCCGTTACCATGGCCACTATCACTGCATTTACAAAGGGACAAAAAGGGAGGTCGAGACAGAGCTGATAGCCCTGGGAAGGTTAACGGGCCAAGCTAACATCAGAGTGTAGGAGGGAGACTTTTTCACATCTTTTCTTCCTCATGATGTCATAATCATGCATTTACAAAACACGCTGGTATATTGTTCCGTAAATAAACCTTGTCGAGTGCTCTTTTGATTGAAAGAGTCCTATATTAAAGTTAAAGAGTGACCAGCGCAGTCAGGCAGAGAGCTCGCAAGCTAGGGGTCTGTGCTTCACAACTTTCCCCACAGGCTGACAGCTCAACTAGCGTACTGCTGCTAGTAGGAGTGCAAAATAAAAGAGCGGCACAGCTGCACAGAAACTGCACAGAAACTGCACGTTGTTGACGTTACGGATCACTATAGAAATCGTCACGCAAGAAGACAGTTTAAACTGTGACAGATGTGACAGATCTGAGTAAAGTATGTTGTATGGGTGCCTGAATTTTTCCCTCAGGATCTAAAGGGGTCTGTTTGACCCAAATTCTTGATGTGAAACAAGAGGCGTTGAAATTACCTTTTCTCTCGTTCGTTATGTTCCTTATTTAATAAAGACAGATATCCCTGAATTCCTGGCTTTATGATTAACCCTGGAAAAAGCAGAGCATTCATGGTTTGGTTTGACTACTAGGAATTACGTTTTGTTTTAATGGCATGGCTGGAATTGCTTGATTTGTAGGTTAGAACTTCACTGATGTTACGGATTTTCCAGCACAGAAACTATGGAACAAAGCTTGAAAAAAAGAAAAAGGTAGGAGCACTTCAATGGCAATATCACATTGGACCATAAATTTAACTCCAACAGATTCTGAAACAAAGCCTTTGACAGGCAGTATTTCTTTTTTTTTTTGTCCTTCCTCTATTCAGAGACAATTAATCCTGTTTTTTGGAGGAATTGCATGCCTTACTTATATTCCTGTGTGTAGCAAGGATGTGTCCTTATGTGGTCTTTTTTGAAGAGCAACTGTGTCTCTGTTAGGAAGATTAGTTTGTTTACTCATCCAGTGTATGTGCATTTAAATGCCAACAAAAAACGCTGAAAACTATTGCATTGATATATTCATAAAGAAACCAAATCCCAAACAAAAATAGGCTTCCTCCTAAAAGTGTGAAACTGTAAAAATGTTTTCAACAAACCCTTCTTGACTATTTTTACTGCAAACCATGACCACAATCCTCACGGTGCTAAAAAAAAAAAAAAAAAAGCCAGGATTCTTTTTGAGGTAAGTTATTTTGACACATTTGTAGACAAGGCTTTACTCTTGAGTTCACCTAGTGTAGCCCAATTAAGAATATATTCACTCCTTGTTGAAGAGTGAGTGACAAGGCCTCACCTGATGTACTGTTGAGGTTTCCCTCAGAAGAGCAATCTACTCTACAGAGAGGCAGGCCAGGCTGTCTAGTTAGCACCTCAGCGGCTCTCTGTGGTTCCTCATGACTGGAATGAAAGCTATGCAGCATGACATTTCATCAATATAAGCAGGGTAGGCGGAGGGGGTTTAATTCCTAATCCAGCAGGTTTATGTGGGCTCAGGCCTACTCAAGAGTCTATTCACATGCATTAGAGGTACTGCACATGGAAGGACAAGCTTGATAGGACACTGGCATGACTTGGACCTTGGGCTTGTGGATACTATGAATGTCCTGGTGAGACCAACCAGTCCAAGGTGTTAGAAGTCTGTTTTTCCATGCATCATTCACTCGACAAGCAGTTTTTCAAAGTGTGCAATTGCACTGAAGAAAAATTGGAGGAACTGTCATGTATGTTTACTTAAAAATCAGGATAGAGTACAGTGATGTACTTTTAAATTGGGGTTTATCAAATGACACCAGACTAGAAGTGCACACAACCATGGACAAAGTTCTCCAGCATTTGAATTCTGGTACTATTAGTTTCTGCTGCACTTTAGTTTAAATGTAAATCAGCATGCTAGCTGGTTTATGTTGAGTGTTATGGTACCATGGTGACATGTTTTAAGAGTCCCATGGATGTCTGTTTCACACTTGGCAATTACATACATTTTGTAAGTTGTCTATCTAGAAGAAAAGGGGTGGACTGACAGAGGGACAGACTCAACAGCATTCCCATTTCTAGAGCCACGCTGCTAATGTGGCAAAAAAAAACAAATTGGTTTCCATGGAGAGAACATAACAGGAATTAAGTATGGAAGGAAATTAGATCAGCAACAAAAACAAAGTGTGTTAAAGTCAGCCGTTGATGTTTATCACCTGCTGTAGAGACATCTGTTTTGTCAATATTTTCTTCTAAAGGCAGAACATCCAGTACATACAGTTCAATCATCTGTTATGGACAGACTGTGATGGAGATTCTAGGATTTGACCTTCAGACAATTAATGCCTTGTTCTTAATTTGATCCTCCTTTTCCAAAAGGCACAACTGCCTCAAAGCCACGACAAGATGAGATTATACCTCATTAATGCCATAACCTTGATTATGTAAAGTATTGTAATACAAGAAGAACACAGCAGACAAGGGAAATGAGTACCCTCTTTACAATGTGGGACTGTTGATGAGCTTAACAGTCCAAATTAAATGCAATGCCTGTCTGTGTCAAGTTTCCTGCTGCACACCACCAAGGTCACCGTTAAATTAACATAGTTTAGGCAACATTTAAATGTGCATACTTAAAAAACAACCCAGCGTGACAGCTAAAAGTCTCATCTTAATCTTGTAAAAAACTAAGCCACTGGCCTATTATTATAGCAATTAACAAAAACTGAATGCCCTAAGGAACAAACTGTGGCCTCTATCTTTTCCCTATGATATTAAAATATGCATGCTATCTGTAATGTGGTATCAGTATGACAAAATGAGATACCACACAAACAAAATAAACACAGCAGTCACTTTCTTGTCAGCAACTGTCTGTGAAAGATGAGCATGCTGTCATCAGTAATTACTACACCAGGAGATAACTTCACCACTAACTTGTCATTGGTAGCCCTTCCCTCTCCTTCTATTTACCTCTCTTTACCTCATCCAGAACCCCACCACCCCACCCACTGTGCCCTCCCCCCTCCCCCTCCCAATAATACCCCACACACTTTGAGCATCCATCTGCTCCATCTGCTTTAACAGGGGAACCCTCTCCTTGACAGTCTCAGTCCAGGCACAAGCTTCCAGGCAGAAAAATCAGACATGTTTCCCCAAAGGATTTAATATCCAGTAAAATCCAGGAGGGTGCAAGTCCATACCACCTCCATAAACCATTCTCCGAGTCTCTGTGGGAGTAAGGACGGAGCTGTAGACAGGTAAACAACTCTTACCCTCTGTTTGTTTGTGACTGTGTAGTGACCAAGTCTATATCCTTACCAAAGGTCAGCCCCTATTTTGTTATATCCAAGTAGGGGTCTACAGGATGAAAGGAATGTGAAGTTTGTCCTTAAAGGAAGAGTTAGCCAACAGTGTTTTTTAAATCATAGATGGTCTAGTGGATTGCTTCTTTTAATTACCTAGAATATCAGTCTAAACTGGTTGACAATTATAGTCGTCACTTTAATAAAAAGGGATCAATTAAATGTTCTGTTATAGCATTAAATTGCCCCTATAAAGATATATTTTTCATTGTTATACTTAAACTCAAGTTTAGAAGTCAAACATAGAGTCAAAAACATTTAGTACATTGATGTACTGTATAAGGGGAATCTTATTCAAGGCATTTTACTATTTAAAAATGACATTTCATAGCAGCAGTAGCAAACAGTCCAGCTTCATCAAACTATATGAAGTAATACAGGGTCACAGCTAACTATAGCTTAGGAGCTTTGGAGCTGTGCACCATCAGTGTTTGTCCTCCACGTGATATTGACCTCTCACTGACCACTGTCTTTAAAGTTCTAAGCCTTCTAAGCAGTCCTGAATATAAATAAAATGAATCATCTTTCTTGTTAAATAAATATTTCCCCTACTTTGAAAAGAGTGTATTGGCATACACAGCTTTCCAGTAAAGGGCGAATTGCAGAAACTGGTTGAATCTCCCCAAAAATTGGACCCCTATGCATAGATAGGGTCTGTGTATTTCTTACTGTGTGTTATGCCCAAAAGAACTAATAAGCATAAAGTCACAATGAACACAACAGGTTGACATTCTGACTCTGCTGTACAAAGAATGCAGGTAGACACGGGTAGGTCAAGTTTTGTACAGATGTTTTTTGAAGTTATATATCAAAACAACTGAAGGCAACATACAAAGATCAGACTACAGAGTCAAATTTAAGCAGCATGAAGGTGTTGTGGATGAAAGTGGGTATATCTGGATAAGTGGCTTCTCAGTGTCGCCTCCTTTTATGATGTGAAAAAAGTTAGAAGTAAGTATACGTACTGCACAGCAAGAAAACCAAACCTATTAAGCAAATACTTTACATTGAAAAGACACACTTATGTTGGGTCTTACCATTGGTACTAATAGTTATTGTTGCATTCTGTTTACAGGTCTCTCTTTTGACAGTCATCCCTCGCCAAAATGTGGAAAAGTGGAAAAAGCCCGGGTTCTAGGAGACAATGTAAAGTACAATTCAAAAATTCCCTTATTTCACTAAATTATGGTCAAATGATGTGTTGGTTTCAATCTATTGCAAAAAATAATTAGAGACAAACAGACAGAATCAAAAAGACTAAGAGATGGTATTGAAAATGTTACATGTTTCCAGAGATTAGACAGTTTATAATGTTCTTTTTTTATTTTTAAATTACTTTTTTTATTTGACAAGATTCAGTCAAGTTTCTGATATTTATCATTTGAATAAGCAATCCTTTTATTTTCATTTATGTTAAAGATTTCTATTATTATAATTTATGTGGTCTCACTGTCATTTTGGTTCTGATTAAGTGTAATGTTAGACTGCATTTTTCTTTCGTACAGAAATTCTTTTTTTAGTTACTATCCTATGTACATTTGAACAATTTCACTGAGCTTTACGAAGAGTTCAGCTTGTTGTTTTGCTGCCAGGTGCAACATTAATGTACACTAAAGCTCTCATAGTCATGTACAACCTGAGACAGACTCTCTTGGCTACTATCTGGTGAATATTTAGCTGATAAAGAGCTAGCTATTTCTCTCAGGCAGCAGTGGAGTCTAAACACAGAGCGAAGCTTCATCAACTTAAAGGTGACAACATATCAATGTTGTTTTAAAAACTGAATTATGCTGCCCTCACGTGGCCAACAATCAGTTATTGCAGACTTAAAGATACTACTTTGATTTTCTCCAACAAATGAGTTCACATCGGGTCCTTCCGAGACAATAAAATGAGAAAACATTCACTCCCACAAGAGGGTATGCGATCTCTACTGTATGTTAAGTGTGCAAGTTGGAGTTTTGCCAAACTGGCAGGCCCTTTAACATCCAGTTGATTAAAGGTCTTTTCTCTCAGGCTTCAGTGTTAAAGTGAGGATGAGAAGAAAACATCCCTGGATTAAGGTTGCCTGCCTCCTGCCCTTCATGGTGACCCTCTCAGGGCTTTAGTTTATTCAGGCCTGTGTAAGCTTTCCTTTTCCACATTATGCCTGACTGACTCTTCACTTCTCCGCCCACTGTTTACTTTGGTCTTTGAACCTCTTACCCGCCATACTTCCCTATGTTTTATCAACGCTTCCATACATCATCTATCCACCCATGAGTCCATCCATCACTTATACCTAGAAGCATAGACAAATAAATGCTTCACCTGGTTTAGATAAACATTTCCACAAATACAAGACAATTCCTGCAACAACAACAAAAATGTATAATATATATATTCTATATACACAATCAAATATATAATGTTTAATATCTTACAGCAAAGGCTTAGCATTTACTCATGTGCTTGTAACTGATGTGATGTTGTTTCTTCCACCCAGGTTTCTCCATCGTTCATCAATACATTCAACATTTTAATGAGGTGTCTGGCAACAAGTCAGGTGAAATCAAAGAATGGTTGATGTAGAGTTTGAGTACAATGTTGATCTACATCCTTTCTTATAAATAACAGAAGATTATTGAATAATACATTAGGTATTATTGAAGAGTGTGTCTACCTGATCTGCCTGTCATTGTGGTGTTAACCTTAACTTAAATATCTATTTACTATCTTATCAAGTCAGGCGCCCTCTTTGACACGTTTGACTGGGGGACAGCTCTCCAAATTCAGCCCTTGACTTAATGATCATTAATCCCTGAATCAATTTTGTTCCTCATTGACTTTTGTTTTATCCTCTATCTTGGCATTTCAAAAGCCTGATAAGAAATACTCCACAAAACAGCAAAAAAAAGAAGATCATGGTGTGAATCTTGTGCACTGCTGTTTGAAGACTGAGTTATTTTGACTATAGACTTTTCATTAATCTTACCGGAACAACTAAAGTACAACTGAAATGACTAGTCAATTCTTCCAATAGTTCATCTACTGAAAATCAATCTGAAAATGTTTTGATAATCAATTTCATACCAATTTGTTGCATTTCAGAGCAAACTATCCAGACAATTGACTATTCAATATAAGCATTTGTTGATCGTAGCCCTTATGTGTAACTGTACATTCTCTACTGTGTAGTATTACAGTGTACATGATGATGAGCTTTTACTGGTCTTTGAGAAGATGTTGAAAGTACACTCTCAAACAGAGCGTTTATGAGCAACAGAAGGTTGCATAATAATAAACTGAGTGTTTAAAAATTTACAAAATAGATACAGGATCATCAGCAGATCATCTTTCATGTTTCAGTTGTACCTTCTGCTCTACGGATCTACTATACATTTAACAAATGTGTGGAGCACTTCATGTTTGTTTAACCATCATCAAGCTATTATGTCAGTAAAAATACAAACATGAGCAAGCTGTCTCCGTAAAAACACACACATCCACACAAGTCATCACTGTGAAAACTTTTGACATTCCTGACATCTGCTGGTGGAAAGGAAATCGGTTCAGTTCTACCAAATGCAACACTTTCCATTTGGTCTGACGATTTATTTTAAGTTACTGTGTTTACTTACTATGCTGAAGTGATTTTTGGTTTGTTTTTAATTTTAACCATCATAGTTAATTTATTTTTCATTTATTTTAAATAATGTTTTTGCTTACTTTGTTTAGCTGCCATCAGGAGAAGATCCAAGACTCCTGGAGTGATGATCACTCAGTATATAGTGAACCTGCCAGAAGGGAAAACCACCCCAGATTTCCAGTCTAAACCTATGCCAGTAGAAGTTAAAGAAGGTGGGTTACATTTTAACAAAGCCCTAAAATATACTTCTGCAATTCAGTCAAGTCAAATTAATTAGATGCACCAATGCACTGGTCAATGGAGACTACAGGAAACTAGAACGCTTACATTTTAAAGCACTCAACATCTATTCTATTCATCATTTAGGACAACTAGCTGTTTTCAAGGCCATAGTGACGGGGGATCCAAAACCAGAGGTTTCATGGAGAAGAACTAAAGGGAATATTTTAGACAAGAACAAATTTCTGAGTAAATATGATGAATCAACTGGAGAGCACATATTGGAGGTAAGTTACTAAATGATTAAAAAAACATAGCAGAAAACAAACCTTTGACTATTTACCGATCAGGCTGTGTTTTTATTAGTCAAGTAAAGCACATTACTATCTTGGCATAATTACAATATATTAGATAAACTCAATCTTGTCATCTAATAACTGAAAGTGCAGAATGTTATTTATATTTCGAGATTCGCAAAGTAACTACCGAGGAAGCAGATACATACAAGTGCTTGGCTGTGAATGAATTTGGCAAAGCTGTCTGCACGACAACGCTCAACCTGACTGAAGGTAAGAGTTGTTCCAATAACGCAGTCCCAGATGTGATTGGTCATTTTCTGTTGTGATTGTGCAAGTTACAGAGTTGATCAATCTGGCTGGTATTATCATTTCCATTATTTGACGTCTCATCAATTGCTGGTTCTTCTTGCTTTTAATTTAAAAAATAATAATAATTTTGTTCTCATAGTAGTTTATAGTTTTCATAACAACTCACTGTGATCTGCATTTGCTGCTTTCAGATTTGAAAAATCCAGCAGATTTCAGAAAATTGTTGAGGAGAAGGTAAGAATTAAAATACTATGGTATCAAAATCTTTAAATTATAATAAGGCTTGGGGGAGCATTAAGGGTGAGTGAATGTGAGTGTGTGTGTTTGTGGTGTGGGTGTCTCTGTGTTTAAATGTTTGGTATTATGTTTTGGATTTACCTTTTATTTTGATTTTGTATTATGATGATTAATTTATGTTTTGTAAGGACCCCCTTGAAAATGAGATGATGCATCTCAAGGGGCTATCCTTGAAATAAATTACAAAACATTACAAATAAGATATGTCTGCACATGGGTGGGATTTATCATCGATCCTTGTCTGGTCATATGTAGTGTTTAATATTTGCCTTGTACCATTAGCAAAGCAGGAAAGAAAACACCAAATGGGGAATCTGATGACAAATTCTGGGAAGCAATGCTGAATGCTGACAGGAGTGACTATGAGAGAATTTGTGCTGAGTTCGGCATTACAGACATACAGTCGATCGTCAAGCAACTGGCAGAGAAGAAGAAGGAGAGAAAGCAAAAAAACAGTACGGTACGAAATCTGTCAAGTAAAAACAATATCATCAGCTTGCTAACATACCTCTTAACAACTATGATGGATTCTCATCTGACTGTATTTATATTGGGCTCAATATATAGTACAACATATTACCACTATTTTGGACATCATGAGCCCAAATGCAATATTTTTACCCTGCCTTTTTATTTGCTCATCCGGACACTAGATGTGGATTTAAATACAGTATAGTTCCCTCAAATAATGCAAACAGTTTAAGTTATACATAGCTGAATGCTTAAACACAAGTGTATCAATGGACTTGATCTGTTAACAGATTGAAAGTGCAGATTTTGCAGAAAGTGTTATATCTGATGCCATCAGAGCTATCCATTGACATTTAAATATGCACAATTTACATCAGTGATGTTATCTTTCCCCAGTCAGAATATGACTTTTCTGTCTTGTTTTCAATCCCTTTGTCTTTGTTAGGATGGTGAGATACCATACGATGAAGATTTATCAGAGAAAAATGGCATTAAGAGTCGTAGGAGGACAAAGGATTATGGTATCAATGGCCCAATGCAAAAAGATGCATGGCAGAATAAAGTGGATGAAGAGGTCAACCGCCTGTTTTCAGAGTTAAAATGTAGGTATATTTAAATCATGTTAAAGATGACCATATTGGGTTTGAGATTATATGAATACATATAGATATAACTGGTTCAAAGGTGACACACTTCACATACAAAGACACAAACTTAACTGGAGTCCATTTGTGTAACAAACTGACGTCTGGTTCACTGACTTCATTGTGTTTCTTTTACAGTCGCCAAATTGGACTTTGTGATCAAAATTCAGGAGATTAAAGCTGAAGAAAACGATGATGCCCTCTTTGAGTGTGTCCTGACACACCCATTACCCAAGATATCATGGATGGGCAAGGGCAGCGAGCTGGAGGATGGGGAAAAATACAGCATAACCGTGTCAGACCACCAACTGATCCACAGCTTGCTGATCAAGGACTGCACTCTGTTGGACAAAGGCATCTATTCAGTTGTGGCTGGCAATGCGTCCTGCAGTGCCTGGCTGGTTGTAGAAGGTAGCCTTAATGTATATTGTACTTGAATTCAAATGTTGAATGTATGCTGAAGTGATCCTCATTGCTGCTAATGGAAATTATTTGTGATGACAATCACAAATAAATGGCTCATGTGTTATGTACGATGTATTTTGCATCTTTTAAACAGAGAGGGACCCTGCATCTACTGGGAAGAAGACAGTCCGTTCAGGTACCTTGAATGGTGGAGGACGGATCGACCTTGAAAAGCTGGCAAAAGAGCAGCAATTAAAAAACCAAGAAGAGATGGAGAAGATTTTAGCGGCTGTAAAAGAAAAGTACAAGGAAGAACTACTGAAAGATGAGAAGATATTAGCCGCTGGGAGTGACGGTGAAATAAGTGAGGACACTGGACCGGGCAAAAACAGCGAAGAGATAAAGTCTAAGTCAAAAGGGAAGAAAGGAAAAGTAAAGTTCAAAATCTCAGGAGAAAATGGCACAGAAACAGAATTAGATGATTCAGACGGGCAACTAACAGGAGATGACCCAAGGCACCAAAAATGCACCCGATCTGGTCAAATGGATTTTGACAAGGTAACAGGTAAAGTCGATCGATGCCTGACAATTCATTTTCACTACCACAACTGTTAAGTTTATGATGAAAACATGCTTCTACATAGTAAATATGACATTGGCGGAAAAAATGGGCATTGACATGTAATGCTTAGGTTAAATGTAACATACTGAAAAGTCGCCTTACTGTACTTCTAACAAAATGATTACCGGGCTTTTTTAAGCCCTAAATTTACTATGGTGCATCAAATAAGTTATTGCGGGACAACCACAATTTCGCATCTATTATACGCTTACTTTTTAGCACACCAAGTACAAAAAAAAATGGTTCACCTAAAAATATGATAACCGACCCCACCAGGTATCTGGTCAAAAAAAGTCTGAATAATTCAGCATAACTATAACAACAATAAAAAACTGATATAACAATGACAGTGGACAATTTCAATACAATGTTGTTGTGCTACTCTTATGGACTTCCATCTTTTTGTAAATCATTTTTTTTGTGCTTTAAAACTATTTTCCACACTTGATTCTTTTCAGTTGAAGTCTTTATTTATTTCGAGTCCATGTGCAAAAATGTTGAAGTAGAGTTTAATTGGGTTCAATTATTTTCCTAAGGTGAAAATGAAGATGCTGATTCAGAAGTAAATAAAGACTCTACTGGGTCTACAAGCCGTCCAGGGCACAAAAAGAAGGCCCAGCGGAAACAACGCACATCTGGTAAGAGACAAGAAGAAACATACTAACTCCTGAACTGAAACAAATGTACTGCAAGTTATCTTTTAAGATGTGTCATAGATATATTGTATTGTAAAGTATGGGTAGAGGAAATGTTAGTCGTGAAAATGACCAGGTAGAAGCTCTTGTTAGCACTTTGGATTCACAGTATATTCATTTTATCTGTTATGTAACATCATTGGCGTATTGTATGCAATACCTTAGTTGAAAGTTTTTAAATTATTGAAAGTGTGCAAGACAGTGTGATCATCTGGACCAATCCTTACATTTCAATGTCATTTTACACATTCATATATAAGTCACCCCAATGGTGGAGATGTTCTAAAATTACAAAACAAAAGTGTTCCGACAAAATAAAAAAACTCATTGAGTTTGTACTACCTTAAGTCTATGACTATTACACCAGATCAAAATGAACTTGAAAGTGAAAATGAAGAAAGTGATAGTGATGACTGCGAGGACTCTACTGGCCAAGTCAAGCATTCAAGCAGTTCGAAGAAACGTCAACGTTCAAAGAAAGCAATGAATGGTAAGAGACAATATGGGAAACTTTTGTAAAGGTAAAATAATTTCATCACCTTTGTGGTAAAAGTTCACCATTAACTACTATGCTTTTTAGAAGGTGAAAGTGTAGGTCCTGAAGACACAGAGTGTGAAGATACAGAAGATGCAACTGGCTCTGTTACAAAATCAAGGCGTAAAAAAAGACAGGGCCCACTGATAGAAGACACAGTAATTGGTAAGTAACCTTAAAGGGATCGTGTTTGTCCAGCAATCAAATAATTAGTTCATTCAATAATCATTAATGTAATACACAACAAAAGACCACGTTCCTTTTAGGAAGGAGTCAAGTGGATTATCACCTACATTAAAATAAGTTCCTCTGAAAATGATAATGGTATACTTTGGTACCTTTATCCGTCTTTGTCATATTAAGAGGCTCCACATGTTACTCTACATGTTTGTAATATTGACAGATAAGGGACACTCACCATTTGCATAACTAAGCTGCACAGAAAATTGTTTGGTTTTCATTTGCTTAATTTAAGGAGTTTTACTGACAGATCTGCATTCCCCCCTTTTAACAAACTATTTCAAACTGAATAATATGTCTTGAATAAGATTCGTTTAAAAAAAATATATATTTTAAGAGATGTTGAACCTGATTTAAAAGTAACTAAAATTGTGTACTATTAATATATTCAATGCACCGTATGTAAAAAGATTAAAAACATCAGGTTTGCTTTTGAATGCATATTACAATAATCGTGGTATCTAACAGTTTCCCTGTTTGCATGCTAGATCCAGGGGTTCATTTCGTCTGTGGTCTGTCTGATGTCAGCGCTATCATCCATGAAACTGCTGAGTTAACATGTAGGCTCAGCAGTGAAGACTGTGATGGAGTCTGGTACAGAGACGGCAAGAAGGTTAGTCATGAAGGTCAAACTCATCATTTCCTGGGGAACTCTGGTCATGTCAGTCAAGAGAGTCAAGAGAGTGTGTTACAGTGGCCTGGTGATCCAAAGTTGCTTTCCCAGCAGCAGACACCTTTTTGTCTTGCAGTCAGAATGCGTTTCATGCTTACACTGACTTTTAATGAGACAAGGCCATACCAGCATTGAATTGGAAGTATTGGAGCTGATTATGTTCTTTTTAATTTATTTAACCAATGTGTTTTTTTTTTATACTTAATTCAATATCCATCATGTGATCAAGTTACAAAATGTATAACATTATGTTATTTATAACACTACTTGATACTGTTTAACTTTGGAGACTGCATTCCTCAAACAGACACATTTCATATTACTTGGCAGTTTTGGTTTCTTGGCATTATGACCGTCATGAACCCATAAAATCAAATTCTGGTGGCTGAGAGAAAGAACTGCAGTTCCATATAGCTTAATGAGATTATGCATCTTTTCCGGTGTCATAAGGACCAACCAAGACAAAAAAACATCATGATTAGTATAAGTACCATGATACACCTGTGTTTGAACAGCAATCTCCCTAGTTGATAGTCAAAGAGCCTTTTTTGATAAACGTATGTTTTGTCATAGCTCTGTTTATTTTCTGTCTCTTCTCCCAACAGATTTCCCCAGATGACAATTTCACTATCAGTAAGGATGGTGCAATCCATAAATTAGTCATTATCAGCTGCACGGAAGAGCACTCTGGGAAATATCGTTTTGAGGCAGACGGTCGCAAAACAGAGGCGATGATCAACGTCAAAGGTTTAAGGATTCTAATGACGTCAATGATTGTTATTTTGATGATAAAGCTGAAGTGAAAAAGATTACAAATGTTTCTATAAACACATCTTAGAGACTGATCATAGTCAAATACAATATGAGTGCTGAAATGACCCAGATGTGTTTTGTTTAAGATCCCCCAAGGTTTGACCCTGAAGACCTCAGAGCATTCATTGAGCCATTGACAGTTAAAACAGGGCACAACGCCATCTTCAAGCTGCATTTCGTTGGCCACGAACCCATAAAAATTCAGTGGTACAAAGAGGGAGACGAGCTCCAAGGTGACAACAATACAAGGATAGAGAAATCTGCAAGTCACAGCCGCTTGCTGCTGAGCAGGTGCCAAAGGAAAGACACAGGAGAGATCAAGATCAAGCTGAAGAACGAACACGGCTTCATCGAGGCAATTTCACAGCTAACTGTGCTTGGTGAGTGAATGAAGGACAATGCAGAAAAACAGGAAATCTCTCATCGCTCTGTTTTTTTCTTAGCTCTTCATGTAACACGATAAAAAATGGCAGATGAATTAAAGAGACATCTTTGATATTCAAAGTCTTCAAGATAATTCTTATCTTTATGGATGCCAAAAGAAGTAATTTGGGAGGCAAGCTGTGCTTTCAAGATGTTTTCTCTTCCAAAGATCTTACAAACAGAAAGTAGAAGTGTCCTTAAATGAATCAAAACTACATCCACATTATCTTTAATTCCAGGCCAGTGTTTTCTCTGTGAGAAGAAGGGCTCAACTTTCACTGAGCCTATTTGTGACAGGACAGATTTAGATGTTTTTATTTTTTTTTGCTCTGTATTGAAAATATTGTATTTTGTTCCCTCTAGAAGAGAATGCCAGTTTCAGCTAACATTAGGGGTTATACGATGTGTTTTGCATACATTTCAGACAGGAGTTTTTTTTTTTTAAACCACTGCTTTATCTTAAACTACTGCACGAATTAAAACTTTAAAATGTTTTGTGACTATTTCTCAATCACAGACTTTTCAGGAAAGGGATTTCAAACGGGAAATTTTACTTTTTAATCTTTCAGACAAACCCACTCCACCTCAGGGTCCTGCGGAGGTCACAGAAAGTTCAGCTATGTGTATTGAATTTCGATGGAGACCTCCTAAGGATGATGGTGGCTCACCAGTGATAAACTACGTACTGGAACGACAGCAAGTGGGACGAAACACCTGGAAGAAGTTAGGGGAAATCCCAGGTGTGCCAAGCTATCGGGACAATGACGTGGACCATGGCCGGAAATACTGTTACCACATCCGAGCAGTAACTGCTGAGGGTTTAAGTGACATTATGGAGACTGATGACATGCAAGCCGGGACTCTAGGTGAGCCAATATGATATTTGTTTTTTATCTTTCAGATCAGTTTTTCCAACTAATTCAACTCAAGAACTAAACAAGAGATACACTGCAGCTACTTTTCAATTTTTAACTGCCAATTAATCTTTAACCCACCAATAATACCAAAATGATTACAGTGACTGAACCTTACTATTCCAGTTCAAACGGCCAAACATCCATTTGTCCATTTCATTCTGCTATCTAGGATAGGGTTGCAGTGACAGCAGGCTAAGAACTCTAAATAAGCTGACCCAGTTATACCTCTCCAGGGTACTGTATTCCAGCTCAACTGGCTCCTTTCATTGCAAAGGAGTAGGAGCTCTACTCTGTTCTCTATCCAGATGTCTGAGCTCCAAGGCTGAGACCAGCTATCCTTCAGAGCAACGTCATTTCGGCCGCTTACCAGCAATCTTGTTCTTTCGGTCATGGGTAAAACGGGTGAAGGTCAGCTCCCTCTTTGTCGTGATGGACCGGAACAACGCTTGCGTTATTTTGGATAACGCACCAAGTTGCCTGTCAATCTCATGATCCATTTTACATGTACTTGTACACGAGATACTGAGACACTTGAACTCACAGTCCTAAAACAACTTTTTGACTCACCAGGCAAGGTAGATGAAAAAATTAATCGGCCAAGCATCCCAACTATTTGGGACTCGGCTGCAAACCAGGTAATTCATCAAAGCAACCAGAAAAGGCACAGAGTTATATCAAGCATCACAACACAACAGCAGTAGCCCACAACACACAATGAGGAAACCATCAAGTATAACACAAGCACAATGTTAAAAAAAAAAAAAAAAGTTTTGCACTTACTTTTTGAGGTCTTCTTGAAAAAACACCACCCCCTGGTCTTTCTTTATGAAGTCTGCGTGTGGAACAAGGTTTTCATCCTACTGGTCTGTAAGGCTCCACGTAAATAGTGACTTGAGGTGAAGTCTGGAAAAAGTCCAATCCATGAAAGATGTAGTTCATTTCCAGAGCTGATGAAAAACAGTCGATTTATGTTTGGATGGAGTTAACCTCTATTTACGGCTGCTATATTTAACCACCCAACCCAACTACCTACTTAACCACATGTGTCTAAAGATAAACAAAAAAAAGTGTAGGTGTGTAAGTTAATTAGTAATTAATGCATTTTACAATCAAACATGTGGGAGACTAACTTTAGTAAAACTATTTTAAGACTTTACTTAACACTGCAAGAAATTCACACATATACTTCATACAGTAAATACGGTACTTCTGGTTTTCTATTCTGCCACCATTAACCCGATATATCTCATGGCATATTTCTACACGGTAGTAAAATTATATATTAGGGGTATTTTTGGACTGATAATATTGTAGCGTGCTTGAGTAACCAAGCGTCGACATGTTTTTACCGACATTTAAAGCTGGCGAACGTAACACAATGAATATGGTTTATATTTTTCTATCCTATTCCTGTCTTGTCACTTACCATTCTTGTTTCAACACATTTTCGATTCCTCAGAGACTGTATGCCCACTTTCATCGAAAATGACACTTTTGTTTTCAGTAAAGACGGGTTTTTTTCTTCAAAACTCCAAAACACGACTACACAACTTCAGTATTGGGTGGGCGGAGCTTATCAGTACCTAAAAGAAGAAATAAACAAGTGTGACGTAGGCCAATTAACTCAGGGCGTGTTCAGCAATAACTACAGAAAAAAAAATGCTTTCACATTGGTCTGATACCAATTTGGTTAAGTTGTGATTCTAAAATGTTAAAACTGTAAAAGCTTCTTAATAAAATTCACATTTACAGGCCAGGTAAGCCAATAAGACTTATTTCTATTTCCACTTAATTGGCCTTTTTTTTTACTGCAGATATTTGTCATATTAAAAAAATACAGGTGTTACTTATAACATTAAAGATGTTGCAATTCTATAATAGTAACCATGACAGTGGGACAATAAGTCACCAGGATTGTAAGTTCAGCCAGCATTAATTTGTTTTCTTTATTATGACATGAAAATATACTTAGGTTTAAATTAACATAACCTTTTGATCATCTCCACTCAACTCAGTTTTGTTTAAAAAGCACATTTCATACATATAAAAAAAACTTGCATCCTTCACAAAGGAACAGACACAACATGAAAGTGAAAGCAATGTTTCATTGCAATAAGCAAGATTATGAAGAGATTAAAAAGGAAGGTAATACAATAATTTAAAAAGATAAACATAAAAATACAGTGAAAAAAACAGCAATCAACACACATTTTTAAAGATGGTAAAAACGTTGATAAACATCGTTTCAAAAAACAGAGATAAAACAATGATAACATTTCTTGCACATGGTTGTAAAGTTACTCCTAATTAAAAGCAAGATTCAAAAGATAGGTCTTAAATTGACTTCATCATTTAAACCAATGTCCTTACTGCCCCCTGCTGTTCCCCAGTGTGTGTAAACCATAGGTCTAAACACACAGCATAGATCTGTTTACAAAGCGGTTGGCTTCATTTATAACATGACGACAATATTACTGAAAATAAAATGAAACATTAGCATTCATCTATGATGCCTTGTCTTTAACTGCAGAAGAACATTTCAGTCCCTCTCTCTGAGTTCAACCTTTTCTAACATTACCTACCATGTGCTTTTCTGCATTTCTTCAGCTTTTCCCGGCCCTCCTTCGCCTCCAAAAGTGATCAGCGCTTATGATGACTGCATCAACATTTCCTGGGATTCCCCAAGTAATAAAGGAGGTTCACGAATCCTTGGCTATATTTTGGAGAAACGGAAGAAGGGGAGTAATCTGTGGACTGTTGTTAATGCCTTGGATGAACTAATAAAAGGTCTGCATTTTTATTCCCATTTAGTTCAGTCTGGCATTGAAGCCCACAACACTGAAGTTTTGTCTTTCTGAAATTACTTCTAGAGAAGAAATATGCGGTGAAAGATGTAGTGGCAGGAATGGAGTATGAATTCAGGGTTACTGCCATAAACCTCTCGGGAGCCGGTGAAAACAGCAGCCCATCTGAGTTTGTTTTCGCAAGAGATCCCAAGAGTAAGTGTTGCAACAGATTTGTATGCTACACCCAAAAGTCTCCAGTAGTTTGCTGAATATAAATTCACATTTTGCATCTTTAAATTATGATTTTAAAACTTTTACTTTGACATTTTGTGAACCTCAGAGCCTCCCGGAAAAGTTTTAAACCTGAAGGTGACAGAAACTTCTTACTCACACATCGCTCTGACTTGGACCAAACCTGAGGATAAACCAGAAATACAGGACGAAGCAAAGGGGTATTTTGTTGAGATCCGTCCTGCTGAAGACATTGAATGGTCCCGCTGTAATACCACCATCCTCATCACGACTTCCTACAGTGTGAAAGGCCTGAAATCCATGGGCATGTATTGGCTGAGAGTGATTGCGACTAATGATGGTGGAGATAGCACTCCTGCCGAGCTGGCCAAATATGTCCTTGCTATGCCCTCGCCCGGTATGTAGTCTTGTTTGAAATTTAAAACGGAAGATGTTGCTGTTTAGTTGCACCTATGCATACAATGAGCAATCAGTCAATATTCATTTATAGTCTAGAGATCAATAAGAAGCACTTACTTTGACATACTATGTTGCTGTGACACTAACAAAAACCAATGAAAGAAAAACAACAAAAAGATGTAAGAAGTAGAGAACACAAAACGCTTAATGTGACAATCTAATGTAACTACATTTTCTGAAAAAGAGAAATAGTTGCATAGATGAATAAAGGAAATTTAATGTAAGATTAAATACAGGAATGTAAAAAAAAAACAATCAATCCCATCCAATATGATGAATGATTTAGTAGATTGAAAAAAGTAATTGAAATTTAAAAATGCAGTTTGTGTAAAACAATTCCTGAATGTAATTTATGAGGTAAAGCTTCCAAAATGTCTTCTCTTTCTTCTTGCGCGGTAAGAGCTCTATGCTTCTCTATATGATCTGTATCTCAGGGTACTGAACCACTGATCTGCTACTTCATCATAACTGTATAATGAAGAAAATGTATAACTCTGGGGAAGAATGCTATAGGAATCACAGCTGTGCATGTTTGACAAATGTGCCTTACGTAAAAAACCATCTTAAGTTAAATATTGTCCAAAGCACTTTTCATTGTTTTTGCTCAATATTCTAGTGAGGCCAAAGTTCACAAACCACAAGATGAAGAGTTTCATAGTGGTGAGGGCAGGAAACTCAGTCAGGATCACAGTCAACTTTGAGGTAAGATTTCAACTTCGGAGACTGGTGCTGTGCAAACAATGGCTTTACAAAATGAAACAACATGGAAACCCAAGTATATACTCTACTAGGCGCTGTGTGTTACACATGAAATAATACTCAAGATATCTTTTACAGGCCTCCCCGCAGCCTAAAATAATCTGGCTGAAGGACAATGTGCCTGTTACAAAGCGAGTTACAGTCAGTAACTCTGATGGCACATCACAGCTGCTGATCCCCTCCTCAGAGCGCTCCGATACTGGCATCTACTCCATTTTGGTGAAAAATCTTGCAGGACAGGAGACATTCAGTACAGAGGTCAGGGTCACAGGTAAAGCAGATATCAAGATAGACCTTTTTTTTTTTTTTTTTTGCAATATCGTTTTAAAAAAAGAAGACATGTTAAAGGTTCATCAATAAAATTAGATTGTGGTTACAGATGATCCAAAGCCTCCTGGGACTGTGGAACTGGAGGAAAACGTGCCAGGTACAATCACAGTGATCTGGGAGCCTTCTCCTGATGAGAAGCGCGACGATCGCCTCCACTACATAGTGTCCAAACTGGACTCCACCAAACGCACATGGACCACAGTGGCAGAGAGGCTTTTTAATAACAAGTTTACAGTTTGCAACATCATGCTTGGAAGGGAATATAATTTCCGGATCTACGCTAAAAACGACATGGGTGTGTCTGCACCGTCAGAGTCTCCTACCTGGGGGATGGAGCGGAAGAAAGGTGTGTTCATGCACAGTCAAGAAACTCAAAAGCCTCAAGGTGGAAAACTGTAATCTTACTGTTTTTTCCTTTCCTTGTAGAAAAGTTTGTGGTGAACATACCGACCAGAGAGGACCGTGATTTGCGTTGCGCTCCGACCTTCCTTGTGCCTCTGAAGCTTCACACTGCACCAAAAGGCTACGAGTGCTACATGAGCTGCGCAGTGAAGGGAGATCCCAAACCTCGCATCACGTGGTATCGGAATTACATCAGCCTGAACACAAACACCAACTATTACATCTCTGACACCTGCGGAGTCTGCTCCATGCTGATTCTCCGCGTAGGCCCCAAAGACATGGGCGAGTACACCATCAGTGCAGAGAACGCCCTCGGACGGGCTGAATGCTCCACCGTGCTCAGCGTCAGAGGTGAGGGAGGAACACACCCGCAATTGAAATCAGAGCATTCACTTTGCTTTAAAGGAACAGAGTTGATTAAACCATTCCCCTCTCTCTTTTCCACACAGAGTGAAGAAATGAAATGCATCATGAAGCAATATCTATTTGAATACTTGGTTGTGTCTGAAATCATTTACTACTCCCTATATCTCTACTACAGAGTTAAACTGTATGTACAGGACTCTGAAGTGATCTCTCATTGACAAAAATTTTCTGTGCTGTTTAAAGTATAAAGTGCTGTGTTAGTGGCTGTATACTACTTTTAACTATGCATTGTGGGATATTTGGGTTAACTATATATATATATTTAGATGTTCAGTAAACATTCAGAGATTATAACAGAGATATTCCTTATATAGTGGAATATATAGTCACACTGTATAGACAGTGATTTCAGGCAAAGCCAAAATGTTTGGAGTGAAGTGATGCTTGGATGTAATACACCAAATAGAAAAAAAATATTTGACATTATATCTAGTGGACTGACACTGAAATAAAGAATACACATACCTTCTCAAATACGTACCGTTATTATTGTTGTTTTAATGGTTATTTCACTGTGTCTTTTGGCTTCACGTCACAACATCAGTGTAGAACATGAACATCATCTTTGTCATCGCAGACATTTGGACTTTTGTCAGGACAGCACAGGTTTTACTGACAACATTAACAATGATCTCATCTGTTCAACTGGCTAACATGCACGGACAGAACAAGGATCCTGAAACCAAGGAAGGGAGCTAAAGGAAATTCAGCCGTCATTCATTGGATAATTCACACTGGTGCTTTTCATACTGGGACATGTCGTAATGTGTTCTGGAGGTAATGCCAATATCTAGGTGGAGGCTGGGTGGAGCAATACTGGAGTGATTCTGTCATGTAATTGACCTTCATGTGATACTTCAGGTACAGCTATATTACACTTCAGTATTGCAAATATTTGCTCTTTATTTTGGTTACATCAGTTGAGGCCCACCCAACTGTTTTCTGTGTGATCCCCAGAGCACTCAGGTACAGAGTTCACCTTTGTTTAAAATGTACAGGGAGGTTTTTCCAATCAGCGCATTTATACTGACGCAACTAGAAAAAGGAGAAGTTCATTATTTTACTGTTGTTTCACTTTATATAGTATAGAATTTCAGGGCTCAACTTTTACACAAAAGCTAGATCTGTGTGTGTGTGTGCGTGTGTGTGTAGGTGTGTGTGTGTGTGTGTGTGTGTGTGTGTGTGTGGACCATGAATAAGAATTATCATGCCAGACGTGCTTAATATCACTGTCAGTAGCCTGCAGGGCAGATTAGTTTAGTTTCAAAGCAGCGCTGTGGGACAGTGGTTAACACCATCATCTCACACCAAGGTTCTGGATCCTCCTCCTGCCTCTGCAGGTGTTATAGTCAGTCATGTGAAGCATTAGCAACTTGTCCTGTGTAATAGAATAGAATAGGACTTTATTTGTCCACAAAGTGGAAAATTGTCTTTGGCTTCACAAGAACAAGACAGAAAAAAAAAATTGGGTACTGTTAAATATCCAATGTCAGTTTGGATATGCTTCAGTAAGTGCTGTGACCTTTTAATTTGACAAACAAAGAGCCAATGCAGAGCTTTCTCAAACCTGCTACTTGTCTGATGGGAAAGGGGACACTGCACTGTTAATAATTAAGAAACAGAGCCTTAGTAAACATTTTCAAACGAGTTAATGGTCCAGATAGTTTGTTTAAAGTCTTCTTAAACACACCATAATGCTCATTTTGTTAATTGTGCTGCTGTTTAGAGCAAAATTGACAATAAAATATGTTGCTCTTCAGGATGCAGCTACGTGATTGACAAGTTGCTATAACAGCATCCTCGAAACCAGGACAGAGATGTGACGATGTCCATCCTAATGTCTAACTGTGGTTCCAAAAAAAAAAAGACTGCAATCATGTGAGTCTTCCTGCGGAGTAGTGCCTATTACTACAAGACACTCCTACCACAAGACACGCATCAAGACACGCCTCTGTAGAGAAAGGTTTTTTAGTGAAGTGGGGTTTTTTTTCCACTTTGAGTTTCAAAAAGGAAGCTCCAAAACAATAGGTTACATCACTGTGGCTACTTCCACTCTCTATAGTTAATGCCAACTACCATGGAAGAGAAAATATCCAAATTCTCCAAAATAAAACCACATTAAAACAGACAACCCAAGCGTAAGAATGAATGATTTGGTCTTTGTACAGGAGATTTAAGCTCAACACTTGATGGGATTTAGGGAATTAAGGTCAAAAATTAATATCTTAAAAGTTGAAAATAGGACTTTAAGAGACATGTGACCTTTTTACAGTGTGAGTGATCACGCACATTTTAAAGGGACGCTGCAATATGAGCACAACGGAGAAAGTTAAAGGGCTCATTGATTGATAAGGACAATAAAATCAGCCACATAGCTTTCTTAAGAGTCCGGCCTCGTCACGTCTTATAAAAAACCCCATGCTGGCTTGTGGCAGAGGTGTGTTAAAGCTGCAGGGTGCATGCAGCTCTGCACGGACCTCAGCAGCTGTTTTAAAAAAAATAGCAGCTCGGTCGTGTAGATTTTCCATTAGATGACAGCAGCGCACATGGTGTTGGAGGCTCAGCCCCTCACCCCGCTCACCCCTCCCTCCTCTTCCTGAATGGATGATCGCGCTGCTTGCGGTCCACGCCTCCCTGCCTCATCTTCTCCTCTCTACCTCTTCTCCACCAGGAACTCGCTGCTGCAGCTTCTCGGTACTTTATTGCGCGGTGATAGAATCCGGGTCGATTTTGTGCAGCGCCGATTAAAAAAAAAAAAAAAAGCCACCCGTGCACACTGTGATCCACGCGTTTGAGACCCGCCGGCTTCTTGAAAACCACCTCCCTGCCTTGCCAGAACATTGTGTCCTTTGCTGCTGAGAAAATGACTGCCAAGCATCGGAAAGGGAAGAACAACCACAAACATGAAGATAACTTTTTCAAAAGCGACAACACGGAGACAGAAGTTCGCGCAGGAGCCAGTAACAACGCTCTTGTCTTGGTTTTATTCCTGATGATCGTAATAGGCGGTGCTTCTGGCGCATGGTTCTGTTTCCAGCAGCACCAAACTTTAACCTACTTAACAGACAATCTCATGGGCATGCAGATGAAAATAGTAAAGCTTCAGTCCTCCCACGAAGAACTGCGGCAGTCAAGTAGCAAGGTAAGGCACACAAACCTTCCCTGTGAGGTTAGTATTCGTCTCCTGGGTTTGCACTGCACAAGACGCCCACCCCCCACCCCCCTTTTCGTGGCCTATCCCCTTTTTATGAATACCCTTTCAGAGCTTTTAACACTTTAAAAAAAATAAATAGTAAAGGCCTCACCCCACGCACACACAGTCCACGTTGCCACCTACAAGTAAGGAAAGTTGGGAGCTGCGGGCCTCTTATCAGATTTCCAAATGCCAAGAGCCTCACTGGAGTGAGCACAAAACGCTGCTATTTCTAACATCCACACAGACAGCTGCTGACACTTGTACCTAGGATTATTCTTGACCTGCTACAGCAGGGACACTGACTTTGTCATTATACCAAAAGTATTAAATCTTATCAGTATCAAAAGTTCTCTGCGGAAAAGTGTGTGTGTAGTATAATATTAGTGGAGAACATGCTTCCAGGGCTGTGGGGGAGGATGCTGCCAAAATAATAATACACAAGGCTGTGTAGTGTGCCAGGGCTAAATTTAGTCTGATACCTAACACTAGTTTAGAGGTTGTTTTCAGTCCATCCAAAGATTCTCATACAAATCAAAGCTATATGTCTAATCTGTATTTTTGCAATGGCTCTAAACTTGTAAATACTCTAGGCACTACTTTTTTTTTTTCAGAAAATCTCTGAAGTTTTGCGTCAGCTCGGATAAAGTAACCCTGTTATGTCACTGCCAAAACTGGCGTTCATGGCGACATTCATGGCCGCCTTGAGCACAGCCTTCTCTACCTGTGAAGCCCACAGAAATTTCAGCTATTTCTAAGTTGCTGCAGGCCACTCCAGGAAGACAAGCAGGATTTTTTTTTTTTCTTTTCTAACTTATCTAAAACAAAGACATGCCCTCGTCACTCCTCCTTTTCATGCAAGTCCACATTAGGTGCGGGCAAGCATGTAATGTGGCAGAAAACTCTGCATGGGAACAGCTCTGCCAGCTCAGTCTTGTTAACAGAAATATTTCCCGTTCAAGCAGTTAACTCATAAACTCGCCTTCTGCAGTTGCAAAAACATTTTATAGGTTGGTTGACTATCCCTGAGTCTGACTCCTGGTAAACACACAGTAAACATTGATTGAGTGGAATGCTTACTTAGGCAAATGGAATTTGTTTTTATGTAACATCACTGAGCTGTCCATGCATTATCAGATGTGCCCTGATATTAGTATGACTATGAAGACTCTGCTCCACAATAGGAGATCTTTTTTTTCCTTTACTGATATAGTTTGAACAAATTCTACTAAAATCATTAAAAAAATTAACATCCATGATCAAAACAAGCGATAAAAATTGTTTAGTTTTTTTACAATTTTAGGAGTTTGGCTTCCATTTAAACAGATTTTAAATAGAAGATGAAATCATTCAGCTCTATGAGAATGATCCCTGCTGTGTTTCTCGTTGCTGCAGCCTGTTTCAGAGGGGTTGGAGACCCGCCTGAATGCCCTGGAGGAGTCTTACACCCTGGCCCAGAAGCAGGTGGGAATGGCACTGGCTACTGCAGAACAGCTCAGGACGTCCGACCTCCCCGCTCAGGTGCTGTCGCTCCACACCGAGATGAAAACCCGCATGGCTGAGATGCAGCAAGCCACCGTGTCTCTGGAGCAGCTTGGCCAGCTGCAGAGCATGCTGAAGGGGAAGAGCGAGGAGTTTGAAGTCGTGAGGATTCAGGTGGAGGGCCTGGCCACGCTGCGCACCGAGCTGTCTGAGAAGGTCGAGGTCCTGACGGGCAGCCTGGGGGAGGCCGAGTCAAAGCTGGAGGACAAAGAGGAACAGGTCGGCGCGCTGAGTGCCACCCTGGACGGACAGGCGGCAGAGGTGCTCAGGTTGAAGGAGCAGCTGGTTGCCTATGAGGCTCGGCTGGTGGAAAGCACGCAAGAGATGGCTACTGTCAGGTAGGTCGTGGAAAAAGCAGCAGGTTTGGGAGCTTTGGAGGGAAATAGCTCACCTCCTCTGACCCATAACTTAATGTTGACTTTGCCAAAGCCGGACTGGCTGCCACTGTCTGTGTGTTACTCTGGGAGGGCGCTGGTAGGCCTCATATTCACATTGGAAGATTGCCCCGATCTGTGTAAACATTTCTATTGTACTGATGATTTTCAAAGCTTTCTTTGTCTGTAAGTCGGCACTCTTTCAAGCTTATACCAACATACAAATGTGGTTCACAGGCTATGTTGCATATCAGACTCAAAGAAGGCAAAGTAATGAGAACATTTCTTACAGTACTTTAACTGTAGGGGTCCAGGCTTCATGTTTCTACAGAATTGATGTTCCATTAAATTCCCTACACTTAATATCTGCAAAAAAAAAACAACTAGTTTTTAAACTAGGACTTTCAAAAAGAAACTCTCACCTTGATTGCCTCCTGTCTTTCAGAGAGCTGCTTGAGAGTGAGGAGGCCCGGCGGGTGCAGCAGGCCAGCGTGGAGGAGCAGCTCAATACGGTACGTCAGAGTCTGCAGGATCAGAACTCAGCGGCCCACAGTCTGCACTCTGGACTCGGGGCTCAGCTGGAGAACATAAAGGAGCAGGTTACCAAGGTAACCAACACACAAGGCGGATATAGAGTAGAGTACTAAATTGCTGTTTGGTTTCACTTCATTCATTGATCAAAGTCAAATTCACTTAACATATAACTAGACTTTATAAAAAAATAAATAAAGAGGTCACAGCATACAACAGACTCGATAGATATCCAAGTTTTAGGAGGTTTGTGTCATTAGATTATGCTTGAACTACAATGGCAGAACATGCCTGACATGCCTTATCACATAAAATCAGCACACATGATCTCATTACTATTTCTGTTCCCTGTGTGCCTTAAGGGAGCCGTAAGATTTTCTTGTCATTAATTTGAAGGAGCTAATTACCTCGCATGGATTTTCTGATGGATTTTCATGCACTCTCCCCTTACAATTATCCAGATACAGTAACTTATTGTTCCTTTTCTGTCGCATGGCAGACATATGGATGGTCTGCCTGCTATGAAATTATCTAAATTGTTTTATTGCTTTTATCTTAGTTGGTGGGAGAAGCTCAACCTCCCGCTGAGCCTGAGATACAGCCCGAGGAAGAAACGGCTCCAGCAGCTGATGAAGAGGCAGCTGCAGCAACAGAAGAAGAAACCGTAGAAACGGAAGGAGAAACCGTAGAGAAGGAGGCACTTCCTGCTGCTGAAACTGCTCCTTCTGAGGAGGTCGAGGCAGAGGGAGAACAAGAGGCAGCCAACCAAGACAAGGCAGAGGCAGATGAAGGAGCAGAAGCAGCTGCACAGGAAGAAGCTCCTGTCGCGCAGGAAGAAGCTCCTGTCGCGCAGGAAGAAGCTCCTGTCGCGCAGGAAGAAGCTCCTGTCGCGCAGGAGGACTCCGTGACAGATGAAACCGCTCCTTCAGAAGATGAGGCAGAGGATACGATACAGACAGGAGAAGAAGAACAAAGTGTAGAGGAGAAGGCAACTGAAGACGAGGAAGTTCAGGAGGAGGTAATACCTGAGGAGGAGAAACTTAATGTGGAGGAGAAAGTGTTAGAAGAGGAAGAAGATGTAGCAGCTGAAGAGGTGGAAGGTGATGAGCCATTAGAAAACAGTGATATACCAGAGGATGAATGTAAGTATGGATATATTGAGAACACAAATAAGGTTCATTTTTGAAATGATGCACTGGATAAACAAAATAAATGATAAGTCTCTCTCCTAATATTCTTGTTTTGTTGTGTTTCACAGAGCGCATTGGAATCTATCCCACCATGGACAAACTTTCACACACACAGAATGGGACATTTCTCCACCTAATGACACACTCTACAATAAGACAAACGCTTATTAGGGAGGCACTATTGATTGCTGTTGTTTCGGTGCAGTATTCATTATATGGTTGCTCTTTTGAAAGGCAGAAGAAATAGGTCACTATGCTGAAGTCTTTACCTCACATTACAAGATGGCTGTTATGTTGCTAAATAAGTACTTCAGGGTTCACCTGCCAATAACAACCTCAGAAGCCTTAACGCACAAACTGTCTTTCTACAGAGCCTTTTCCGCTCTTCATAAGTCTGTGCTAAACTGGAAAACTAAAGGCCAAGGACATGACAAGAAGCCAATGCATACACTGTTTTTTTTAATGCACTTGAAGCCATAAGTAATGCCTGTTTTGGTGACATTAAAATGTTTCTTTTTCTAACTGCCTGAAATGCATTTTGAGACTATTTCAGAAGAAAAGAAAACCGTAACTTAACGTGTCTGAGTTGTTTACACGGGCGAAACTGCCAACTGAAGAGCTAGCAAAAGAAACGGCTAATCTTTGAGATAAACAAGAGATTCCTGAATGTATAAGACAAACTGTAGTTGATAGTACTTTTTTATTTACTTTTCTAAGTACTTGCTGTGGTTCAGTACTTAAAATAATGAACGTTTGGTTGATGAAGTATGGCTTATTGTGTTTTTTTGCACTCGCTACAGGTGTAGTATTGTAAAATACAGTGGTCTAAAAGTCTGACATCTCTACCAAGAACTGTTTGATCAGCATTATCCTGCTGCATTCAATGCGTTTTGCCATTATCATCGAGTCCGATCAGACGTTGCCTCAACAACAATAGCGGAAATTCTAACTTGCATAACTTTAACTACTAACAATATCTTTGTCCCTAACTTCAAGAAAAGGCTTTTTGGAGAATCTCAGGGACAAATTATTCTTCAAGAGGGCAAAATATTAAAGCACTGAAGACCTGCAGTTCAATATTTTTGTTTTTTGGGAGGTATTTAAATGCTAGCTGAGGGATACTCATGGCCATGTAATCTCCATCCAAAGCATCAATTAGACCACCATTACAAATATGACACAATACTGACAAATAATGTTTGTTTTGTAGATCATCACAGCTTAAATCGTAAAACTAGTTTTTGACTTTTGTCAATCTCGGAAAAAAGTTGTGAATTCAAATAAATCAAGAAATTGAACTCTACAGTTCCAAATTTCAGCCAATTGAGAGTTTAGAGCAAGAGTTAATAAATCCAGATTGAATGCAAACATATAAATCAAATAGAAGGACAAATTCATGCTCATGTAAATTAGCATTATAGCTAACGCTGTCCCAGCAGATGTGTTTGTTGTGCATAGTCCCTGTCGAATGCTGCAGCCTAATGTCAGACTTCCTAGTTTTCTACTTTCCCGAGCAGGACACTGACCCTTAACAAAGGTGGAAGTCATGCCTGGACTGTGAAATCTGAAGGTGGAACGAAGAGTTGTTATCTCTACAGTCAGCAGATCTCAGCCCTCCTGGACATGTCTGGGAACATGAGAGAGAAAAAAGAAAAAAACACAGGGTCACATAATAAGTTTCCTTTTCTGAGATGCTCTTAAAACAACTGGAATAATGTGAATTATGAAACAAGGCTCTGCTATTCAGAGTGGAAGCTGTGATTAGAGCGTAGACTTAACATATCAAACATATTTATCTGAAAAAGGTCCCCCTTTGGGGAGATGACTAATATTTGTATGGTCAGTCTTCAAAATGTGAAATAATTTATGTTAGTTCTTGGTAGTAGGCTAAAGCAAGGCTTTTGGACATCACTGTACCTACATTTTTACTAAAATAGGAAAATGCACTGCCAAGGATTTGGTTACTGTCCACTTCTCACGTTGTCCTTTTTAAAATAAACTGCTTATTTCACTTATATTCTGCTGTGTCGTTATTCTATTGGATGACATTACATGATCAGTGCTTGGATATAATTAGCTGCCTCATTTCCTTTCTAATTGGATTCAGCAATCGGATAACTTGCCCATCCTATTTCCACATATTGTCAAAAGTTTTTCTTTTACTGTCAGCTGAATCGACTGTTTATAGAGTCTTATCATGCATGTCTTGTCAAGGATACATCTTTAATGTAGGCTACTTTATTACTCAGTCATCAAAAAAATACCAAGATTAAAATGAACATATTCAGTTTGAACTGATTCACTATATTCTCATTACAGCACTGTGAGGAGTAGCTCAGGGTGAGTAAATCAAATGCTGATAACATTTTTGCACATAGCCTACATGTTTGAATCTAATGACAAAAAGCAATCATAACACCACTTGTTTATGCACCTGAAAAGACCATGGATAGGGAACACCTGGAGGAATATCGTGTCAGAAAAAGGTAAAACACCTGACCACTTGTTAGCTGACCTAACACAACAGAGCTGTTGTTAGCATTTAACAAATTCCAAGCTAAATTTCGTTTTTTTGATACACTCCTTTGCAAGGAATTAGTTGGCCGAATGCTAACATTATTCTAGTTGTTGTGTTTTCATAACTTTTGGCACCTAGGCCTAATGGGTTTTCAAATTTGTTTTACCTCGAAATTTAACTTGAAGTAATTTAACTATCCTGTGGCACATTGGTGGCTGTTTCAAAACTTTAAAGAGACAATTATTTGTCAATTTCTGTAGATTCAAACGATTCAATACAAGCTTTTTTTTTTATTGAAGAGGCTTGCTTGATAAACGTATTCAATTATTATACATTGCTTCATAATATTTTATAGACTACCATATAGTTCGTTTCTGTGATAAGTAACACTATTCATATATCTTCAGGATAAAAAATGGAAATAAAAAAGTTTATAAGGTTTTTAGCTGTTCCCAAATAGAGTGTGACGTCAGAGGCGCTCTTGCCCAAGAGCCAAAGAAAGATATTTTTCTGCTTTAGTCATCTAAAGCAGTCCTGGTGTATGCAGGGACATATTTAATGCTATAGTTAATGAATGCATACATTTATTAATAGTTGGACACTGTTTAGGACTGCAGCATCCGGATAAAGATATATCCATACATTTGATCAGTAGGTTGTTCGTTGTGCTTTTAAAAAAGGATCCAGAAATGTGTTTGCTGCACACATGTTTAGCCGCAATGAAGCATGAATAGACTTGCTTACATCAGACTTAGGTAGACAGAAAGTCTGAATTGATTATTTGTACATCATCCACATGGGGCAAGCCTCTCTCTCTCTCTCTCTCTCTCTCGCTCCCTCTCTCTCCCCATCACTCCACTCTTGCCGGTAACAGAGTCATTTGGTCCAGCCTCTGCACTCAGCATCACTGCTGCAGTGTCTCAACGCCTCACTCTCTGACCTTTCACGGGGACCATGCAGGCATTTGTTCCCAGGTAAGTTTCACAGAGACTTAGCAGTGCTGTTCTATTCCTGGATTGTTGTTTCACCAATTATTTATTTTCACTCTGACAAGCCTCTAGTTTGGCAAAGCTCCTGGTCCTGTGTGTGATCTTAATGTGGTATAACTGTGCCCTGTTCAGGTGCTGCAGGCCCTGTTTGAACTAATGTAATGTGAGCTTTTAGTTTGTTGCTTTTGGGACTGAGAATGTGCTCTTTGATCTCAGGATTAGCTTTTTATGTAGGCTACATAATTATTTGCTGAAGGGTATTATTCTTAGCAAATGTTTTTGGTTGATTTATTATTTACATTGTTGTGTTGACTAAAGAGGATAATTCAGCTGCATGTGGTTTGCACATTTTGTGATTTTATGTTTGTTGGTGCATAAAGTCTAAACTAAACTCATGTCTGTGATTATTCAAGTTAATGCATACAGCTTGCACTAACTTGTTTTGTGGTTTGCTACCACACTGTTTCCTCTGTGGCATCAGCCTTTTAAAGTGTGCACAGTCATGGAGCCCATTTCCTATGCTTTGTTCACTATACAGTAGAGCGTGCTGCTACCCAGCCCACTAACTCTCAGTGAGGATTCAGGGTGACTCCACAACAGAGAGATCAATACCGGTAAAAGCGTAGCAAAGGAGGGGCAGCTCTCTGGGTAAAACATGAGCCTCTCCTCGGACGCTTGCTCAGCTCTTTCTGTGTCTCTGTAAATCAGTGGCAGAAATCATGCTCGGCTCTTAAAGTCATGATGCAAATGCAGGGATTTAATCCAATATTTAAATTATTTCTAGTGAAAGAGGAGGAAAATTTTAAGTTGTAAATCAGCGCAACGTTACACCTGCTGATGCAACCTGCAGGACCCCATGAGTAATGTAGCTTTGAACACATGTTTTATTAGATACAAAAAGGACAAATGTAATTACCATTTATTAATTGTTGCAATCCACAAAAGCTTAACTAACACCACGATATGATTGGAAACTGCTAAAAGACACTTACTAGTGTTTGGTACTTTTGAATACGATTGATTATTAGTATAACGGAGATTGTATCATTTTAAAACAGGTGGTGTAGAAAATGATCAAAGTATTGAAAGTGGTGTCAAAGTAATCAAGTCAACACAGACACACATTAGATGTAGACTCAGGTGTTTTTATAGCAGGTCACAGTATGTGTGTGTGACGGTTGGGCTGTGTGTGAATGGGAAGGGTTGTATTGAATGGGGGTCAAAGGTTGCCTTAAATGTTGATTCAACCAAACTGTTCACACTCGTAGAACTTGTACATGCCCTTTGCTATTTGTAGGATGTTTATAATTCAGTAGACGTCCTGTGTTTATACCACTCCTCCTATTACTATGGCAGCAGATGTGTATTTGTGGTTCTTTGTGTAAAATATAGAAATCATATCGACTGTAATTGTGAATAGACTGGTAAGATATCACTTGTGGATCTTTCTCTCCATCTAAAAGTCTAAACTCAAAATGGTGAAAAGAATGATAACTGATGAGTCTCTGCTGAGTTACAACCTTTGAAGCAGCAGAAGTGCACAAAATATAAACTCTACCATGTTTCAGATTGTGTTTGACTGTTGGCCTTTTTTATTCAGGTCTGACTGGTTTCTTTCAAAACCTTTTCTCTTGCCATTAGACTTGAAATCTGATATCCTTGAATAATTTCCATTGCCCTCAGTCTACATATCTGTGCCAATGTCCTGTTTTAGCCCCCTTATATCAAATTACTAATGTGTAATAATACTGTGTGTGCAGTTTATTTTTTTGTTCTTTCTACTGATCCAGGTCCTATCTGACCCCGGTCAGGGATGAAGAAGCAGAGTCTCAGAGGAAAGCAAAGTCTCGTCATGCCAGACAGACCCGCAGGTCGACACAGGTGACAGACGAACAGCTGACAGAATTTCAGATTTGATTTGATTGAGAGGTGACAGTTTGGCAGGTATGAAGCTGTATGGGCTGTATGTAATCCTGCAGGGTGTGACTCTGACAGACCTGAAAGAGGCTCAGAAGACCATCAGTCTGTCTCTTCAGGACAGACAGACAGAGGATGGAGACACTCCGGATGAAAGGTCCTGTCTGAGTAAAAGCTCGACGGATGACAGGAGAGTTAGAATTGGCCTGACAGAGTCGGAGGAATCATCAGAGATCAGTCCAAAGTGGAGCAAAATGGACGAGGTTAGGAAGACACATTTATCCAGAAATCCGATAATGCGGATGTTTCATCACAATGGAATATTTTGAATTCATCTGAAAATGTCTCTTTTCTGTATCTACAGCAGGGAAACATTGAACACAAGTTAGAAACCCTCACTGAGTGTCCGGTACAAAATCTTTCATTTTCTTCAACTGCTGGATCCTGTGGCCTTCTTTTCTGCAACAACACCTCACAAGGTCAGAGTGACATGAACACCTTTTGTGTGTGTGTGTGTGTGTGTGTGTGTGTGTGTGTGTGTCTGTTTGATTGGATGTTGTCTTTTCAACTTCGTCTTCAATTCCTCGTGTTTCAGGTCAAACTGACCCCACTGCATTAGTCATATTGTCCTCTCTTCTTGACCCAATTACAGCTCCATATGTAGAGAAATATAGACGTATTGAACCCTTCGCTTTGCCATTAAAGGGTTTACACACAACTTTATGATAATAGAGAAATTACAGTCAAGCAATTTATAACACCGAATAGGGTAACTAGCTAATGTTTAAACTTTCATTTAATTTTTGGTGGTGCAAGTGTGCCGAGTATGAATTTTGTGCTATTAGAAAAAAAGTTGTGACTAGATAAACTAACCTGAAATATTCCCTTTTTATGATGCAGTCGGGGAAAGATGGCGGAGAGATGAAAATGAGAACCCTGTTGAAGATACAGCTTGTTCCACCTTTACTACAAAGCAGCAACAGAGGCGACGCTGCTGTGATGTCGAAGGTTCACACTTTAATACTTCACAGGTAGGTGGAAAACTTCGACAATCATAACGGGGAAAAAATGATCAGAGACTCTTTACTTGATAAAAGTTTTTTTTATTTTTTTCCTGTTGTTTCATTTTGTTGCCACTAGATGGAGCCAAAAGATATTCATTTTGTGGTTTGTCATACCTTGTTGTTCCATGTGTTTACAGTTCATTTGATGAAAAGCGCTGACAAATGATTCAAATGAGTTCCCTTGAGAGTAATTGTAAACATTGAAGCGTGTAAAGGCCATACTTTGGTTATCGGGGGGGGAAAAAAAGGTAAAAAGGATGTTTATGAAAAATGCATCTAGATTTGAAGTATTTTACGAGTCAGACTCTTGTGCCACCATCATTTAACTGTTCAATCTTCAATAGCGTCATTATTTCATATTCACAGCCTGCTTCCCCCCTCGCCTAAAGCCTAAGTTATGCTTCAAAGGCAGCTGAGCTCAGATCTCTGATGCAATATTTTGAGCTGTACGGCAATCGTGGATGTGAAGCATGTGTTCGGGGATTCTTTTAAGTAGAAGTGCTGGTTAATGTCTCACAGAAAGGCGCTCCAGCCCCCTCACCCTCAACAACCCACCCTTCTTTTCTCCCTCTAAGTCGCTTTGCTTCTTCACATCACATGGCGGAGGTGTCTCAGCATTCCATACCTTATTGGGCAAAAGTGAGGCGCTCTCCGCTCAGTCTTAGCCTTGGATTCAGAGGGATTGACTTTCTTTCCCTCTTCCACTGATACTGCTCTCCCTCCACCTGCTTGCTGCATGTGAAAAACGACGACCCTGATCTTCTGCCCTAATTCCTCCTCCCATGTGCAACCTGACAATTCACACAGAGGATATTCAATTTGTTTGTGTCTCCAAAAATAAGATAAAAATAGAGGACACGCAGGATCAGGAAGCAGAGGTGACGCAGGGATGATAAGGCAGCCAGGGGTGACTTTTACAAGATAATACAATACAGTATGAAAGGAAATTGGTTTCCCTGTGAGCCGACTCAAGGCCATCGGTTCAGCTGTCCCCCCGTGGTGGAATCTGACACAGAGATCTGTTAGTAACATGAGAGTCTCTCAGAGTTACAGAGAGGACTATATCGGTCTGTGATAATCATACCAAGCAGCCAGGTTTCATCAGACTCATGACAGGCGGCACATCATGGAGGCCGACCTCTGCGTGACTCCATGATGATCGGAGCAGATTTTCCACGTCGATTCTCAGCGATGGAAAGAAAGACAGGTGTAGAGAAGAGCAGTTCAGACATTTTGTTACTTTTGAGGTGAATCAGAGTGAACAAGACTTTCTTAACAGCTGTTTTTTTTTTTTTTTTTTGACTGAGTGTCCTTTATCTAGAGCGGATCAGTATTTCAATTCTGCTCGTAAGGCATTCCTGCTTCACCAGATTTGCTGTCAAAATCAAATAAACTCACGAGTGTATTTTTATGTTTTCATGAAATGCATCCAAATAAAACAAGGAGGAAGGGTAAGACAGGGGAAACCCCGGCTTGGATCAACTCTAAATAAAATGCGCCAACAGAGCCAGAGAGGTTCAACTACAACAAGTCACACTCTGCAGATTGTCCCCAGAGAACATGTATTACAAATATATTTTGTAAACAAGATGGGTACTGTTACAGATTCCAGTTGATGTCAAACTGTAAGACAAAAGCCCTAACAGTAACAGACAAAAACAGTAGTTTGAATGTAAAATGAATGAAGTCAAACCTTTTATTTAATAGCTTAAGGGGCAGGTAAGGCACTTCAGAGTAAATTAACACATCTTTGTGATTGTTTGGATGGTGCAGAGGGTAGTCTAGTTGCACTAAAATGAATCTTTTATTAACAACCATCCTTCCCTTATTTCTGTTTCACTCTCTTTCATAACTGCTCCATCTTTCCTCTGTGTTTTTTGCTTAATTCTTCTCACTTCCATTTCTTTTTGGTGTCTTTTCGCCCTGGGCATGAATGAGGGAGTTTAGGAACACTAGGGCGCTGCAAACCTCACTATAAAAGGAAGATGGCATGAGCCAGCTTGTGCCGACAATGGCAAGAAAGTAAAAGTTGCAGAGTTGTTAAAAGGTTCATTTCAACAATTTGGGAATAATGCTTATTTTCTTGTTGAGAGTTAGATGACGCGATTTGCAATACTTTGTCAGGTCTGCATTAATATTATGAAATTACCCCCAGTATTGGGTGACCATATTTTCCAACCTCCAAATCGGGACACTTTAAATTGACCACAAACCCTCATGTATGGTCCTGCACTGCTGACACAAGGTGTCCTCCTTGAGCAGCCTGTTTAAGCTCGTTGTCAACTGCGTTTGCCTCACTGAAGAAGGTTGCAACAACGCTACTTCCAGCCGCTTCCCACCGTTTGTGTTTGCTCGTTTAATATGGCTTTGAATGTCGGCGTATGACTGAAAAAAAACACAGCTTATTATTCATTGCCTGGTACTTCATGAAGTAAGCTGTAACTCTCCTGGAGCTCTTTGGGAAAAGCTGACTTCCTTGTTGGCATGACAGCAAGCCTACCTGTGGTTACGCAACAGGTCCTGTTAGCATGATGAGCTAGGCTAGCTAAGCAACAGTCAACTGAATCAGTTTTTAACAGTCCCTTGCGGCGCATTATTTGTGTTTTCCTATTTGTTAAAACAGCATTGGCAACAACACTGTTAGACATATACACAGACAAATCAGCGTTGTAAGCATAGTGTATTATTTTTGGTTGTTCAACACCGGGACAGGGACTGTTCAAAACCAGGACATATTAGGGTTTAATAGATATAGATATCGATAACAAATGCCTGAAGTTGACCCCTTTACACACGAATTAAAGACCCTGTTTTTGCAGTATTGTGAACTTTCTTTCTGTGGCCACATTCCTCAGAGAAACAAACTTCATCCGACTTCCAGGTGAAGCTGCGTACTGCTTTTGACAGTCTGTGCTAGCTTTTCCAGAAAACGAACCTACCATGGACGAATGAACAGCGAAAAGATTGATGAATCCAGATGATTAAACTTCCACAACAATAAAAGAACTGGAAGGAAAACAACAAAAGACAAGTGGACGTTAGAGGACGTACAACTAACAACAAATGTCAAGATTGCTACTTTACTTTACGGTAACCTTCAGGTGTAAAAAGAAAAAAACTTGCTAGAGATTTATAGGTTATGTTCGATGCTATGCTTGGATTGGTACATTAAAAAAAAACCCTGTGAGTGTTTTCATACAAATTAAAAAGGCAAAATATATGTCAATATATCAGAACATCTGGACCTAATCATTAGTTTCCCACTGTTTTATGATGTGCATGTGTGGAATCCATCTCAGTGCCCCCAATATGTTCCCCTCTTTTAAAAGGCATTCAAAAAAAAAACATCTTTTGACAAACTCCATTAGGTTGCATAATGAGCTGGGAGGCTAAAATGAGATACTGATTCACCATCATTTTGTTCAGGGGAATAGTGGCACAAGTGCTCTGTGTTAGCACTGGCACTAACAGCACTCCTCTCCGTCACACTGCAGGGTGTACACAGTTACTTGACACCTCTCGGGTTGATGACGGCTCCTCAGGTAATACCGCGTGTTGACCTTTCACGACACAAACCGCTGCAGCTCTTCCCCTGCGCTCTGGCTTTGTGCTCCACCTCCCCTTATCCCCCGTCCACATCAGTGGACAATTTTAGCCCTCGGTGCCGAGTGCTGCCATAGCAGAGCCTCTGGCAGGTTGCCAGAGCTGAAGACAGGAGGGAGAAGAGAGCGTGTGAGGGGGAGGGGGGACTGCGAGGGCGACCAAGCAGTGAGAGGAGAGGGAGAGAGATGGAGAGAGAGAGAGAGAGGGAGAGAGAGAGAGAGAGAGAGAGTGTATAACTTTGGGAAACATTGGAAGAGGCAGCATCGGGAACAAACTTTTCTCTCTTGGCTGCTTGCTTTTGGACTTTTCACATTTCATCAGAGACTTGAGTGTTGACAGAGCGGAAAAAACAAGATGATCATGTGTTTGCTTTAGTTTCACAATCTTTTTCTCTGTTCTTGTGATCAACAGAACTAGTTTTTTTGTTTAGTTTTCTTTGCTCATTATTGCTCCTCTGTCTGAGCTTTGAAGAAAATCCTTCCAAACTTCGCTTTCCAAGAGTGCGAAGCTGGACTGAAGAACACACACATATACACACACACACACACACACACACACACACACACACTCTTTAACACACACCTGTTGTCGCTGAGGATTCCCCGGGAGTGCTGTCATGGGCATCTGCGTCACTCTTGCTTGAGGGAATCTGTGCGTCGGTGCAGCTGTCATCTGGCCGTGGCCTCGGTGAATGTTACAGTAGAAGTTGGCCTGCCAGGCGAGGGGTAGAGGAGGGAGATGTCAACGTACTACCCGCGCACCAAGGACCTGACTCGCACCAGGAAGTCACTGACAGAGTCCCCGCCGTCCTCTCCGTCCCCCACAGACAAAAACTACAGAGTAAGATCGGGATGTTTTCTTATACAGACTTTACAATTTCCAAATCTTTATCTCACTTTGTATGAATCATTTTAAAATGCTGTTTAAATCATCGATTCGCGTAGAATATATATTTGATTAAGTTAACAGTAATTGACTCTGTACTCTGTTCATTTAAGTTTAAGAGAACACCTTTTTCCCTAGAATAAAAGTGATCCATAAAGCAGATAACATTTTCTGGATTGAGACTGTTACTGCTATTCATTTACACATTGATTACCATTGATTCCATTGAATGCAGATTTATCTGTGGCTATTCAATTATTCTTTTTTAATTTCAAAGCACAAAAACAAAATATTCTTTCATTTCAGCCTCTTAAGCTTTAGAAACCGCCTCTAATATTTGTCACTTAGTTTCAGAAATGAAATATGTTTACAGTTTATGATAAAAAAAAACATCAAACAAAAGTAAAACTACACAATGCATTCTATCTCATGACATTATTCGACGTAGTTATGAATTGAGAAAATCCAGGCCGATGAATGTATACCTGAAATGATGTGTAAGCTGCAGCCTAACAAAGCATTTTTGTATTTGGACATGTTTAGATTTCTGTTTTACAAGCAGAAATTCAAACATTTAATTAACAACAATTACTTAACAGTTACATTAATAATATGCATTTTCTTAACTAGTCAACCTCTCCTGATTTACTCATTTAGTTTATCAAAGTGATCTAATAATCTGTGATCTATGTATCTTATTTGGTGACTTATTTGAAGCCCTGAGAGTCTGACTCAAGTTCCTGGAAAAAGATTTTTTTGGATTGAAAACATTCCTTCTGTAATTTCCTGTCATGTTTGTTTTTCTGTCTTAAGTGTTTTATTCTCATGGGCGTTGTTTGACTGTTGTGTTTATGTCCCACTGAGCTGACAGATACATTTAAAGGGACAGAAAAGAGTAGTAGTCATTTTGCTGCACACATTTTCTCATGTGATGTCATGCTGTCCTTCAGACAGTGAATGATACCAGTGGATGCTGTCATGTTTCTGTTATTTTCTTACTGACGCCTCAGTGCTCTGTATCCATGGTGAAACTCAGGAATTCATTTTTCCATGATTTCAGCCCAAATCAGATTGGGTTTGGTTTTTTTTTTCATGGGAGAGAAGATATGATGCAGAGGGGGCGTGGACTCAGATTGAGGGAGTATTTTTAGACTCACCACAATGTTTTGATGAGAGCAAACCTGGTCCTCTTTCGTGAAACACAATCTGTGTTACAGCTGTGAACCACAGGAGGAAGTATAAACAGGAACCAATCTGCATAATTGGACGACACTCATCTTTTGGCAGATTTTAAAAGTGATGGCGCTTCAACCAAGTCTATTCACTCAAGAACTGTAAAATTGAGGTTCTTGAACTCTACTTCCATCGGATGCTACTTTATACTCCTACATTGCCACCTTTTACTTTGAAATTATTTTTACCACAAGGACATGTGTGTAATATTGACAGCTAAAGCTAGTAGATAATTATCAAGTTTGTTAGCAGCCTCCAAAAACTACACTCTAAAACATAATTGTCAAAAGTAACACAACACGTGTTAATTTTTAGCACATCCGAGTGTTGAATTTGTGACAAATCTTGTTGTGTTACCTCTAACACAATCAATGTATAAGCAAATGAAACACACACACTGTGTTACATGTGCAAAGTGTGTTCACTTTAACGTGTCAGATGGTTTGATTTAGACTGTTTAAGTCCTAAACATAATCATAAAAAACAAAGATTAGAGAGAAATAATGAAAAAAAGGTATTTACCAAGGAGGTTTAATTAAGGGTTTTCTTCTTTTTGTGCCCGAATACTCATCTAACTACCATTCATATTTTGCTTGTGATTGGCAACCATGGACTACACCATCACTTCCACTCTGACTAGCCACAGCTGTAAAATGTACACATCTTAATTGAACTTAAATTGGATTTTATTTTTAAAGAACAGGGCAGTATAGTTTACCATTGTGGTATTAACACCTTTACATAAGCAAACAATCTCATTACTTCTTCCAAAGTGAGGCATGTTGAGTCTGTGCTCTTTAAAAAGAAGACGATGCTCACAGTGGCAGGTCAGCCTCAGACTTACAGTTAAGGGTTAACAGCAAAGGGAGGAGGGCTAAAGTGAGAGAAGGTGAGTGAATGTGGAAGAAACGTCTTTTATGGTCGTGATCCTTGTGTCAGTCCCAGTGGTTGGAGTGAAGTGTGTGTGTGTGAGAGAGAACGTTTTTTTGTGTTTGTGTATGTGGCTCAGATTTTCCGACTGCATAATCCAGTCAGCTCTAAAGCGGTGATGCTTTGACAGGAAGGGCAGGGAAGACACTCCAGAGATGAGAGAATGTGTTAAAAGTCTCCTAAGGATGATTTCAGCCGCAGCTCTTTCATTCTACTGTTAACATTATCAGGCAAGGATGCTGTATCTCTGAGCTCATGCAACCCCCCCCCCCCCCCCCCACCATCATGAAACCTAGAAGCCGCTGTGCTTACAGAGCGCCCGTGGTTCAAGCCTGCACCCGTTTGGAGGCTGTTTCCATCAGTCTGACACCCTGTTGTTTTTTCTCCCCCTCCAGTTGATATTCTCCTCCTGCGTCGGCTCTGCCTCACATACTTTGCTGAGCCTCAAAGGCCACACTGACTCCTCTGTTTTCTCCTAACAAGGGAATCACTCTGGTGCGGCTGCTATCAGACGTAGAATTTCAACTATGGTTCAGTTTCTGGCTTTGGCTGGATTTTGAATTAACATGACGCAGACATACATGTGAGAGCATGCGTGACAGTTTGCATCCCTTCTTTTAGTAAGCTCACTGTGGATTTCTCGGGGAGTATACGTTTTAATAAACGCATTTCACCGATTCGCTAATCCTGTAGTGTGAAATGGGTTTGGGAACTTGTAAACTTGAAAGAGTTTAGTGGGAGACGATTGAGTAACAGTTCCTCAAAAAAGCAGACTCTGTGATGATTTATTCATGAAAACTAGGCAGCCAATCAGCCCGGCTGATTAATGCATTTCTACCAAATCTTGCACAGGAATCTCCTCTGCATTGCCGAGAGGTTGGAGTAAGACAACTCCTCTTACCTCCATCCTTGGCCCTTTTTCTATCGAGGTCATGGAGGTCTGTTTTTTCCTGGATAGCTCTGCGAAAGCACATGACCACATAAGGACAAGCAGTGCTGGCTCAGTTATGTAAACACTTGCTCCTTTGCCGCTGCATGAAATATTCCCCCCAACTAGTCAAATAAGAGAGCACGAATAACTGTGAGCTCTTTTCCTTTTGACATCAATTGTCCTCGTATAAAGCGCATTACGCACCTACATCTGCTTCTTGTCTCCGACATCTTGGACAACCACACAAGATGTTTATTGCAAAGCTGTTTCCAAAAAAGGTGTTTAAAGCCCCGCTCCTCATGGCAGAAAGCAGCTCTTAGTATTGAAATTTATGAGAACAGTTTGTGAGACTGCATCAGATACTGCGAAGACATCATGGACCATTCTTTCCTCATATTACCATCATCTCTGTTTCTCTGTTCTGGTCTGTTCCTGATAGAAAATAGACACTTCAATCCATTGATTCCAAAACCTAGAAAAGAGTTGTGGTGGAAACTCTCTTTTACCTGTGCTTTTACAAAGGCCTAATAAAACAAATGAATTCTTCTTTTAAGACATTTACTATTTACCAAGTATGAATGTCGTCTGAAAGTTTTAATTGTTGTAAGGCCTGGCTTAGTAGCCGAGCTTGTTTCCAGTGAAACAAGATAACCAGCTAAGCTAACATATTCTGTAGCTCAGCTAGCATCCAGTCCCTTTGACTGCGTTCATCTGGAAAAAAGTGCGGGGAAAACTAAGATTTCATATTAGAAACTGCTTTGTTTTGGGATTTAAAGGTTTATTTATCGTGATTTCACTTTAAAAAAAAAAAATCTGGCTCAAAAACATGTGATTTGGGGGGGAAATTACTTACTTAGATAATTACTTATCTGGCTAAAGTAGTTGCTGGTGGTAGCCATAATCTATTATTACAATACAAGGATGCTTTTCTGGAGGAGCAGTTTCAAGTGCACTGCAAAAACTCAAATCTAAGCAAGTGTATTTTTTTAACTTAAAGAAATCTATAGTACACTTCTTTTAAAACACATTCAACTGACCTGCAGATAAAAAAATATATATTTCAAGACTTTTAAAGGAATACATTTGGCCTACATTTTTTATAATAAATAAATAAATAAAAATCCACCAATGTGGGACAAGATACCTTCACTTGTTGAGTGTCTTGAAGTAAGATGTACTGATTAATTTAGATGATTCATCTCATTTCAAGACACTCAACAAATACATTTTTCTTGCCCCATTGGCAGATTTAAAAGAAATCGTATTCCTATAAAAAGAAGCCTTATTATTTTTACTTTTCATATCTTGAGATAAGACGTTTATATGGACTTGGCAGATAAGTGTGGGTTATAATTAGCGTAATTCAGGGCTGTGTTTAAGATTGTTCTGATAATGGTGAACAGGGAGGATCTGTACTGGAGGACACTTTTATGTGTCATGCTCATATGCGCATCATTTATCAACCAGCAATAGTGAGTTATTTTTATTTGCAGAAACAGGTCTTGCAAAAGATCTTCATCAATACCTTTAGAATCAGAGAACCTTTTAAAACAACTTATTCAGTGTATGACAAATTTCCCCAAGTGGACAAGAAAGTGTATCGTGTCATGTGACTTGTTTTAGCATATCAAGGTCGTGGACGTACACTTTTGTACTACAAGTTCTGTGCCAATCATTTAATCACATCTATGAGTTAGTGGGATTTCTAAAAACACAGACGCTCGAAATACAAAAATAATCTCCTCCGATTTTAGCACAGACTCCTCGGTGAAATGGAAAACAAATTCTGATCACAACAGGCAGCTTGGCAGCCATGTATACTGGGCTAGTCATTGCAAAAAAAAAAAAAAAACCTGCCAGGACAGTCTGCTATCAGTCTGTTGTCTGGGGTCAGACGTCAACCAGCCACACAGGAGATACTTAGCTTCTGATGTCATGATGTCATCTTTATGCTGCAGGCTTTTGCGTGGCTGCCGCCTGTTCTGAGAGATTAACCGGGCTCACATGGAAGGTTTGACCTGTGTGAACCCTGTCGCTGCAGTGTTGGGGTGAATTATATCTCAGTTCTTCATGCAGTTCTTCCCTCTGGGACTTCAGGTCTCTGAGCACGCTGTGATAATTCACTTGGAAGTTTTGTTTTTGTTCTCTGTAGTCTCAAAATGGAAAATATTTCACTGCCAAGCCTCTGTTGGGTCTTATCAAGCAAATAAATCTTGATCCAACCGTCACAGAACATTTTTTTCCCACTGTGTTGTTCCCATGCTGTGGTGCAGAATGATCAAACTAACAAGGTTTTTGTCTTTGTTTTTTTTTCAGCATGAAAGATTGTCAAGGTAAGGATTTAGCATTGTTTTCGTTCTCCTGTGATACATACCTGTATTTCCTGACAACAACAAAAAAAACTGCTGCCCTTCATACAGCAGCATTGTGCGCTGAATGTGTTGCTCTTAGGTATGACTCCAGTGGTGAGAGTGCAACAGACAAACCACTGGGCCGCACCAGCTCTTACTCACGGAGAGAGACGAGGCTGGGTGCTTTGAACAGACAGGAGCAAGACGCCACCACCAAAGACTATAAGAAGGTAGTAACTTCTACCTGACTCTTAAACAAGCACAATACCTCTGGAAGGATTCATGTGATGGAGAAAACTTGGGTTCATGCCACAGTGTGCCTGTTGGATAACCAACCAGATCTTTCTATTTGTAACTGTTCAATAAGGGCAAGCACCTGGATATTTGAAATGACATTATTTAAAGGCTAATGTATATATATATATATATATATATAATAATATGCGACATTCTGAATATTAATACAGCAAAATCCAAAATACCCTATGTAAATATATTTTGGAGTAATGACTTCCTAAAAAGAGAGTAAAGTCAAACTCCCTCTGGATTTGTTGTTCTGAACTCTGTGTTCATGGACCGGATGGCGCTACCCTTCAATCATCGTATGTTTTTGGATGTTTTTTGGATGTTTTCGTATGTTTATGGATTTTTTTTCCCCCGAGTGAACCCTCTCCAAGCTCCAATATTTGTTTTAATTTTCAGATGTATGCAGAAGCTTTGCATGAGAATGAGAGGCTCAAATCCAGGTTGCAGGACAGTAAACAAGAACTTGTCAAGATACGCTCCCAGCTGGAGAAAGTTACCCAGGTACAGAGCAAAAAAAAAAAAAAAAAAAAAGAATGTGAAAATGGTTAATTCAGTCATATTTTTACCATAGTACCTTTTCCATTGAGGTGCCAACGGGAGGAGTTAGCTGATTTCTTAATGAAATCATGTTCATAAGATTATTATTATTTTTGCGATATTTTCTGCCAATACTTTGTAATAACATCCTCATTCTAACTCCTAGAGGCAAGACAGAATGTCAGAGAGATCTTCAGCACTTGTTTCGGAGAAAAGGGTAAGTGTCATGGCAACCTTTTGGCATTTTGGTCTTTGCTTTGTTCATGTTCTCCTGCGCTATCATAATGGATAAACACCCATTTCTATCTTGAGCTTTCTTGGTTGTTTTTTTTTTTTTGTTCACATTGGGTTTCCAAAGGACCATTGATGTATTTATTTTTAGTGTTTTATCTTCATTTACAGGAAAAACAAGCTCTTGAGAAAAGAGTATCAAACATGGAGGATGACTTAAAGGTCAGTGAATGCAAAATAAACTGTGCTAACACACCTTGGCAAGTTACATGTAGTTTATTCAGCAATGTTTTTGCAGACAACATAAAAACACTAACAGTTTTTGAAGATATACACCTTGCAGCCAGGCCCATCTCACTCGTGCTAAATCAAGCAGACTTAAAGTGTTTTCACAGAGCAAACACACACACACACACACACACACACACACACACACACACACACACACACACACACACACACACACACGTAGCCTAGTCCAGGGCTTTTGGTTAGCCAGGTGGATTTGGAGTCAAGGAGAGGGAAGGTTAATGCTTCAGGCTCATTACCCACACTGTTCTGCTGGGCCACTTCCTGCCAGGCTAAGGAGGAGCCTGTGCTGCTGCTCCTCTGCTCCACTTATCCCACTGTTGGGGTGAACATTGTGACCTAGTTCCAGCTGAATACCGGACCCCGTCCAAGAGCAAAAGACCTGCTTTTGTGAGACATTCCTGCACTGTGTGTTTTCTGCCTCACAGAGAAACACGGGGCAGAGCAGCAAAGAGACGTCAGGCCTGAGTAAACGTGAACTGTACTTTGTTTTCAGAAAGCAGTCACACATTAACAAGATTATAATTTGATTGTTAGAGGGAATTACAGCAACATTGTTGTACCGTAATCATGGCTCCGGTCTGAGAAAGCACAATATGCAGCCAATGATGACATCTTTAAAAATAGGACACATGAAGAAGTGTGGTGTGCCAGAAACAGATGTTTGTTGTTTGTTGTCGTGGTTCCCTCAGCAGGACGCCCCAATGCGGTTCCGCTGTGGGTACCAGCCCTGAGAGCAGGCTGTCTCAGGGGGAGGGGGGATGGTGAGTGCTCGCAAAGAAGTTTAGGAGTGATTGACACTTGCCTGTCACCCCACTATATTCTGTTCTGACAGAGATTCAGGCATGTGCACACGTGTGAACACATCACGGGATGAACTTAAAAATAGGAGTTTTAGATTCAAGGCACTCACTCACAAAGTCACTTATTCACAATAGCTAAGTTACAGATGCTCCACAAGGGGGAGCTGCTAAGTCAATGTCAGATTGTTGCTAGCACGCTATCTGCTAGAGAGGAAACTGGAAGACAATTTAAGACTCTCAGATGTGAAAATGTCAGTGTTGTCTTCTTTGGGCAAGCAGCCGTTGAGAGTGTGAAGTTATTCAGAATATGCACATTTGACATTCTGACGGTTACATAAGCATCAAAACTGCAGAAGCTTTTACTCATTAAGTTGACATTATCACCCGGGCGCAGGTTGTACTGTAACAACAAACTGTATCTAAGAAATGGAAATACACACATCACTGTGACGTCATCTGCTGGTTTGTAAGTACTGTTTGAAGCCTGAAGTCTGGCATTTCCATGTAGTCATCTTGATATTTTTGGAGCCAGATCTAATAATAGAGAATGAAGAGAGGAGCTCGGTTTTAGCATACAGGAGCTAATGCTTAAGCTAGCCTGGTTAGCAAATCGAAATGTGTTTTCTACAGAGGCTGTGATATCATCAGGACACTAGTTAAGGCAGGCAAAAACAAGAACAAGAAGAAATGAAGAAACAAGCAGCTGAATCGATGAGCTTTTTAAACGGAAGTGAAGAAGACATTTTAAGCTTACAGTGTTAGAAACATGTCAATCATGGTGGCTATGCCGTTAAGCACACCCACAATGATTGATCTTTTTCTCTAAAAAGAAAAATACTTTCATGTTCATACATCATGTTTATTTAAAGAACACTTAACCAAATACTTTTTTTTCTACTATATTGACTGTATAAAACATGGATGTAGTCTAAGTGACATCACCATTTCAGAAGGAGAGATGTGAAGCCAAAAGATGGTAATCGCCTATTGGACATGCTTTCTCCACCTAATTTACGATCAGTCTAGAAACAGGGAAAGAGTTGGAGCTGATGCGGGCCTTAAGCCTACTGGCAAACAGCTACAATCTCACCTGTCAGTCAACTCAGACACACCCCTAATAGTGCAAATATATCTTATGTTTAAAATCAGAATGAATGAGTGGTAACTTTACCCTCGTACAGTTTTATTTTTACCAATAAAGAAATGAGCTATAGAGTTTTTGCGCTTTCAGCTGGACATTTGAGTGACTGCTTTTTTTTTTGTTGCACTTCCTGATTGGCTTCATTTCAACTCTGGAGGTTGCTGCTTGTTTGCAACCAGTGAAGACATCCCTCTGTCCTTTAACAAGAATGAAGGTTTCAGTCACTTAAACACCGCTTTCCTTTTCTACGTCCATTCTTTTAAATACAGTCTATGAATAGTCGAAACCCTTCTGGCACTGCGCCTATATACTGCATAGCTGACTGGTTTCCAATGTAGGTGTTTCACATCACAAAGGCACTTTGTCTCCTGCTTTCTGCTTTGAAATATAATCGATTTACTAATGTGATATTACTTTGCAGGGCGTTACATTTCTTACAGAGACGCTGAATTATTCTCGACAGCCTCTGAAACGTAATTAATAGCAAACGTGTTGAATTATCTGCAGGACTTGAGAGTGCGGTCGGATCTAATTTCATATCAGAGGGCTCAATATTAAGAAAGTCTAATAAAGGATACTGATCATTATGTATTCTAGCCTCATTCTGCTGTTCTCTTCCTTCTAGACAAGGGCACCTCTCCAGAAACTGATCAGATTTATTCTGTATGCATGAACTGTCAAATCCAGAACACAGCCCGGCTTTAGTCAATGTTTTTAGTGTTGCGAGAACCAGCTGGATGTACTCCTTAAATCATATCCATGGCCATATTCAAATCTGTAAAAGTGTGTTTGGTTAGCCTGAAACACTACGAAATGTGTGTGTGAGTGTGTGTTCTGTGGTTTACCCTCAGGAATGGCGTCAAACCACAGATGTTTCAATCCAACCACATGGAGGTTTGCCTCAAAACGTTTGGCAAATAGGAGGGGGGAATGAATCTTTTCTTTTCCTTATTCCAAACCAGAGCTCTCTGCAAAGTCTGAAATAGTAGAGTGAATTCCTATGAATTTTATATACCCTCTATTTTGCAACTCTATGCATAAAATAGCATTTCATCAGCCCACCACTTTCCATATACTCCCAAACTCAAAGAGAAAAAGCTTCTTTATTTTCTTTGTCTGTTGCAGCTTTTGCTATTTCTTCTCAAAATCTCCCTCTTGTATAAATACTGGTTTATATAAGTTCCTCTGATCTGTTATTGTTTCATCTGTCTGTGTGGCTGTGTGGGCACTTGTATGAGTGGATATGTCTGAGTCTTTCTCTCTGCACATGGCCTGCCCCCCCAACACTCCCCCTGCATGCTTTATGTCTGCCCCTCTCTGTATCTCTCTCCTCCTCTGTGCAGGCTTTCCCTGCTCTGGCTCAGGTCCAGAGCTTGCGGAGGGTGAATGAGTGTCTCCTGGCTGAGAATAGAGCCATGCTGCGCGTCCTCGCCCGCCTCTCTGAGACGGCGTCCATGCCGGAGACGGAGGACCTCTGATCCTCTGACATCATCTGTCCTCCTTCCTCCTCCCCCCACCCCTCCCTCCTCTCCCCCTCCTCAGCCACATAACTTCTACACTCCTCTCTCCTCCTGGTGCCTCTTCAGCCCCCTCGTCCTCTGCTGTGTTCCTCTCAGGCAGGTCCTGCACCTTCCCCATGCTCACTCCCCCCAATTGCAATGCATCTCTTTCTGCACCCTTTTAACCCAGTCCTCTTTATGGCCATCATGGGCCAACACAGCTGACCCCTTCCCCTTTTAAAAAAAAATCATCATATGCTTCTTTTAAAGTGCATTTTTATTTATATTTTCCTTTCACAGGGCTTGACACAAACATTGCATTACATTTTTTTGGGGGTTCTCATCTAATTTAAACATTCACATGAGAAGTCGGCATCATCTAAAACAAATGTGTTTTTAATGTTAATAGAGTTAGCCTAATGTTTCGCATGGAAATAGCCATGCTAGTCAATTTCCCAGAGGAAATGAAATGTGTCGGCGCAATGGCCTCAAAATGAACAAGATGTGTGCCACCGACTGAGATGAAAATGTTGATATTACGTTTTGGTTTATGAACCTTGTCAGAGAAGAAAAAGACAAATACGATACTTAAAGGCTCTTATGTCTGTATGCTAAATATGAAGCTTTAGCCAGGAAACACTTCTCTTAGATTAGCATAAATGAAGATAGAAACAGTATGTAAAATGTAAAAGTATGCCCAAAAGCACATGTCAAGCTAACTCGTAAATTTGTTAAATAAAAAACGAAAACAATTTGGCAACCGCATGGTCATGACATAGCTTCAGGAGGTAAATACATCTGGCCTAGTAATAGCCCGAAGTTCCAGCACACAACCTCTCATAAACCATTTAAATCACTGTTGATTTCTTTGGCATGTTAAACATACTGTACATTGTGTTGATGAGTTCACCCCAGAGGCCCTGTTTAGAGAGATTTGTTAGATTTAAACACAGACTAGTTAGCTTTCCACTCCTGTTTCTAGCTTCATGCTAAGCTATGCTAACAAGCTGATGTCATTTCACATTGTTGTTTTTTTTATTCTTTACTTTTGTATTTGAACTGCAGTTTACATTACAGAGCACCTGTACTTTGACAAATCTATATTTTATTAAAAAAAAAAATAATGTGGTTAACTGCTAGTATGCCTTTTACTGATTTATGAGATTCTACCCAGAAGTGTTTTTTTCACTGGGAACTGTGAGATATGCTAGTGGTTAACCTGAAATATGCACTGTCTCCAACATTTAGCTTCCCTTTCTGCAAAAGAGTCCTTAAAACATGAAACATGAGAGTTGTATCAATAATCTCACCTGACTCCGATGAAGAGCTATAAAGCCATACGCCCCAAAATGTTTTGCTATTCCTTTTATTGCATTTAAAACCTGCATTAACATAATTACACATGAAATTAACTTTAATTTTGGGCTATGTAATCCTAGGGAGTGACAGAGTAAAAGAAAACAGAGAAGGGTCTCCAAACCTGTGATTTTCCACAGGTTCTGAACACGTTGATCCTCATTTGCTCCTTTGCTCACTCACCAGTTTTGGGTGATATGTCACAGCTAGCCTCGAGCTGAGGGTTATTGTTTGTCTCTAGTAGAGGGGAAATACTTTGGCAAAGAGGCTGGATATTTTTAGTCATTGCTCCTCATGAGAGACATGACCTAGATTTTAGAAATTGACCCTCTCTCTCAGTTTTCTCTCTTTCTGACGTTTTTCTGTTTCACCTTCCATATAAAGGCCATATCGTCAAAGTCACTCCTCACTTGCATGAAGTAACGTAAAGCATGTCATCATTGCTTGGCCTCAAACTTTACAGAGGGACAAGTTTCAGTGATTTTTTTTTTTGTGTAGTGACAGAACATATTTTATCATTTTAGTGGATATAGTCCTGGTGAATTGTGTCATCTTACCACCTGAAGCTAAAAACTTCACAGTATCCACAAACCATTTAACATATATCTCTGTGTGCATAACTGTGATGATGATATCATTTTCTAATTAAATTTCTTTCCCTCTGCTGTCCCAGATCTTAACAGAGCTCAAGTCAGACAATCAGCGGCTAAAGGATGAGAACGGGGCTCTCATTCGCGTCATCAGCAAACTGTCCAAATGAAAGCATGTCTGAAGCTCCTGTTCTGTGTTTGTGGACGCTCAATCCCTGATATGAACGTTTTAAGTACCCGTGATGTGACTCCTGTCATGTGAGCTACAGTGCCAGCCAGATTTAAATTCCTTTTGGGACGTGGTAAACATCTAAGGAGAAGTGTTTAGATGTTTCAGGCAAATTTGAGTCACTGCGTTGACAGAGTTACAACAGTTTGAACTTAAATATGTTACATCGTAAGGTTTTTCCACATGAACGAAACTGGGACCAATAATACTGTTTGAATGAGGCCCAGTTGAACAAATCCAGGGGGTTTGCATGAAGGTATTGTTTATAATATTATTATACATAATCATCACACTGAGACTTCACGTTTGCTGAGACATCATGCACTGCAGAAAAGTATTTTAATAGTTTTTCCTAGTTGTGAAAAGGTGAGAAGCTTATTACGTCAGTCATTTCTTGTCATAGCACTTACCGGTATGTCAATTTCTTGGCATGACAATAGATTTAAAATCTTTCTAAAGTTAACAAATTCATTAATGTATTCTTAATATATGCCTGTGCAGGTAAAATACAGTCTATCTTTACAACTTAAAGGTCACATATTATGCAAAATACACTTCACCATGTTTTCCTAACACTAATATGTGCCTCTATTTTCCTATAAAACCCCCCATTATGAGAAAAGTCCATCCTCTTCGTCTTTGGCCTGCTTCACTTTTCAGAAAATGTGTTCTCAAACAGACCGTTTGGAAAATGTTTCTTCATGACATCACAAAGGGCAGTAACCCCCGCCCCCAGGTGGGTGACACTGCCAAAGCTAGGTGTTTGCTCTGCCCTCTGAGTCTGCCTTCTCATCCCCCATTTGCATTTAAAGCTACAGACACAGAAACAGCCTGTTGTGAGCAGGGCTGAATATAGTCATGCTAAAATACAGGATTAGAGTGGATTTATAACGGGAAACTTCCCAGGCATGTTTAAGGGAGACTTATTTAAACTGGTTGAAAAGGAGGATAATACGTGACCTTTAAGGGCACCTGAGTAGCAACAAACATGGAACCAAGCTGCTATGAGGTGTACTTTTCAACTTTTCACTAAAAGAAAAATCTTCAGCCTCTACCACACATTTTGAAGCCTTCAGCTGTTTTCACAAATTACATTTTTACTTCATTATAACCATAAAATATGCCTCAGGTTTGTTAGTGAGCTGTTCCCACTCACTCCCCTGAACACTTGATGCAAAATTCTGAAATGTTTTTTTATCCAAATCAATAGAAAAAACATCCATATTATTTTTAAGCCGCCCAAGTGAGAGAGCCCTGGGATAATTCTTATGTATTACATAAATGAAGCAATTTGCAAAACATTTCCAGCTGTTTTTTCTATATTCCAGTCAAGTCTTGATGACTTCTAAAATTGCCTTCTTTTTAAATAAATTGATGTTATATATGATGTCCTCTGTGTATTTGGTAGCCAAAGAGGACCACATATTAGCCCAAAAAGCCAGGGCCAAGGTTATGCACTTCAATAGTACACATAGTCAGTGCTGCTCTTGGGCATCACTAGAAGAATGTCATGTAATTTAGTGTCAGCTGGATTCTCTTTATTAGTTGTTTGGGTAGCTTCCGCAGCCATTCTTCGGTCTCTTTAGCGTAGGACGTTATTGAAGATTCTTTTATCAACTGACCAAGCTTAAAAAACAAAACGACGACAGAGGAGGCCATCTGTGAGTGTGTGTGTGTGGGTGTGTGTGTGGGAAAGGAAATACCTGTGTTATGTTGTATTAAAGAGATCTATTTATTTATTTATGCATTTCTTAGTTAAAAATCTTTATACTTAGATATATTTCCTTTCATGCATATTTGTTTTTGAACTGTTGTCAATCTTTCTTTTAGGTGATGAAAACACAAATGCCAAAATCATCCACAAATAGATGCACAGGAAAAAAAATCACTGCTGACATCTTATCCTGCACAATATTGTGTGATCTTATTAAGCACAATCCAATGTTCTATGAAATACCCTGTTGCTGGCCCTTTATATTAAAAATGGTGCAGATTACTTACAGTTTTACTTGATGGTGTTAAGCTACTACAGCCACTCAATTAAATCCTAACTTCATTAAACCTATCAGCTTTCTGTTCAGATCCTTTTCAAGACCCCATGTAGCCTACATTAAATTCACTGTGCATGGTGCTGCATTTAATAGAAATCATTCGACAAAATATCTTGTCATGATAAATCAGAAAATAAATCCATGGAGCCTTATGGAGGTTCTTTATGAAGCTAGAGGAGTGCCCTCAACTGTACTATAGTCCTCATTTCAATATGTTCCACTTTTCTACTTTTGTTTCTTGAACTTGAATGAAACCTTAAGATGGCTAATTTGCTCCAGATTTTTTCCATTATATTTTTACTTCTCCTCCTGGTTCCCTTTTTTGTGTGCATTATCATGGTGTCGTGAAAGCCTGTTTTTGGCAGGGCACATTTCTTTTTTAAATGCGTGACACAATAATCTAAGTAATTTAATTAATCAAACAATCTATCTAATCCACAAAGAATTAGACGGATAAATGTATCTCTAGAACAAAATGTGCTTTTTTTCTGTATCTTATCTCATTGGATGCATTAGACAAAAAAAATAATTTGGCTGTAGATTTTATAAGTGATAAACGGTGTGATGGGAATGATTTTGGCATTTGTCTTTTCTTCACTTACAGGATGAAATGTTCCTATTGTTTTATGTGTTTCTTTGAAGACGTGATGCTTCTGGAGTCCAAACAGAGCAGCGTGCTGTAACATCAGTGTTATATTTGGTCACATTTACACTAAAGATAGAACACATTGTATGCTGCAGAAATCTTGAACTATGCAATATATTGTTTTGAACTGTGCTGATGATAGCTTAATACACATACAGCGGTTTACTCACTTTGCTTAATAAACTGTAAAGGAAAGATAATGTTTCTCTGTGTGGCATTAATGAATTATGAATCCAAAATGATTGGGAGCCAGCTGAGCTGAACACACTGCATATCAAACACAAACAAGTCATGGTAATTAAAAGGCCTTTATTTCCTATTTGTCTTTTTTTTACAGAACTGGTAACACATATGATAAATTTGTAATAAGTTATTTGGTTCCCTTGATAACTTTAGAAGGATCCCCAACGTTTGTCCACATAAGGGTCAAGAGGAGTTTGTGAGCAACGTTTGTGTCCAGTCAAGGGCTAAAGCATGCGATCCACAGTAGGCACAAGTACTGACATGAACACGCGCACCACAACACTAGACACGAAGAAACACAGCTAGAGGACACAACCTGACCGTCCTCCCACGCTTTTAAAAGATGATGAAGAAGAGAAAGAGGCGGGAGAAAAGAAAAGGAAAAAAGAGTCTTGAGAGTACAGTTGCATCAGGGATGAGGCATGGAGGACTAAGCGCTCAAGGGGGGAGTTTGGTACGGTCCTGCATGTTTGGCAGTATACAGTATGTCCATGTTGTAAACATGAAGGCCGGCTTTCTTTACGCTCAGCAGAAGCAGATTCCGTGGAGAAATCAGTGAGCCTGCTTCCTATCGACTCTGATGGAACATAGCTGGTTACATTTAAACAGGACACAGACGCAAACAGAAAGCAAATGTGACTCTTGCATTGATTCCAATACAGACCTACATTCTACATTAACAGCATACATCACAACGAAAAAAAAAAAAAAAAAGGACAGAAAGGAGTGATTACACACTAAGAATACAAAGAAGAAATACAGCGAGTAATAGAGGAGACAAGACAACATGTTCTTTTTTAAAGTGGTGGCTGAGAGGCTTCTCAACACATTTTGACAAGGTGGTAAAATGATCTAATGAACTTTTGGAAGCTTTCCCTTTTTAAATCCCAGCGTTTGTTCAAAATAAGACAAAAAAAAAAAGAAAGAACAGCGTGAACGGTGCTTATTGAACGGTCTGTGCACAGCTGAAACAGCAGTCAGTTTCAGATGCAGTTGTGCATAAGGTATTGTACATCTACACAGAGCAGAAAAAAACCTATATCTAAAACTTAACTGAGATCATTTGAGTGTTACGGTCATATACACACACACACATGTACATTTTAGGAATGAGTAATGGGTCCCATACATGCAGACCTGTACTGTATATTCTATTTGTATATTTGACTGTTGTTGTTTTTTTTGCACTGTTTCTGCTAGAGGGCCTTCACTTTAAATATTTATCTGACACATAGCCTACAAGCACACACAGCTCCCACTCCCAGTTTCTGTCCCCCATAGAACTCAGGTGGTCAAGTGACTGTGGTGACCCAAGCAGAAAAAGCAAGAAGTAAAGAAATCGATTGAATGTGCTATAAGTTTACCTGAAATCACAGTTGCCCCATCGGTCACTTGATGCGATCTGTTTGCCTCTGCATGAATTGTTATTTTGGCTTTGCCGATTCAAACATTGTTGACGAATGCTGGCAGCTGTGATCTAGTACTGGCAGTATTTCTGAAACACACTGAAATCTTATTTGTGAATTGTCCTCAGTGCATTATTTGGTCACAGTCAATAGCATTTACTGGACAGTGAATAACTATAATATTGCATTAGATAATGTGTCTTATAACACGACACATTGGCGATTGTTGCTAGAAGGGATCAATGGCAGTACTTCATAAAAAAATCAGCAAATGAGGTCAACCTAAAGGGACAGGAAAATGAATATTTTAGGAAATATTTGCCTTCTCACCTCTCAGAGTTTTTACGAGAAGAAGAGCGAGGATTGATACACCTGTTCCAGCTTTGAAGTAAAAGGCTGTAGCTAGGTGACTGCTAGCTTAGCTAAGCTTAGAGCGGAGGCTGGAAACAGGGAGGAAAAGCTTGTTCAGCTCTATACAAAGATAAAAAAGATACCTAACAGCACCTCAAACGCTCACTCTTTTACACATCTCATGTAGTTTGTCTGTACACTGTTAAACAACACTGGGTGATTTATCAGACTATTTCTTGACGCAGAGCAGTGACAATGGATTATTTTTTATTCTCCAGGAGGTTATAAAAAGTCCAGAGAGCTTTAAAAATTCTGACAGATGGATTTAGTTTCTTTTGGACTGAGCTAGGCTAACTTTTAGCTTCTGTTCTCAGCTTTTTTGCCTTAGCTAGTCTAAGCTAGGCTAAACTTGCATTCTGCTAGCTCTGGCTTTATATTTACTGCGCGAACACAAGAGGTATCACTTTTTTAATCTCTTGGCAAAGAAGATAATAATTTAATTTCAACAATTACGTCTTTGATTTCACGTCATGTGCTTGACATGATTTTCTTTTCTACGTAGGCTATTTCTGTTCATTAAAATCATAGCTCAGTGCATAGTTCTCTGGAAGTAATTCAGGCCTAAAACTTGGGTGCCACATTTGTAAGTTCCTTTTTGTTTGTTTGTTTGTTTCAGTTCTTTTGGATTTCCATATTGTTTTGTCACTTAAGAAATATGCTTAAGAAGCTAACAAAAAACAATCAGCGTGAGCAGTAAATAACCAGCAGTGTGTTATTGATTGTACATGTTTTTACGAGTACCTTCTGCAGCTAAACTGGAAGAAGAGAAACTGTGAAGAGTGGAATAGTTTGGTTCTTAAATTGCACTCAGCCCAAAGAATAGTACACACTCTCATATACTATATATCTATATATGTATATATAAATTTAGTTGTATTATTGAGAACCTATTGTGATATTAGATCTATTATTTATACTATCAAAACAAGGCATATACATTACTAATCACAATACTGTAAAATCAGCTACCTCTATGAAACAAGGACATCAACAGCTCAGAAAGTAGAAAAAGACACACTCACTCTACTAAACTCACAACTTTTCTCAATGCTCACATATACAGTAAAATGGATTTCGCCCTCTTGATGAACAAAAGACCTCTGAACGGAATGTAATTAAGAGAAACACTGGCCAAGGAAACCGAAGACATGTTGGGTTTTTTTTTCTTCATCATAAATAAACTCTAGCTACTCAGCTGAGCTCTAAAGAGTTAGTGCTTGAGTTTTATGGCTTTAGTTTTATCTTATTCATTTATCTTGTATACACATACACGTATTGTATAATAAACACAGTAAAAGAGACACAGCCGTGAAGGGTTTCAGGTCATTTAAATAGAAGTGGAAATAAAATAAAAAACTTCCAAGTGAAGAACGAGAGAAGAAGGGATTCCAAGTCATTTGTGTTCACTGGAATGGGAGGACTCATAATTTGGCCCCTGGAAATACATTTTCATACAAAGATATGGTCCAACAGACTTGATTCCGTATCAGAACTGGCATTAATATTGACTCCTACATCCACCTACAGATTGCTGAATTATTCAATCTACTTTAATGTGATTTTTCTGAATAAATCCATGCCAAATCTGTCACATAAAATTAAATGTTCTCTAGACTTGGAGGCCCCTCCATCCATCCCAAGCATTTAAAAATTCAACACATATCTTTTTAAAAAGTAATAAAATTCAGAAAAAACATTGGCCTTCAGATAAGTGCTGTAACAAAAAAAAAAAGTATGGCATAAAAATGGCATCAAAATAAGATTTTGGATCACAAGGAATTAGATAGCAAGCATGCGGCTACATTTTCATCCTACATGAACTCACACACAGTACTGGACGACACACTTGCTTAAGAATTTCAGGCGTGGAAAGGTTCTTATTAGCAGTAGTACTCTAATATTTGTATGACATTCTCTCCAATGACCCTCATGGAAAATAAATACACATTTGTTTCATTTAGAAAATATACAGTGCATCTTTTTTTTTTCCCTTCGTCGTGTTATTAAAATGACAAATGACACCCATTTACGTACACGAGATATTTTTGCTTCGTCTCTAAAACATGCTCTTATGTACAGTATTTTTGTATAAACATGCAGTATCAACGTGTATGAACTATGTATATAGGCAAAACTACACACCAATGGGTTGCTTGATTGCTTCCATGTTGCCATTTTCTTTAGTGCTGCTTCATTTAACAGAAGAACAAAACATCATGTGAGATGTGAAACATAAATCTAAACATGGTCTATGTTGGTTATACAAAAATAAAAAGTCACATTTTCCAACAGAGAAAGATACAAGAGCCAACATTCATCAAATTACCCCAAAGAATTGCGGTAATGTCTACATTGACTTTGCATTTTCTGGCACAGTCAACGGGCATTACTGATTTGAATAATTACCTTGGCACTGACTCATGTCAGGATTTTAATTATGCTTTTAACAATTTATTCAGAGCTGATTCATTTTAAATTTGTCTCGAGCTCATCCTTCATTTTTCTGTAACAGAATATTGATTAAAAAGGACGCAGCATTGAAACCTGTCTCTTTTTCATCTGAGGATTCCATTTACACGAGGAGAACCATCTGGCATGTTACATGAGCCACAGAAAACTTCCATCTCACAACATTTGATCAATAAATAAAAAAAACACAGATCAGAGAACAGCGTCAAATTACCACAGAACAGAATAATTAATACCCAGTAGTGCAATTAAATTCAACAGTTTGGTAAGCTGTGTAATATATACACATGGATCAGTGCCTCCTTCCAGACCGTGTCCTTGCAATCAAGTGAGAAATGTAATATTCAAACAATCCAAACACATACATTAAAAGCAACGGCGAAAAAAATAAAATAAAAATGCTTACAAAATGTACTCCCTTGCTCTTTATTTTAACCAGCAGTTATTCTTAAAATAAATAATTAAAGCTCTGGTTTCTGAGGGTACTTAAACACAACATTTGGATTTAAAGTGCTTGAGGAATAAAAGTGTTTGGAGTAAAAAATTAACAAAAAGGAGAAAAAAAAGCTAATGAGAACGGAAGAAATGAAGAGAACAACACCGCTTAACTGGAAGGCGTCCCTGGTAGTTGAAAATTGCTTATTTTGTTACTTTGAAGGCTTGTCTCCTTTATGACTGTAAGACGGTTATAGGGATCTTCTTTGAAGTAAAACCCTTGTGTCAAGTCCATGACTAATGGCAGTAGCACTGAACAAGTGAGATACAGAATCAGAGGCGTTGGGAGGGGAGGTGGTAGACTGCAGGCAGTACTCAACACCTTGTAAATATCATGTCATTGGTGGGTGGAATCAGTCTCTGTTGAACCTGCTCTGATATTTCCTCGCTTCTTTGTTGTTCGGATGACACTCGCAGTCAAAATATACACAAACGCTTTTTTATTTTTTCCTAACTGAAAATCCCTCCCTCCCTGTTCCCTGACATACCATTTCACGGATAAACTGAGCCTTACGTCAACCCAAAAAAAACAAGCGCTCAAGCTTTTTTTTTTTTTTTTTAGAATCCAACAATTTCCCATTTCTTGGAATATTTGAATGATAACAACCCATTTAGAGAAAAAAGGCATGGAGTTTCAGTTCCCTCTCAGTTTTCCTGAGACGACGGGTGGAAGGTTAACCAATCGAAAAAAGGCAGTGTGTTTGTGGGTAACCGGATATGTGCCTATCCCTACTCGCTACCCAACTCTAGGAATGTACGTCAAACTAACATAATCATCTAGAATGATTACTGGCAGGTGTGGAACATGGTGCACAATAAATACACCTAAGGAATGGACCTGCTTGTGTTATTTCTCTATCATATATGGCAGTATAAAGCATTTTATTATTATTATTATTATTAAGCACTATTTCTAAGCAAACTGTGTCACTAAAGGGAAAGGGTGAGAAGTACAACATGAGTGAATGTATGTGTTATCCCCTCTATCACCAGATCCCCATTTAAGACTCGTACTGTTCTTCATAGTCTACTCTGTATTCTTATTAATGGAACCACAACCCCAATACAAAAATAGATCTAAAGGAAATCAACGGAGTATCTGTCCATCCTGTGACTTGTCTTCTTTTTTCAATGACATGATTTCTTTTAACATGATGCTTTTTTTTTAAACTATATATCCCATCATGTTGAATGGTATTCATGGATCTTTTGAAAGGTGGCGGAGGGAGAGGAAGAGGAAGGAGGAGGGGGTGGAGGGAGCAGATGTACAGTTGGAGTGTTCTTCTGGAATATACACTGATATGTGGGACCCGGGGAAGATGGTGGGAAATGTATGGGTAGGTAAGGTGGAGGTGGGATTTTTACTTCTTGGCATTCAGGGCTGCGAGGGAAGCATCCACCTCCTCTTCTGGCTGCAGTGGATGCCACTGGGCGATGGGGCGACGGGGGTTGGCCAGCATGTCGGACCAGTGTTTCAGGCCAGCCCCTGTGGACTTGCTTCCCACCCAGATCTTCCCGATGGCGTCGTTCTTGCCAATCTTGTCATAATCCAGCACTGTGATCACAGCTTGGATTTTCTGAGGGAACGGAGCGAAAAACATTAGAACAACGATCTTAAAGGCACGATGGGTACATGAATAGGAGGGTGGAAAATAAGCGGTTTAATGTAAATTCCAACATCACTTCTACTGCTTTCTATGACACTCTTTTGATGCAGAACATTACTAAAGTAAAATGTTGTGTCTGAGTTGATGCTTTATATTGCCTCATGCATCAGTGTGCATTATGGTGGTTGGCGTCAGCGCCCTCAGGGATCTCTGCTTTACGGCGGTGTCATGATTTACCTTTCTTCTTGGTTGTTAGTTCCTTGTTTTGTTGCCTAACCGTGATTTCCTATTTGATTTATTTTCTCTATTTCCTGTGTGTATTTTTGCTGTTATATTCTTAAGTCCACTGTGTGTCTTAAGTGTTTCCTGTACTTTTTGTAGTTCTTGTCCCCAGTGTTTCTTCTCTTGCGTTACTTCCTCCCATTGTGGGTTTCCTTCCCTTTTGATTGCACTCAATCAGTTTCACCTGTGTCTTGTTTCTCACACCTGGTTTTGATTAGCTCCTGTGTATTTAGTCCCTGTGTACCTTCCCTCTTGTTGTCACTTCACACATCTTCTTAACTCCTGTGTGTATTTTTCCTGGTGGCTTTTGTTTGTTTTTTGTTGGACTTTTGATCAAGTTAAATGTAAGCCTTATTTTGCCTTTTGTCCTTTTTGTTTTGTACTTTTGTTACCTGCACTTGGGTCCTCCTCTTTGTGCACATTGTGACATAGGGAGACTGGAACTTGAAATAAACTTGGTATATGAAAATGTAAATGTTCAGTGTCCTTCTTGAAGATTTTTTTGTTAATTCATGTTTGATGTACTGTATGCCTAACACTGCAGGAAGTCCAACACAGGAGAGGAAAACAATGAATGCCTCTCTGTTGAATTAAGTGAAGGTGTCTACTTGTCGCTTTTATCTGCTAGTAATAAATAGCGGTTTGCCCAAAAGCTTTTGTGCATAAAGCATAAAGAACCAATTAGTCAGTTTTCATAAATATCAGAGAAGCCAATGTTGGTAAAACTGGCATTGACATAACTATTAGCACAGATGGAAATATGTCCATGAATCCAGCTGAACATTGGTAACATTGGCAGCTGGTTGGACCACCTCAAATGAGACTGTAGCAGCAAAACAGCTGGGTGTATATCAAACTTAGGACAGGTGTGTTTTGCTGCTAATGGATTCAACTTGTTCTCGGAGAGTTATTTTGTGTTTTTGTTTTAATTGTGGCCGCACTTGCTGATGTGATGCTAATGTGAGTAGCATGGGAAGTGTGTGTGTTAACGGCCATGAATTGAAGAGCTGGTCTATATTGTCCCCCCCAAGCACTTCCTAATTATCTAATTAGCGAGTGATGAGGTCACAACTGATTGCAAATGGCTCATAAATAAGTGATTATCCTTAGATTTACGTCTAAATGACCATCTGTTGTATAAACTTTGTCAGTGTGGTTCACTTAGAATGAAGGATTTAAAATAGTGTTTGTGTGTCTTTTCTGTGCATAAAATTACATCTCTGCCATAATTGAATGTTTCCCTGCCTGATTGCTTTGTTGATACTACAACTGAACAAGGCCTTTAAGCAGTAATTATTCATTTGTTTTCTTGATTGGATACAGTGCTTTCATACACTTGTATTTCTTCAGAACAACTGTTTTATTTCTTAATATACATGGTACTCTTTCTTCCTCTCAAAGAGCTTAAACAGTCCAAGACCATACCTGCATCTGCTCAAGAGGAATCTCAAAGCTGAAGGACTCGTTGTAGTACGGATTCAAAGTGTTCTTCTTCACTGTTGTCTTCTTCTTCTTCAGCCTCTTCCCATTCTGCAGCAGGTTAATTTTCACATAGGGATCTGAAAACAGAGGGAAGGCAAAATCACGGCGAGGCTGTTGAAATTGCCTTTGCACATGCATGTTTGGGGCTGCAATGCTGTGATGCACCAACAGATGGGGCCCATGCTGAAGCCAGAGGGAGCGTGAGCTGGTGCATGGTAAGCACTGCAGCGTCAGCACGTGAGCAGAGCAGGACCGACCTAATGGCTGTGCTCACAGGCACGCTGCTTTGTTCACCGCAGTCCCGCTGCAAGCATCCACATTTCACATGAAGCGCACCGAAAGGTCAGAAGAAACAGTGTCAGGCATAAGAGTGTGATAATAAAATGTAATATCTCATTCTCAGCTCCGCTTATATACCTGACAGTCCTCCCACGTCCATTTTCTTCAGGTTCTTGGCCTCCAGAATACAGATGGTAAGTTTTCCAGCAGTGGGGACGTAACGCAGAGAGATGCAAATGTCACCCAGCTTCTCCGGCTGTGAGGAGGTGGGACAGGGAGAAAGTTAAGGCAGGTCTGAGGGAGGTTTTTCATTATCTCTTATTCACAATACGTATTTATACACAAACTGCCCCTTTGAAGTTTAATTCTAGACAAAAACACCATTAGGAATAATTCCTGAGCCGTTCTTAATTAATTATAGTTGATCTTTTGAGAATAAATAATATATTTGAGCCCGCAGGCAACTGTAGAATCAGTAAGTCTTTGTACATGGCTCTTGGGAGGCTAAATTGATTACATACTGTTTTTCATATTCAGGTGGTGCACAATGATTAAAAAAACACATAACAGGCTGCACAAATACAGAGCATTTGGTAAGAAACACACACAACAGTGTTTCTTTCAGCCCTCTGAATCACACTGGTGCACAGACAAAGTTGACACCTTGGTTATTTTTGTACTATGTCATCAGCTGAGTCAGCTGGTCAGGTTGCTCGCTGTGGAAAAGTGTTTTCTGCTCCGAGTTTCTTTAAAATGTACTCCAGTTTACATAAAACTTCTCTTTTTAAGTTGCATTCGAAGTATTCTATCATCTATACTGCTTTTTCCTGTTGGGGGTTGAGTGGTGCTGGAGCTGATCCCAGCTGTCACTGAGTGAGAGGCAGGGTACATCCTGGACTGTTCGCCAGTCAATCCCAGGGCTGACATATAGAGAGGGACAACCGGCCACACTCACATTCACACCTACAGGCAATTTAGAGTCACCAATTGACCTAACATGCATGTCTTTGGACTTTGGGAGGAAGCCGGAGTATCTGGAGAGAACCCACACATGCACGGAGAGAACATGAAACTCTGCAAAGTGCAGCCTTCTGCAGTCTATATACCATATAATATGTTTGACAAAAGAATAACCAAAAAAGATATTCTCAAGATTGTGAAGTGTCGCCTTTATAAACAGAGAGCACTGACACATTTGCTTTAAAACTGTCGCTTACAGTTTCCATTTTGGAACTGAGCAGGTGGTGGACGGTGGATTTAAAACATTCTGAAAGCTGAACAAAGCTTCCTTTTGCATTTGAGATTTATGCTTAAAGGGGATGCAAAATCCACTTTTACAGTGTTTTTGAACATGTATTTGGGTAACCTGAGAGTCTACTGACCCACAAAGTGTGAAATAAATCCATCCAGTCCTTTGTTTGTGGTCTGCATAACTCTTACAACACAGGGAAAAATGCTCCATTTCAAATTTGCTCTCGTTGTGATGTCACAGTGGGATTCTGGTAAAAAGAAAATACCCTCCCCTCCCCTGGTATCGCCACCCATGGACTCCACCCCCAGCCTAGAGCAAACCTGGGCAGGTCCGCCATTTTTATTCTCGATAGTGAAGGAGTGATGTCTACCAGGAAAACTCAGGGGGAGGGGGGGCTCATTTCATTTAAAGAGACACACACATCTGAGAGAGCTGGTTTATACAGGGTCACAAACCTCCTCTGGTGCTTGATTCATATTATATTTTGAACCACAGCAGTAAAGCTGAAGGATGGACAGCTAAAAATGATCTGGAACGCACTACAGTATGAAGCTCCATAAAGCTGAGGGGAGTAGCGGAATCAGGTGAAAAAGAAAATGTTTTGCAGTAAAAATATCTAACGTAGCCTCTTCAGCTGGTTCTAATTATACATACGTGTTGATATGGGAGAATACGTACAGTATGTTGATAATGGATCCTTACATACATTCACAACTCTCAAATATCAATATCTTAACGGTTATCTGCCTCATCAATACAGCTCCTGAGCCCACATCAGAAAAAGTCATGGAGCAAAACAAAAGTGTGGAAAGAACAATTCAACTCTCCGCCGCATGACTCTTACCTCCTCTTGATCTGCGCTGTCCAGGTCTCTCCACTCTTCGACCGGCTTTGCCAGGTCAAGAGCCATCATGGGTATCTTAATCTCCCCGATGACATCATGTTTAGAGAAGCGGTCAAAGTCGTACACGCACATCACCAGAGTCTTTCCTCCCATCTCTTGGAACGGGATCTGGAAAACAGAAAACGGATCCTCTGTCACTCATCTGCAGGAGGCTTTGTGACATACGGTATCCAACACTTCAAGCACAGCTCACGTCAAAGAACACAGTAGTAGTGCAGGTTGTGACTTTGACCTGAAGCTTAAACATGCAGCTTCAGCAGAACGAGCCTGACTTTGAGCAGGGAAATCTGTTTGAATTGTGTTTTATAGAGCTGTGTCAGCAGGCGTGGTGCACCAGAGGTGGCCCTCTCCTTTAATTTGATTCTCTACCACTTTCTCCTTGTCAGACACCTTCAATATGTCTGCTCCTTTTTATCTCTGCTGGACTGAAGACTGTGTGAAAAAGATACAAGAATCTCAGGCGAGACAAAAGACAAGAGGGGAACGTTTCACCCTCTAACGAGCCCGTCTACAAATCAAACAGCATGACGTGCATGTTATTTTAATAAGTAATAACTAAAGGGTGTCTGAGAGTTGTTCCGGCTTACCTTGAAGGTAAAGGTCTCGTTGAAGACGGGATTGAGTGTTTTCTTGTGGACCTTTGTGTCGTACTTCTTCTTCTTGTCTGGGAGGACAAAGACCTTGACGTAGGGGTCAGAGGTGCCGCCGCTGTCCATGGAGAGGAGGTCAGCTGCTTGCAGGATCCCCACAGTCAGCTGGGGGAGAGAGCAGAGAGGCAGTACGAGATTAAATAGTGAGAGTTTCTCCAGCTCGGGTACTGCAATCCCTCAACAGATTTCAGGTCTTATCAGACCTTTTAACAGCTGTTATCAGGTGAAATCTGTAGCATAGATATGAGGTGGTAGTGCACTTCTCTACCTCCTGGTCTGCCGAATAGGCCTTTATCATAAATCATAAAGTGTAGTGTGTGATGCTGAATGTGTTAGTGGAGCTACTTTAGTGTTGTATGCAACCAGTAACTATGAATTATGCATCACAATAGGAGCTATATGTGCTTCAGATAGTAAAATGCCTCTGTGTTCTTTGTGTTCATGTCTTAAGCATTATTATCAAGCCACTAGAACCACTTTGTGCACAGCTTGTTGGTGCAGCCCAGCTTCGAGCTCTCAAACCCTCAACATGATTTCAGAGGAAACTGATTGCCATGTAAGTACGGTCAATACCAGCTCTGGTTTTGTATAATGAGTCCACTTGTCAAAAACCTGCATTCCAGAAACAAGGACTCAAGCTGTCACTGCTAGAATATTAAACAACAATGTAAATAGTTCAATCCACACTTTTACACCAACAAGTTTACGGTTGAAATTTCAGTTTTTTTTTTTTTAATTTTTTTTTAAAGATGTATTTTTGGGCTTTTTGGGTCTTTAATGGCGAGATAGGAGAGTGGATAGAGTTGGGAAGTCAGGGAGAGAGAGAGAGTGGGGAATGACATGTGGGAAAGGTGCCACAGGCGGGATTCGAACCTGGGCCGCCTGCTTGGAAGACCATAGCCTTAAAAAAAGAAGTTATTAAAAGAAGATTCCAAACTAATCAATCCTGTTTAACACGGACAGAGCTGCAATTTCTTCTGTTTTTGTTTTAAACACATCTGAATTCTCTACTACATGACCACAACTAAAACCACAAAGAAACTGTCACCTATTAAGGTTTATCCAATATGACCCAGTTTCCATTTGTAGTGTTTTCAGAGATTAACAACAAACAAAAAAAGGAAAAAGTCTGTAAACTACTTAAGCTTCTTTGCAAATATGGATGTATGTGAACTATACCTGCAAGCTGCTGCAAAATGACATTCAGCTAGTAGTTCTAAAATAATGTCAAATCTTTAAAGGGCTTGCCTTGTTCTCCTGGAAGTCATAGTCAATGGAGTACTGCAGCTTCCCGAGCTTCTCTTTCTCCTTCACTTCTTCCTCTTTCTCGTCTCCGGTCAGTCCGGGTTCCACGTCATCTTCTTCGTCATCGTCATCCTGTTGTTTCTGCAGGGACACAAAAAAGGGAGGCAGGCGGCAGGAGAAGGCGTAAGAGGACGAGTGTGAGCTGGTGGCTGTGCTGAACTCTAAACCCAGGGCATCAGCAGTCGGGTTAGTCACAGCACCTACCTGCCACTTACCCCACTCTCACCCCGGTGCTACTAGTGCAATCTGTTCATCGATGACCACGGTTGCAACCTGACTTGATTTCACTATTTCTTGGGTGACACCATTTGCTGTTTTCCTTTACTTAATTAAGTTTGACACGTGTATTCAAATCTGCCTTACACAGAGGGGGGGGTTTTCTCTTTGACTACAACATGCTGAAGAAATGTCTTTAGAACTGTTAGAATAGTTTATTGTGCAAAGAGTGGAGAGAGACAGAAAGAAAGAGTGAGGAAAAAGTGAGAAACAAGAGAATAAAAAAACGGTCAAAATACAAGGGGTGGACAGAAAAACAGGATCACCTTACAGTATATCGCAATCTAATACAACAGCCATGCAGAAACCTCTGGAAGCTCTTCTGACTGGTAAAAAAATAAAACCTGTGATTCTGAGACCTTTATTACATCATTACAGCTAACTGTTTTGTATTTTTTGCACATCAATATATGTGGCTTGTGTAGGTGCCTGTAATTGTGATATTACAGGGGATGGATAAAGTACTTGGAGCATAACAGGAAAAAAGGGATTTCAACTTTGAGGGGACTGCAATGCAGTTACACAAGCAACAACACAGGCAACTACACAAATCCCAGATATGACTAATCCCAAGTGAGTCATGTTAAGTTGGTTATAAAAAAAAGTCTAAAAAATCGTGACGGCATATCCCACACAGCAGAGAGCTGTATCAGCAAAGATGAGCCAATGTGACAAGTGAACAGGCTGAGGGATATTATGGGTTATATTCTCAGAAAAACACAGCAAAGTTCTCTCATTTTGAAGAGGAAGTGGACCGTTCCGACTGGTATGCTTTGCAGAGACATCGCAACGCATTGCGCTATAATGCAAGGTGTTCTTGTTTGTTTTCTCCACCTTGTGTGCAGGGTTTCAAGTACTGGGCTGTCGCGAGCAGCAGAGCGTCCTTACTGAGACGTACTGAAGGACGCAGCTACAGAGAGGGGATGTGATTTGATCAAACCACCGACGCAGTGATTCCTGACACTTTACTCTCCAACTGGCTAAAACTGCAGCTGAAAATCCTCACACTGATGTGTAAGCCGCTCTAAAAACTGGTCTACTTCAAGCCAGACAATACGAGTGTTTGCCTTTTTATCTCCTCCTGACATCCCAAAGTCTCATTAATGTGTTTACACTAGTATAGCTGATGGGATTTTGCCAGGATTAGTCTGCTGGCCTCATTGCTGAAGCTAACTGAATAACGGTTTTATTTAATGGTTTATTCCACACTCATACTCTAAGGCAAACTATTGCCCCTCTTTTTCTACCTTAGAACAAAATCCATCGGTTTACAGATGGCTAACTGCTCCTGAAAATGTGTTCTGCACGAAGAAGATAAATCAAGTGGTCTGCTATCGGCCATCTTTCTTTACCATCACACCCGATGACTCTTCAGTCTTTTGGTGCCGTTAGAGGAGGAGACGTCTAAGGGATCGAGAGCACTTTGCTCTGATGTGAATATTAAAGCAAAACTTTCATTCTGGACGTCATACAAAGCTGGATAATATCTTAGTATGGCCTACTTTCCTATGGCTGTCTTCTTGAAAAAACACTGATGTCTTCGTAAGACTGGAGGGTCCAGCTACTCACTGATGAGCTGGAAGAGGAACAAGGCACACACACACACACACAGATAATACACACTATCACACCCATCACACACCATACTGTACTGCACACCCCCGCATGTACTCGCACACACATTTTCTTCCATGCAGGCTCTCATGCATGCTTAAAATCTCACTCAAACTGTCTTACATTCTCACACAATATCCTTACAGTACATGTGGCATTCTCTATCTTTGTTGTGCTAAATGCTTTTCATTCAGGCATGCCAGGCCACACAATGCAGGGTCCGAGTTTCTTACTGATGGAAAATGTAAATGTATCACCTTACCTAAAAGTCTTTTAAACCTCTGGGACAAATTTTTTTGTGAACTCCAAAAATGTCTTTACAGATTTTCTGAGTGAAATGTACACATCCATGGAGGGGGTCATGCTAAATTGGAAATGTCTAGATGTTCTCAAACTTCCAGTGGGGGGGTTCAAAGATAAAGACCTGGTGTGTCTGAATGCGTTGCCCTTTGCTCAACTCAGTGGGCTGAACTGTGCCCTCAGGACCAATGTATTGTTCAGCAAAATACGTGTAAAAAAAATAAAAAAATAAAGCCAATTTATTGTTGGTTTAACTTTGGATTTATGGAGACTGCAAACGTAGGCAAACATTCTGGCCCACCATTTCTCCTCAGTGAGACCCGAGTGCTTCAAGGAGGAGAGGGCGTCAATGACTGTCACCTAGTATGTCAGCAGCATGGGTCATCCAGGAAAGTTACTCTCAAGTCAAGTTGTGGCCATTCAATGGTACCTACTGCAAGGGCATATGCTGGTCTTTGTCAAGAGATACAAACAGCTTTATCTGTTGTGGAACTTGGAGCGTGTTTGCACGGGGTGTCTCCGTATGGCTCAGTGTATGACTTTTAAACCCACGTTAATGTATCCCTTTAGAGAAAAATGTGTGCATGACGTCAATTGTTTTGGTTGTGTGTTCACAATGGAGGCCCGTCATGGTGGAAACATGCTCAAAGCTCTCAGTTAGGTAAAGTTCCAGCTATTATTTGACAAATACCCAGCTTACCCCTTGCACATGCATGTTAGTGATCTCTAGTGAGTTGCTGAGTGCACTCGTCATTCAAGGGCTCAACCATAGGATGAGTTTCATGTTCATTTCAAACCATAGACACTTAAACACATCTCTGCTTTGTTGTTCTTGTTTTTTTTTTTTTGTAAAACAAATAGCAAACTCTGATTTTCAAGACATAGCAGTTGGTGCGGCATATCATTTCAGTGGGGTTTGCGAAGCAGCTTAATCGCTCCCATAGATTCCTCAAGCACCCGCAGCACCTAAGCTTGCATAAAAAACTAAGGAAGCCATAGCACTCATTGTCATCAACATTGCAATCCAAAACCCTACCCCTCTCAAGCCCCGCCCCACCACCCACAATCCACCACCACCACCACCACCACCACCACCTCTCCCCCCACCCCGCCCTGGTCTGCGCTTACACAGAGCGGCCAGAGAGGGGCACCGCGTGCTGTCAGACCTACCGTAGGCAGAGAAGTCCACCACAGTCAAGATACACGGAGCACACATAAGACACAAAGCAGGAAGGAGGAGAGCAGAGACAAAGGCAGAGATTGAACTCACAGCAGACACCAAAAGAAGGGTCATCACAGCAAATGCAGTCAGCTACACTGTACGGGAGCGAGGAAAATGACAGATAGAGGGGCCTACTCATTAGCACAATCATATCTTGCGCAGCAAGGCGGCTGGGATTTAAAAATAGCTCCACTTTAAGATGCTTTCTTATTGTATTCGGCCAAATCATCAGTCATGTATGTGAAAAAATTATAATTATAGGACGAAAAAACAACCGCATTGTGCTATCCTCTAATTTTCATAATTACTCTTTCATGAATGGGGAAACAATAGTTGGGCTGAAGACATAAGAGTCCTGTCATTTTCCACTCAAATCCCAAAAAGCACTTGTGAGAGAAAGAGCAACAATAACATTAATGACAAATACTTTAAGTAATTGAAATAAAAGGAGAAAAAAGAACGGGTAAAGACTGTTATTAAAACCTGTGGAGAGTAAACGGCGTTAGAAAGCCATCAAAGAGTTAAACAGTAAACAGAAATGATATGTAATATAACACATACTGGACTAAAAAGGTGTTACTACAGTTTGTTATATAATTAGCTGAGTCAAATGTAGCTCTACATGCATGTTTTCTCTGTATTTCAGCACAGTGTGATACTGTAAGCCCCACAGCTGTTACATAATAGGCTCACAATCAGGCTCCTGATTCATCTACAGTGTACGTGTATAGATTCCCCCTTGGCCGGGATGCAACCTCCCGCGGTGGAACATACCTCTCCCCCTTTGAGATTCTTCATTCCCATGTCACCCTTCCCCTTCTTGCCCTTCTTGTTCTTCTTCTTCTTGCAGCAGCATTTCTTGATGATGCAGAAGCAGCATGTTAGAATGAGTAAAGCAGCGACCACAGCGATGGCAATGATGGCCCAGGACGGCACTGAAGAGGACATACAGATCAACACAGAGATCCAAAATCCACACATGGAAAGAGAAGAAAAAGAAGCAAATACTTTGACATTTAACCAAGCAATCATTTAGCCCTCTTCATGTCATGTCCTAGGCCAAACATATTTAGTGAGAGGTGCTAGGTTAGCAATTAGATTGGGTGTAAATTAGATTCCTTTGCCATTAGGAAGGGCAGCCAGTGATCAATAGTGAATAAAGACATTATGAGGCTGCCGATGCCTGAAGCTAAAGAGAGAATCTAATTCAAAAATCATTGCTCAGAGTCACATCAGTACAAAGTCGGCGGGGTCTTTGTCTGGCACTCACGTGGGATCTTGTCGATTTCATTCAGGAACTTGTTCTTGATCTCGTCGAAGGCATCGTTCTTGTCGACCGGCTCGGTGGAGTTATCAGCGGAGACTAATGCGACGGGGGCTGGAGTCACAGTCAAGGCACTGGCCCCCGTTGGCTTGGCAGCGACCATGGGCGTTGTCTGCTTTAACAAGTTCCACTTCATTTAGGCTGCACACACAGTCCCTGAGACACAGAATGAAAACAACCGTCATTAGGAGAGAGAGGAGGAAATGTGAGTATCCAACCATCATTGGCTTGTCTCCCCCCCCCCCCCCACTCATGCCCATTATGTTTAACTACTATGTCAAAATTCCCATGTAGCAAGTCAGAGGGGCTCATTTAACCAATTTTCACATTTTTGGAAACATTAAAATCAGAGGAACCCCATGCAGAGTTCCTGTTTGTTGTGCAATTTTGTATTTCACAAAATAATTCATGCATAAAGGTGATAACACACTAGCTTTTATAGTAATGTATTAAGTCAGCAGAAGAGAAATCAAAAGGGAATGTTTCTCAGCTATGGTTTAACTTGTCTCACTAAACAGATTGATAAGGTGCGATGCATAGAATGTTCTACAAGCTGTTTAAAGACATGATTCTTCACTGAACATCATGCAGTCTTCAGAAAATGTCCAAATAATGAAACAAGTGTTGCTATCTCTCAGGTGGAGAGGGCCAGTTGTTGAAAGATCAGTCGTTAAATCCCTGCCAACATGTAGAAGTGTCCTGTAGGAAAACTATGAAAACCAAATTAATGTGTATGCATGGGAGAAAAATCTAGCTGGATAAAATAACAAATAAACGCCCATGTCATATTATTTAGGAACACACTTGCATAACGTGAATGTCAGACTAGATAGGAAGGAATTGATTGAACTGTTTTTCCCTGCAGTTGCTGATAGGATTGAGAGAGAAGAGTGTCTTCAAAAGATCCACGCCTGAGCCTTTTTTTTCTTTTCTACATCTGCCACGAGAGCAAACACAAACTGGTTCTGCTGGATTTTCTGATGAGTTCAATGGATGCAGATGACAAATAGAATCATAAAAAGACAATCCATTCCCAACAAAGCAGCCCTCACATCGAGTCAACCTTATGAAATATTCAAAAGTATTCCTTTAAAGTATAACTTTAGGTATTTAAAAGTAAAATATTGTTGCTGTCCATTCACAAACTTTACTTTACTGTACACTTTATTTCAGACCCATAGATCCATGTGAAACCTTAAGTAAGCACAAGAAACATAAATACAGGGGCGCTGGTAGCCTAGTGGTTATTGTGCGTGCATGGAGGCTATAGTACTTAAGAGGCCCGGGTTCAAATCCTTTTCCCCCATGTCGTTCCCTACTCTCTCTCTCTCCAATCTCTGACTCTATCCACTGTCCTATCTCTATATAAAGGCCCAAAATAAACCTCCAATCACAAGGTTTTTGTTACATGAATGTGAATGAAATAATTTCCAAATCAAGTTGGTGCACATTGGCTCATCGTTTTTTTAGTTTAACAACAAAAGCACATTTAGTACCCAAGGATCAAATCATAATTATCACAATCAAGTTATATTTTTGTCTTTGCCAAAGGCCTCTTTGTCCATCAAATTAAAAGTATCCACGCCAAAACAAATTAAGAACAAAGGCAGCTGGAAGCACCTTGTGAAAAATTAAATGATCTATTTAAGCCCCTGATTGACACGTGTCACCCTTAAGCCCACAAAGTGTTTGGTTGAAAAAAAAAAAAAATGTAATAAGGCAATTCCAACCGAGTGCAAATAAATGAATTTGATGACTCTAGCCAGACTCATTATGCTCAGACTTGAAAAAGGTCATTTTACCTTCTTTACATTAAGGTCACATTGGTATGACACAGCAGTATAACTCCTAAATATACATCCAAATAATGACAACAATCTTTTGATTCATCAATCCATCCATCCATTATAATATAAGACTAAATAATACAGCGAGTGAAAAACAACTGGGACAACATTTCAAACATGTGACAACTTAACTGATCCAAGTTCTTAAGCTTTTGGCTTTCTAACATTCGATCCATTTTTTCTGAGAGGTAATTAACCTTTATTTTGTATAATGAATAACTATAACAGTCAACACCGTAGTCTCTCATTTCCCTTTATATCTGACAGTGTTATGCGGTCAGTGGACAACGACTTGAGACCATTTACCCACGATATATTCACAAGAAATAACTATCATTTCACATTTGTTTTGTCCTGTGTCTGCCCTGTAGTCAAGCCAACAGAGCCTGGCCAGGGGAGGTGTTTCACCAAAGAAACTAAATGAACATCTACAGGCTGTTGTAACTACAGGCCAAACAAATGTTCAATCAGAGCTCTTATCGGTTCCAGAAGTCACACTGTGACAAGTGCAGCTGAGAGCGGCCTGTCGCCAGAGTGATGAGTGATCGAGCAAGACCTGGATCCATAGAAAGATGACGAGCATAACAAGAGGTGACTTCTGACGTTGATTTTATTAACGTCATGGTGATACGGGCAAAAAGAGGAGGAATTTCCCATTTCTCGACTGTCACTTCTCCCAGTCGGTGCCTGAGATTCTGCTTCTATTTATTGCCACGTATAAATTATTCAAATTCAGACTGACAGCGGGAAGGATAAGCTCATATTATTCACAGGCCAAGAACCATTTATACATCTTAAAATATACGTCTCTGAAAAGATTGGTGCAGCCTTTATGTACGCTGAGGTACGAATAGCCGTCGTCTTGTTATAATATACTGAGATGGGAACTAGGTTATTGGGAAAATTGAGAAAATGACTCAGAATCACTATAACCCATCACATATTTGAAAATGAGAGTGTTGCTCAGTCAGACAGCAATCACAGGAATCACTTTCTCTTCTGTATCGTCCATTACTTTAGATATTGTGTTAAAAGCATCCACTTGCATCTGTGGTTTATGCTCATTTCACCCTGTTTGTCCCTCACATCCGACCAGTTAAATTAACATTCATGGATATGAGCTCAAGCTGTTTTATCTCCCACACTTTGAGGGCGACAGTGAAGAGAGACAGAGAGGACACAGACGTGCATGTTTCTGTTTTATGACCATTAGTCCAAGTTAAGTGAAGCTTTTAAGACTCAATCCATGACAATTTTTTTTTTACATGAATACGGATGTCATGTATCCTCTTTAATCTATAACAAGATTGTCGGGTTTAAGAAAGATAAGATTTGAGAAAGCCAATAAACTTCATCCGTTTAATAACAACTAGATCTGAATAATCCATCTGGCTGTTTTAACCCAGAGCAGCATCTCTTCATGCTAGCAGCTCTGTGAGACTGCACCTCAGCACAGCAGTGACCTGAGCTAAATGCTAATGACAGCATGTTGACATGCTCCCAATGACAGGGCTAACATGATGATAACTGATGTTAGCATGCTCACATTTGCTAACACTTGCGACAGACTGAGGAAAGCTAGGGCGTCGTAAAAGTCAGAAGTGTTTGGGTTTTGAAAAAATGATCAGACAAAAAGACATTTTCCTAAAGCATGTTTTTATTTTAATTGTTGTTATTCTTGTCTGTTACTTTTGAATGCTTTGTTTCTGCAATGTTCAGCACTTTGGATCAATCAATGTTGTGTTTAAAGTGCTATATAAATAAAGTTGATTTGATTGTGATTTGATTTGATGTTCACTGATCCTGTGGGAAGCACAAATTTATGCACCAAAACTCAAGGCAATCCATCAAACAGTTGTTGAGATATTTCGGTTTGGCCCCACGCAGTTCACCAGCTAACAGAAACAGTCAATCCTAAAGCCACTGTAGAGGCATGGCAAAATATCAGACAGACGTGGACTGCGCTACTCTAAATTACTAAGATGATAAATGGATGCAGCGGCAACAAACTTTAAGCAAAAATCTACAATTAAGTTATGTTTCCTTGAAAGAGGCACGTTGGAGATTCAATCTCTGGAGCAACTATTACATTTTGGAAAGGAAGTAATAGAGCACCACATGCCTCTTGCTCATTAACATCACTGAGATGCCCTTGAGTCAGGCTCTTAACCTCCACCTGCTCCAGTGGAGCCACACTGAGAGCAGATCAGACTATGGTTTTTCTGGGCAGCATCCAGGTGACAACCTGTGTTAACGAGTGAGCACGGAGCCGGCCGTTTTGTTGGATTCCTTCCCTGGATGAATAAAAAAGTTAAAAATAGACCTCTTATCCAATACGTATTCCATATTATTCTCAATTACTCAATCGTGTGGGAGTTTTTAGCTCCATCTCCCAATGTACGTCTCATTTCGTTAGCGTTTGAGTCATCAGAATTAGTGAAAACAAAATGGCTCTGCTCCACGGCCCAGAGCAGAGCAGCTACGGGCATGATCCGGCCCTTATCACTAAACACACTGCTCTGAGTTGGAGGGGGATCAAGCACTTTTATCTTTAGTACACAAACAAATACCGTGTAGAAAACCCACGTATGAACACGGCAGTAGAATTAAAAAGTGAAACTGTGTTACAACAAGGTTATATGTGTCTATTAAAATATAGCATCCTAAACATATGGGAAGGGGAAAAGGCTATGATAACTGTGGAAAACATGATTTCATACTGTGAGGGGTTGTATGGAATCTGGGGGAGCTGTGTGCTTGTTTCATTTCACAAGAAATAAAAAAACACATTTTTAACAAACACAACAAGTCTTCTTCTGTTATAGAAATAAAAAAGCTTTACATTTCCATTTAATAACAGACAACCAGAGTCTGAATAAGAATAACTTCATGCATTATAAGGATGCATCAGAAGAAGATTTGCTATAGCGTGGCTGACAGCGTCATAATGAATGTCACCTTTGTTGGTTATTGCATTATAGAGGACATCAGTGTAAAGAGCTTAATGTATTATTATATAACATTCTTTGCCTTCTCTGAACCGTCTTCTTCAGGATTTATAGTGCAGATAAAACAACAGAAATCCATAGAACATAATGACTTTGACCCTGAATGTTACATACAGGGAATATCTGGTTTTGATTTAAATGCACCTTTAAAAAAAAAAAATCAAGGCACTTCTATGCCAGAAAGGAAACAAATGGAAAAGGGTTAGGGTTAGGGTAAGGTGAAGCGATATGCAACGAAGTTCCCTAGCAAGACTTGTATCAGGCATCTTAACCCCCTTAAGCTACTGGGTTGCAACCCGAGGTATATTCAATGAGCCTCACTTTGTGTGTTTTAGGATTCTTAATAGTACAAGACATAAATATGTCTTATACTCTTATGAGTACAACACGATGAACACTAGAAGACTATCAAATCATACGCATCACATGTTGTCTTCATCAGCACTATGCGTCACTAAGAAACACTCAAAGACGCCTACAGGCTAAATGCTTTTACTTAATTACCTCCCACCCGGTAAACACACATCTCCTTATTTTCATGTATAGTATAAAAGCACATGACCAGGGAATGTCTTAGTTGATCTGACGTCATGCGTGTGATGACCTACTGACCACATAGTGTGACATCCTCCCAAGTGACAGGAAAGCCCAGCCTGGGGATAAGACAACTCGCGAGGGGAGATGGTTGTGTTTATGGAGGGCCTATTAGCACCCAGGTCAGATCTAGGAGAAAACAACCCAAGGAGAGCGGGCTAAAGTCAGGCAGCTGTTTCATTACACGAGAACAAGTAACCTGAAAAGCAATTAATTATTAACCCAGAGCCAGGCAGCCAAGTCCTTCATTTCCCAGTGGCCCTTACAACTCTCCTGTAGCGCAGCTAACACAGCTGTCTGCCAGTAACTGCTTTATATATATGTGTGTGTTTTTGAGTTACATTTCCATCCATATTTTCTTATTAAATGCAGCACATGTTTCAAATCCTTTCAAACGTCTTAAAATGGCTTCTGTTGTGAAAGCAGAAAAGAAATGGTCACGGGGTCATGAGACTCCAGCTCGGGGCAACAGTCAGAAGCAGTGGGGCGGCAAATTAAGTATTGAATATTAGGTGCTGTGAAAAGGTCGGCGAATTCAAAGAGAAACCAATGAGCAATGTCTGTTCGCTCGTCACATGCCCAACAGACGACCTGAGTCCTCAAAGACAGAATTATACGACACCAATGAAATGATTCAGCCCCCACCGAGGCCCTCTGCCATCTGTGACATTACGGGTTATGCGTGGGTGGGTGGAGTGCTTGGCCTCCAGCCGAAGTAGCTGAGCATCCTGTGCAGCTTCATTTCCTCTAAGTCTCAGTAATATGATTTCTACTGTAGGCTGGGTTGGGTTATTTAAAAATGTAGCAGAAGTAGTAGGGAGACTGTTAATTGGATAATTTCAGATTTAGGCTGATGCAACTTGCATGCAAATTGGAATTTCTTAAACAGCGGGGCAGATTATCTCCTACTGAGGAAATGCACGTATGTGTGTGAATGTGTGTGTGTGTGTGCGCGCGCGTGTGTGTGTGTGCTCCAACTCTCTATTTTCTACTGCTCATGCTGAGTGACTCTTTCATCTGATCCCACTGAGCTATTTTAGGTAGTGAGCCGACTTGCCAAGATATGGAGGATATTATTCAAAGGGTAATTGTTCAAAGACATGCATCTTGAATTTATGATAAACACACTTGAAGATACGGGGAAGCGAATATTGCCTCAACATCGACGGAGTCACGTCTGACCTCTGATCCGCCTGGACTCCATTTCAGCTAAAAAAAAAATGTGTACAGGAACATTTCGAGAAAAAGGGGCACGGTATTTTATTAGATCCATCAGACGGAGCATTACTACAGTCAGAGAGCTCAGCAGAGATGGTGGAGTTGTTTCAATTAGAGATAATGTGCAGCTTTGTTCCTGAACTCTTGCTACTCTATGGTAATTTACCCCTGCTGAAATGGACTTGTGGCTCCCGCAGTCATAATGGTCTCTTTTTGGCCAAGTTTTAATAGGATTACAGAGGGGATACTGATGGCTGCTTTGCTTGTTATTTACCACTGATGGATGAGACAGTGCGTGGAGCTTGGCCTGAGTCCAACCGACGAACAAAATAAGTTATATATGCGGAAACATTCATTATGAAGAAACAATCACAGCAAATGTTTTTGTACTACCGTAAATTTAATTGACTGGTTGAAACAGTTACCTCAGTGGAAATCAAAATATTGAGATTTTAGAAAACTTTTATTCGAAATTTTAAAGAGAAATTTAGAAAAAAAAAACCTTCCTTGGGAATTTTTTGTTGCATTGCGTCAGACATTTTCAAGAATTTGTCAGGAACTTTTGGTTGAAATTTTGGTGATTGTCAGATTTTTCCTTCTGAAATTTGATAGTTACTTCATGCTCCCTTCAGGTTTAACACTGTATTGCAAAAGTCTGGATAAACAATGAGAGAAACCTACAGTTGGACATTTGTTTAAAGGTCTTTCCAACTGTCTAGTCATGACACAACGGACCTTTTAGTAACTTAAAGGAAAAGCTTTTTTAGAATATTGTAACAATTTATCAAATATATCAAAAGTTATCTACCAAAATGTATCGATACTTGAGAATATGATGTAATGCATAAATATAATGTAACATAATTCAGCATCATTATACATACATTTGTGTGTGTGTAGATGTGTTGTTATTCTAAAAAAGCTTGATACATGTAATCCTGAAAACAGAGACACAGTTACTGCTCCTGCTACCCCTCTTTTAACAGCCAAAAATATCACTCACTATGAGTCTGTACCAGGAAACAGTGCAATGTAACTAACTTAGTCTGACACCTACCCAGCAAGAGCTGTTCGAGGGTTTAAAAATCGTTATTTAGAAATAGTCAGTCTTGTCAATTATTGTCTTTTAAGCTTTTGATGGTCATGTACAGATATGGGTCAAAATTTCAGGCTGCTTCATTACAGAGGCAAACTCCTAACAGGAGCCTTAAAGTAAAAAAAAAAAATATTGTTCACAGATATATTGAGAAAGACCGAATCTGTCAGAAAATAGCAATTACTTTTTCAAGTGACTTATTTTTTTCCATGGCTGTAAATTTTCCACTGGAAATACATTAGCTGAAAACTGCTAGGAAAGGTCGAGTAGTTGCATCCTGTACTCTTCCATTTCCCTTCCATTGCTCTTCTGAACCACTCAGCACAAAGCTGTCGCTTCTTCATCTTTTGTGCATGTTGGTCAGAGTACAGTCCTGCAGCTGAACACATCTCAGCTGGCTTGCCCAGTCAGACACTGTAAATGCCAAGTGGCTGGCAGCGACATATATCTGCAAGGTAGCTTTTAGTCGTTACAAAAACACTCGATCTTTTGTCATTTCATGGTGGAGAGCCAAGAGCCTGACAAAGGGCTCGGGCAAACCCAAAATCCCAGCTCGTGGTGTAAAACATATGCCAGAGCCAGATTCTGAAACTCGAAACCAAGAGCCTTCAATTCTCCTGCCACAATGCATAGATAGGAACGTGCCAAGCAACTGTCAGGACGTTGCAATGTGACTTAAACAGTAATTAAGCAATTACATTCAACTAACAAGGCAGTGATATTAATTATCAGCAATACCCTGCCAACTGTCCTGCTTTTCAAGTTGTGTATGTCCCTTTGTTTGGGTTCATTTTGGACAATTAGCATAAAACTATAATTAGCTAAGTGTTAATGGTGGCTTTAAGTTGTACCAAATCTTGCTATTTTAAAAGCTATTCATACATCAACATTGCTTTTTGTTTCTTCCTTAACTGATGAATGGGTGTTCTTTTAGGCCTACAGGCCTTAAACTGCCTCTAACCTTTAAATAATGAAGTGCCAAAGAGAAAAACAGGGCAAAAGACATACACACATTCACTCAGCAGCTCCTCTGCAAAAAAAAGGTCAGTAGAATTGCTTATGCAACCATCCAGGGCGGAAGTTTACAAAGGTATCAGACCCCTGTGTTTAGCCTTCAGGGCTGCACAAACGCTCTGAATACAAACATGCACAATACAAGCATCCACAAGAGAAGACCGTGACCATCAATCAGAGATGTCAACGGGGCAATTACACGTTTATGTCAACTAATCGCAAGTGCATCAGGAAATCCTGCCGGTTGCCACTGCTCATCTGAGGGCAGCTGCAGAGATAAGGATGTCAAAAAGCCTCGCGCATCATCTCAGAGAAGAGCCTCTCCCTCATATAACTCATTGTGTGCCGAACCCGAAAGACTGGTCCAGAGGGGCTTATTTACAAACCTGCTCGTGTAGATAAAACAATGCTTATTCTCACCTGCAGCTGAATGTGACTCAGCTATTATCAGGAGGGATGCTATAAAGGGAGGTGGGAGGCGCCAGGGTTTGAATGCAGAGCTTGGGAGCTGCAGGGATCATTTACACCCAGTTGCCATACATCCTCCCTCTCCGTCTCAGCACAGCCCCTTTCCCTGTCCCCTGATAGGTCGATTAATCATTCTGTCACGCAGAGAGTGACCCAATCTGCATGTAAAGCCGAGAGGAGAAAATGTGGAAGAGGAGAGGGCTTCTGCAGCACTGCAGATAGGCCTGATCTATTGACATTAAAAAAGGAAAATGTGTAGAAAGAGACTCAGGAAGTGCTTAACCTCATCCGATATAACTGCATTATGGGTATCTTTTTTTTTAGAAATCTACTTTGTAGCTTTCTAGTGGATAGTTCGATTAAAAGATTGACACCACTTGCATTCAAACTACCATTAAACATGAAGCTCTAACCAGTTAGCTTAGCAAAAAGATTGGAAACTTGGAAAACAGCTAGCCCGGCTCAGTCAAAAGGTAAGATTATAAATCTGCAAACCAGTACCTTTAAAATATACTTAATTACAAATGAAATACTATTTGTTTGATTCTTAATGATCAACGGTATTTGGATGAAAATAGCCAAGAACTTGTCGTTTTAACGTTCTAGTTTTTGTATTAATCAAACTGGTAGATTTTTCTTCTTTTTTAACGGGGCAACTACAGAAACATTCCCTCTGCTGCAAGTCTTTGTGCTGTGCTAAGCTAAGCTATCCAGTTGCTGTTTAATATCAAGCTGCAAGCTAAAAGATCCCAAACATGGGGAAACAAATAGCCTATCTGTCCAACAAAGGGAAAAAAGGAAAAAGTGTGTAGAAATGTGGACATATCACTGTTTTACGTGGGTCGTGTGCTGGCCTATTTCTTAGCTTTAATCATTTGCTTGGAAGTTGCTGTTGCTCGCCAGAAAATAGACTTGTCGTTTTAACACTACGTTTTTTTTTTTTTTTTTTTGTACAGATTTGAAAAAGAACAGATAAAAAAAAAGTGTTAGTTTCTGAGCTGAAGCTGGTTCATGAACTTTGTTTGAGTGTAACAGAGCTGCTTTTTGCATAATAATACACCCCTAATATGACAACTATCTGTTGTTGCAGTCGGGTATTTGGTTCAACTAAACAAGAAAAAAAAAGATTAATTTGCAAGCTTTGGTTGGCAGGCATTTTCATGTAATTTAACAGAGCAACTCTGGCAGATCCCCCCTACTTTTTTCGGCCTATGTGTGTGTTCATTTTCATTTAACAGAGTGTAAAACCGAATTCCCCCTGGCAGGATTAATAAAGTATAAATTACACTTCTAGAATCTGGGCTAAGCTAAGCTAACCACCTGCTTGTTGTACATTTATTAGAGCTGTAGCGATCTGCTCATCTTATTCTTCCACAAAAAACAAATAGATGAGTTTCCCCAAACTATTTTTTAAACAAACAACTGACTACTTGTGGTAAATTTTAAGGATGAATTTAAGATTTGACACCAACATTGCCTGTGTTACACAAACATCTCTCGTATGATGAAACACATAGCAATTGATTCCTCTTACTCTCCACAGCAAAGTGGTACCCTGCTCCACGGTACACTCTCTCTGACCGTCACAAATATTCTCTTCCAAGTGGAAAGAAAATGCTGCCAGAGGTCTCACAACAGAAATTGGCATATTTTCTTCCGTCTAAAGATTAAAGAGTGGTGAAAATGCTGCCATCAGCCCAGTAGGAGGTCGTGACTGGTGACAGCATCTGAACGTTTAACACCGAAGCTCTCTGCAATCGCCTGCCAGCAACACGCCATCAAATGGGCCAGGGCCAGGACTGGGAAGGCTCAGCTTCTCACCTGGAGTGAGAAACTGACAGCAGCAGAGCAATTGCAACGATAATGTGACAAAGAGAAAACCACTGACTCATCTCGCAGACCAATATGGGTGGCTTTTTTTTAATTTTATTTTGACCATGCTGGAATAGCCATCTAATGAATGGTAAATGGTAAATGGACTTGAGGTTGTGTAGTGCTTCTCTAGTCTTCTGACTATTTAAAGCACTTTAACACCGCAGGCCACACAAACCCATTCACACACTGAGGGCAGAGGCTGCCATGTAAAGTGGCAGCAACCAATCACATTCATACACATTTACAAGCCTCTGCTGAAGCAGCAGAAGCAACCTGGAGTTTCTTGCCCAGGAACACGTCGGATATGTGGCTAAAGGAGCTGGGGATCGAACCCCCGACCGTCCGGTTGATCGATGACCAACTCTACTAACTGAGCCACAGCTGCTCCCAGAATCAGCAGGAAACAGAAACACAAGAGTGAAGTGGGTGCAAGAGGGGACAGCCATTCAAGCAAATCACCCTACGTGGCTGAATAGTTAGAGTAAGCCTCTTCTCTTATTCCTCTTCTTTGAGCAGTTCCAGCTTTGGGCACCAGCTGCCTTCTTGGAGGGAGCACACAGAGAGAATGAAAAAGAAAAAAAAAGTAATAAGATTGGTGAACTTCAAAGCATCCTCTCATTTTTCTGGTTATGTATGAGAGTTTCAGAGAGTATTTCTCAGTGTGGGAGCCAATAGGAGCGGCCGCCTGAGGTACGGACTTAATGAGCCTGCATGAATGTTTCAGAGCCTGACAGAAAGAGAAAACCTTCAGAGCATGCTCGGCATCTTTTTGTCTCCTGTACTGTGGGTATTGGAGGAGTAAGCATGTACGCAGGTACAGTATACACCTAGCTGTAGATCCCTCAGATCCTGCTTTTGTGTTTGTTTACTACACTCCTGAAACCTGAGTGATCATGTGACCTCTCCCAATAAAAAAAACCCCACTGATAATTACAAATGTTAGACTCTGGAGGGGGAAATAAAAACCAGGTTTGTGTTTCAGGATGTTACTTCAGGACTCCAAGCGCTTTGAAGACAGAATAATAAATAATTCTCTTTGAGCATGATGTGAAAATTTGTAATATTTGTTTTGAAGTTGCAGAGGTTCAAACGTCTAAAAAAAAACAAAAAAAAAAACCACCTCAAAAACAAAACCCTATTTGCTCACAGTCAGTTTATTTTAATTAACTGTAATTAAATTACATCTAATGAAACTCGTGTTCTAATAAAGAGCCTGCTGCAGAAAGGCAGGGTAAAGAGGTACAAGAAGCCAGAGATAGGTTTTGTCCTTGGTTCTGTCACCTCAGTGCTGCCTGTGTTGTATGTCCCATGAGAGACAGCAGAAAAAAAAAAGCATCCTGCAGCACTTTATAAAAAATCCCCACCCTCTATTCTGTATACTCCTCAGCACAACTGTCAGCCCCTTTTTATGCCTGACTTCTCACTCTCCAAAGGTAAAGAGCACCCTGGCTTGTGTTTGTTTTGTTAGATTGAAGGTACAACACAACGGACCTGAATTATATCAGTGTGATGTTTTTTTTCTCTTTTAGCTCCACTTGTTTGTTTTTTTTTGTTTTTTTGCAGTGCTCAGGGAAGTCGTGAGAGAAGCCGGTGTGGCTACAGGGGTAAGCAAAGCATCTGTCAGCAGGGCAGCCTCCTGGACACTCTCCAGGAAAGAGGTACTACACCCACCAGGCTCAGCTAAATGAGGCATGATCAATGAGAATAATCTAGATCCAGAGCTGCAAACTGTTCCTGATGTGGAACCATAACAGATTGCACACATATTGCACGAAGACAAGATTCATCGTTGGATGCTTGGGGGAAGATTAGGACCCAAAGGATCTTCAGCATTTCCCACACAATGAATTATGAAAGTTTTGTAGCGCATGCATCAGGAAGTAACATGCACACACAGCACCTGCAAATACGGGAACAAAAAGGAAAGCAGATACAGTCTGTAAAATGCTCAACTACGGCAGCAACCCCCAGCTTTAGACGCCTCGAACTCTATTCCAGAAACATCAAAGGAAGTGTTGAAGCAAGGCTGAGAAGAGAGTCGAAATACACCCTTACCAGCACTACCGTAATTCCGTAATCCTGCTGTCCACAACTAGCTAACCCATTCACCAAACAGGCATTGAGGGTTAATGTTACAAAGCCTTAATAACGTCCCTCGACCGCTCTCCCATCAGCACCAGAAACTGCAGTCCTCTACGCACTGTTTCCACTGCAGCACTACTTGTTCTCCCATACACATGCACACACACGCTCACTCATTCTGTCGGTGACTACCCCCACCTCTGTTTCTCTCAATCCCCTCCTCCTCTTTCCCTTTCTATCTCTGTCACTGAAAGGATCCCCCTCCTCCCCTCCCCTCTCCTCTCTTTCCCCCCCCCCGCTTCGCTTTTTCTCCGTCTTCCATCTCTCCCCTCCACTCCAGCCCTCAGTACTCAGCCGGCTGATTTGCGATGCTGCTCACAAGGTGCCTTATGCAGCAATATGTGCCCCGGTCCAACGCGTGAGGGGCAATCCAAGAGTGTCCATATGCTCTATCGGCCGACAGGCACCCACCCACGCAAACCCCTCGTTTCAAACTGCAGCGCCGCTCAGGGACTCCATGGGTTTCAGCCGTCTTCCTGTGATTACAAGGCTGCGAGGCGTGGAAAAAAAAGAGTGATTGTAAATAAGTAAACAAGGGAAAAAAACAACATACTGTAGAAGAGACCTTTAGATAATCGGACAAAGACAAGCTGTCATTTGCTTACCGCAGCAGTAGTCTGCTGCTGAGTCTCTTTTTGCTCTTGCCATCTCTATCCATTTGTCCAAATTATGACTTTGGAATTGCACCACTCCCACAGCCATCAAGGAAAAATGTAATCCATGAAAAACAGCACAAAGACAAGCCTGGTATGGTGTATACAAACAAAGATATCTAAGAAGGGGTTTCTTTAGAGATTGAAAAACCTTTTGCAGGCCAACTGTTTTTTCCTTTCTCACTGTCTCATATGAACATTAAAAGTCCAATGGAGAGGGTTTTGGGTATACAGATCACAAAAAGGTTTGAAAATAAAAAAAATACTTATTTCCTCAATAATTAGCAATACCACCCAGCACCCTCAGCATGAGATGCGTCACAATCCCCTTAAATCTGCTGGTTTAATGACGAGATGTGACGCACCCTTTTCGCTTAACACCGACCCTGGACCAGACATTTTGGAGCCCTTCGGGTATTACTGTGTGTCACTGTGAATTATCATGGTCCCCCTAAGTGAATCACCCTCCTTATTGGCCGGCAATGGACGCTTGAACAAGAAATCAATACGGTCTCAATCTGTTAAAAATGGAAGGGGGAGAGAGATGGCTTCTTGTAATTTCAAAACATACAACTGGAGGGAGAGTGTAATTTGTTCGCTGTCTGTTGCAGTGCCATTTCTCAGCATTGGTTCAATGCAGTAATGTAGGGCTGCTGGTTTTGGAATTGGTAGTGATCAGGTATTTATAGGGAGGTAAAGCTGTCCCTGTAGTACTCACACAAAGAAAAATGACTCAGTCACAGCCTTGGAACTTGAATGGATATGGTCGGCTGTGTTCTATTTATTTTTCCCAACAAATCCCATGAAAGCATCAAAAACACATTTGTGACAAAACGTAACTCCATCCCTGTCAGTTCCATGAAGCATTAAGCTCATATCTACTTACTACTGACATAAGTCTATAAAAACTAGTCACTAGGACTGACTCAACCACCAGCTTGCCGACTAGCAATGTTTTGGCTCTCTGATGTGTTTTCTAAAGCTGATTTTTGGACAACAATGAAACTCTACCACACACAGAGGTTTGAGCTAGGCTTCACAGTCAGTACTTGTTTGCATGATCAATTCATTTTTGGGTTTGGTTTTTCTAATGGATTCTTGATAATTAGAAAAAAAAAACAAAAAAAAAGAAACTGCTTGAAGGTTAACAGACAACCAAACTTTGAAGATGGCTGCTTCAGCTCTCCTAGCTTACGTCTGCCTCCATATTGTTTTGTGTGTGAGGTGAGAGTAAAATGGCAGCTGCTCTGACTAAATAGAACCCGATAGTTTCTGTTTCCTCGCTTTCAATGATGTGGAATGACATTAAGGTCTTGTTATTGAATCTGTGAGAGCTGGTCGAGCCTGTATTCCTTTGTGCACTCTTTCTTTTTTTTCCACATTGGATGAGCTACCTTACAGCCCAGCGCCCTGAAACCCGGGCGGGGTCTGACTCAATGTCTGAGTGGGAACGGGATATTGATCCAACTGAGATTCATAGCATGCTGGGTAAGTCCATGATGAGCAACACTGGCACATGTCCCATGAGACATGGAACGCAGAGGCATATCACCAGAATGACGAGCATGAATGCTCTTACCATAGTATTTTTATACTACAAGTTTTCTGTCTGCTGCATGTCTACAGCAGACAGAAAATATGATAATAATCTAGTAATAATCAGCATAATTTCATTGAGGAGAAAAACTCCATCATCAGACCTTACTTTGAACTAAGCAGGCCAAGGCTCCAGAGAGATTCATTGCAACTTAGAATACATATTTAATAAGGCGTGCGTGTTGTGGAGACTAACTGCACGGAGCTCGCAGCCACACATTAAAGCCAGTGAGTCAATGACTATAGGAAGCCATTAAGATGCATTGCTTTACCCAGCTGCTACCATAAAATCACATGTAACAGCCTTACATGTTTGTTTTCTGTGCATTGATTTCAGTCACATGGCTGTTTTAACAAGGTGACTGTTTTCCAGAGACAGACACGACATTTACCAGAGCCTCGATGGAAATAAAAGGAAGTAGAAACGCTAGCATGAGATGTAAGAAAAAAAAAAAAAAAAAAAAAATACAACAAACGCAACAGCATACGACAACATCTTTTTCCTTCTATCACAAGGTTTTTGTTGGTGATAACTCTTAACATGAAGTAGAGAAGCAATGATCTCCAGATCTGTTTAAGTAAATGCTGCCTTCATGGATGTGTGGCAAATATGAAACTGTCAAGGATTAGATCTGGTTCTGTGCCTGTGCTGGGATGTGGTGCTGCAGATGTGAGGAGGTTGCAACAATGCGATTCTTTGTGTTTCATTGTGTTGGCCTATTTTAGATCTGGCAGAGTGAGAAAGAGAGAAACCATCCATAATGTGTCTTCGCACTGCTGTTTAGAAGCTGCAACAATATGTGTTTTTATAACTAAAGATGGCCAGGGTACTGCATATAAAACACAATTTTACAAAATGCACATTTTATTTTCACTCCACCTGTTTCTATAGCACCAGTCATTTCAAAGGGCTTAAACCACATGTGAATGCATTAGTGGATGAATAAAATATTTTCCTGTTAGTATAATGAAGACCATTGTCTTGTATGAGTATAAAATGGTGATGCCAGGAGCAAATTTTTGAATAAATCAGAAAGAAATTATTTCATATTTGAACAACGGTTTGTATCTTTATGAAGCAAACATACCAGACAATTTTCTGCCTTTTCCATTTCATATAGAGGAAACATTTACCTCAGTGGTTTGGATGTGCTCAGACTAAAATGCAATTGGTAGGTCCATTCGATCTCCGGAGTCCCTTTGCACCTTTAAGAAAAAGCTAAAGACCCAGCTCTTTCATGAACACCTATTTAATGATATTATTGATGATGATGATGATGGTTTTGATGTTGACTATATTTAGGATGATTTTGATCTGATTGGAACTCTCAGGAATAGCTGCTGATGTTGTTGATACATTAACTTAAAAAAACAAAGGAAGTGTTTTGCCTCTGTGCACTGCCTGTCAGCACCTGTGTGTCCGATCGGATTTAAAGCTGTTTGTTTGCACTCACTGACGTTGTTTCCTCCTTTCTAGACCCTTGCTTGTGTTGTAGTTATTCTCTGATTTATGTCGCTTTGGATAAAAGCATCTGCTAAATGACCTGTAGAATTGTAGCATGATAGAGGTCAGCATCGGCTCTAGGGAATTGTGATAGACATTTTCCAACTATGCAGGACATTGAAGACCAACATTTAGTGTAGAAAAAAATACATAGTTTATACTAGTTCATACTTTAGATGTGTACAAAGCAATGATAATGTATATTTAAAGTGATATTATTTGAAAATATGCTGTTGTGTGGATAGATTTTTTGAATTGTACTTTTTGTAATGTATAATTTCAGTTGTAATATGAATCTGCATCTGGATTGAACAATGAACAGATTTTTAATGGAATTAATTGAATCACTTTCGTCTTAAGGTTATTGGTTTGGTTGATTTTAATGCCTTCCTTTGGCATAGCAGTCAGTTGTTTTGGGTAATAATGTTTGAGAAAGCCACCAGGCTATACTACGTGAGCACACAACAGCGGCATGGTTAGCTACTTTCTGGTAAACTTAGGCAAGCGTTTAGCTACTTAAAGGGATACTTCACCCGTTGAAACATGAATCTGTATTGACATTGGGTCATATATGTAGTTGAAATGTGAAATAAATTCTTGGCAGACAGGCCGGTCTTGTTGGCCTGGCGGCAAGTGGCTAGCGGCCCCGGCGGCTAGTGGCTAGCGGCCCCGGCGGCCAGCAGCGGCGGCCCCGGCGGCCAGTAGCCGCAGCAGCCAAAACACAAGACCGGCCTGTCGGCAGCAGTCATCTCGCCGCTATATTTAGATTTGTTCGCCATTATCAGCTTTCTCCATAGAGCCTGTTAGCATAGCTTCCAAGCTATATGGCGGACGTTAAGTTTCGATTCTGGGAGTGAGTTCCCACCCACTGATCTGTGATTGGTCTGTAGCTTCAATGGTCGAAAATATGAGGAACTGGCGTTGTAGTTGCACCCCGCTAACCGCAACAGCTTCCAGTGATGCAAAAATCGTCATTTTGCGTCACTGGAAGCTCCTTTTCAAACTTAGAAATACAAAGATTTCCCATCTCAGGGGAAAATGAGGGCGGGATGCACGACCATTCAAAAATACTACCAGGTTTCTAATGATACAAAGCTTAATGCAAATGGGTGAAGTATCCCTTTAATCAGTAATTTCTTTCCCTCACGAGTTAAAGGGCAACCAAAAGCAAACGTTCCTTAAGTGACCAAAACACAACCGCAACTTCAAATCTGCTGTTGAATGTGTTCAAAGGCTGTCGTTTGTTAGGACATTCATCCATCAGAGGTGCCTTGCTCCAGGCTGAGAGATAAGGATGAATCTATGAGCGCTTCTCCACTTACTTTGGAAAAACATCACTCTTCAAAAAACGAATTTTCCCCCCACAGGTCCCTGGAGTATGAATTTTCATTCAGTAGATGTTGAGCTGATCAATGTTAATAACGATGAGGCTGACACAGGGCAGTGAGAGCTGAATAACGGCAGATGGCTTTAGAAACAGAGTCGGTGTAAAGGCAGCGGCCAGTAACCATCCCTCCAGGTGTGGCTATTGTCCGCTGGGCTTTATTAGCTTTCTGTAGCCCCTGAGGCACTGGAGCTTTCCATCACTCATGGAAATGACTCTGATTAATCAGCTGAGTGCTGGAGTGTGCAGGGTATGATGGAGACGGGCGCACAAGGAGCCAATCCTACAGTAAATCATGCTTGTTCACAGTGGGCTGCACCTTCATCCTCACCACGCCTTCCAGGCTCGCTACACACTGCAGCGGGCCCCCTCCTCCCTGGCACAGGCCAAGCTTTTCTAGGAACAGATGGGGGAGCAGGGAAAACCCAACACACAAGATTTCATGCTGACATCTAGTGGAGTCTAAACATGTGATTACGCAAGACTCACATGTATTTACACATTCTGTAACACTGCAGTGATTTTATTATTCAGTTCTACTATTTATACCCTGCTAAAATAATTTGGTATGAGGTAGAAATAACTCCGGCAGAATTCATATACCAAGCGATTAATGGTAATACACAGAATTCTCCTCCCTTCACCCCACAGCTCATCAGAGTGTTATATTAGCAGACAGTTTCAGAGAGCACCCAGCCATAGACAGGCCGCCATCTGGGCCATGCCTTCAGTGGACAGTACTGGAGCGGAGGCAGGGCTGCATTCCTCCAATGACGAGGAATGAGTGATATTCCAGAGGGGAGACGCAGAGGATGGAGGCATCTCGCAATGTGCAGTGATCTGTCTCCTCTAAAGAGGACGGTCACCGCAATGACACCGGACTGCTCTGATGAAGTGGAGATTCTCCTCCCCCCCCCCCCCCCCCCCCCCCTTCTCATTCTCTCTTTATCACACAACCTTTAAGTTCATGGTATCGGCTCGGAGCCTGGACTCCAGCTCATAATATCATCGTGGGAATGAGATACTTACAGCAAAATCTCGGATATCGAGAGTGTCGGGAGGTAATCACAGTGAGGATATTGTCAGTCAGAAACTCCTGAAAGAGAAAAATAAGGTGAATTCAGAGAGGCATAACTCACTCTTTTAGTCAAAGAAACATCTGTCTCGTTGTTTTTTTTTGGAAGCTTCATTGTCTTCATTACTGACTGGATTAAAATTCCTGTGTAAGATTTGGCAAATTTGAAGTTGACTTTAAAGTTTTGCTGCAGCCTTATCCTCACTTATTATGCAAATGACTGTTTGACTGCTGTGTGAGTACCATTTCAAGATAATCCACGCCATTAAATCCCCCTCCACGTACACCTGCTACGATTAGCATTCCTGAATTCAAAAGATAAAATAAGGCAAAACGAATGAAACTTTCAATTTAATCACTACATAATGTTATCGCAAAGAAAAAAGGATCGTGAGTGACAAGAGAGGAATATTGATAGCTGTCTCCCTCTCACAAAAACAAGCTGATATATGCCCTAGGCCGACCATTGGGATCCACAAAGCTGCAGGATGAATTAATTATCACTGACAGCTATCCATTGTACACCATGGTTTGCCAATTATTGAATTCATTTATTGTCATTACAGTAGTACCACTGTAATGAACGTCTCTGGGAAAACTGGCCGTGAATCAAAGAGAACAGCCTTTCTAACCTCTACACAGAGTTCAAAGAACTGTGAGTTGAATCAATCGAACCCTGAAATATGATAGATTTGGTCTCTCATTTGGAACAAATTCTATCACTGAGATGCTCTCTCTGTTGATACTCTCTCTCCACTGGATTTTTTTCAAGGATTATTTGATTAGGCATTTCAAAATATTTAAGCATATTGAGGGGTTTTATTGATTAATACATGCTGGACGTGCTAACAGAAAAGTTAAACCACAAGTAAGACTACTTTAGACAGATCCTAGAATCTAATCAAAATGCATGTTACAGAATCCTTAAGGTTGAAATAAATTCAGGAAGAACGAAATATTGTAAGTAAGAAGTTCAAGACATGGATTTAATGATCAATGTACCAATTTAGGACCAAGGCTTATTATTTGAAGACATATTTATAGTACAACTAATACACATTTTGGAATCCCATCAATGACAGTACAAAGATGTAATCAAATGCAAGAAGAGGTTCAACACTTTGGGAAATGACTTCTCCTAACATCAATGATGTCATAGTTCACAGGTGTCCAAAGCCCAAGAAGCCCCATTAACACCCATGTTAAAAATCCCCTTTCTACAGCAGACATTAACATGTTTACAGCCCAAAAGACCCCAAAATGTTAGATCTGAAGAGCTCATGTCTTTATTGGTTCACACTTGTGGGGGAAACATTTGTTTTGATTATCTTAAGAGATTTATGTAATTTTTATGGGCGCGTTGTCGCTATTTGCAAGGAGGCTAAATTCCTGCCTTAGCTTTACCTCTTTGCTAGTTTCTAGGTTGACCGAAAGGTAATTTGAGACAGAGTTTCCACGATAGTTAGTGCCACCATTGGGCTGACGTCACTGGGACCAAGTCCATGTTTTAGACTCTTTTAGACAGCTGATATGTTTTTAAACTTTGAAGCGACCTAAGCTAGCTGTTGTTCTCTGCTTAAAGTGCTTTTCCGATGACAAGTTAACCACAAGTTAAAAAAAAAAACCTTTAAGGACAACAGGGCGGTGATCCACTTGGTCCTTAAATAGTCAAAACTCTGACGAGATGATTAAAGAACTCCGTAATACTCAGTCAAAGTCTGTCCGTGTTCTTAGGCAGACCTTTGAGCATTTTCTTTTTGTGGACCAATTTCCTTCACCTATTTTGGCAAAACAATCCATTTCATGACTCACTGGACTTAATTGCTTTATTGTAATTGTATCATGAAAGAATCCACAGGGAGCGATAACAAACTTCAATTTGGGCTCTTCAGTGAAGGAAAATAGTTCATACAGTTTAAATATGCCATCACCAAAACAGCTTTTGAGGATTTCTTAACATTTTTAAAACAGTCATTTTCCTAATTTAAGCTGTTATTCAAGTGAGTAAACCCCTTGAGATCAACCCATTGTTGACCTAGTTAATTCCTATAATCCAAGATAATAACAAACACCAAAACAGCATGGAACAATTCAAACATCAGGGCGCTGAAGAACAATCTCACGGCATATTAAGGAGTATAAACCAGGAACCCTTGCGGTCCTGCATGTTGAAATACCTGCAGCTGTCATAGAAACACTATGAGACTGTCAAAGTGAGTTGTTTGCAGCGAGCTGAGGGGCCGCAGTGACAGGGAGGAGAAAAGCAGGGCTTCAAAGCCGCTTCACACTGCAGCACTCCAACAATACAAGTGGCATTTTCTCTTTTGAAAATGAAAGGTCACGCGACAAGGACTGAATCCAAAATCAAAGAACAAAAACACTCACGCAGACCTGATGCGAATCGCAAACCTTTTAGTTTTGGCCTGACAAATACTTAGAGAACAACATAATCTCACAGCAGAAATAAACATTTGTTTCCTGTAAGGACAAATCGAAGGTCAATGGAAAAAAATAAACACCCTGAATGATCATAAATTGGCAAGCCGACAGAGGCGTCAGGCCCTGATGTGCTGATTCTCAGATACAATCACGTTAAAGGGAATTGCCTCTTGGTGAACATAATTGGATCTTTCCCACACCTATTTATGTCCCCAGGGGAGCAAACTATGCAGAGGGAAAGGGACATTTAATGGCGACTCTGTCCTTTGGTTTCATTACAAGTCCACTTCAGTGATCTGTGCTGGCAGTGGAGTCATGTCAAAATGAACAGTGATGAGCTAAATTATTTAAAATCACATGGTGTGAAAAAAAATCACCAGGCTTTCAGCGGGCCTAACTGGTCTAAAACAGTTGAAACATCTCACAGCGTGGCTCTGAATTTAATGAGCCATTCATTAGCCTAAAGCCTGTTTGTGTCAGAGACCTAGTTTATGAGATAAACTGAAATAATATCTTTCTACAATACACATATATCAGTCTAAACAACATCATCATGGCTCTTAACCTATTGTGCCCTTGTGATTCAGCTAAAAGGATATCCAAATGTTTAAAAAGGCCCATATGATACGAAAACCCTGTTTTCCTACTTTACTGTGTTTTTCTCAGTTTGAAAAAAGGGCATTTCTTGTACTGTACTACACCTGTATAGAGCTTGAAATGAACATGAACTTGGTTAAACTCAGCTTTGTTTTCAGAAGCTTGAAGTTATTCAGTGACCTGATTGGCCTCGCAAAGACACCAGTAACAATAAAGACTCTTGTGAATCATCTCATTTATCGGTGCAGGGGAGGGGGAAGTCATAGGTTGACTTATGTGCTAGCTGCCACCGTCACCCGCCCTCGGATATGCAGAAGACAATGGCTGAATGGATGGATGGATGAATCATCTAAAACATCTCATAGCCATATCCAAATTATTGTCCCACCACCAATATCACCAATATTGCTGTTGCAAAACGTTTTTTTTTATTCTGTCAACACTGATTCAAGCTTTCAGTACTTTCACAGCATTTATAATAAAAAGTATTCCTAAACACTGCAGGTCTGTGCTGGCTGTTTGTTTGTATCCACTCTGTACATGAGCTTGATGAAACCAGATTGTGGTAAGAGCCTTCTAATATTTTAAACTTCTAAAATCACACGGAGAGCCCAGGGGGAAAAAGATTTGACTGATTTGGATTGCCTCTTTTGAACCCCGTTTGTCTTCTGTTTGATAGAGAGCAGCACACAGTGAAAACGACTGGAAAAGTCTTTCAACACCAAACTACTGCTTTCCCCATTCTTTAACAATGTTACTGTGCAGCTTCACAGACAGCACTTATATTACTGAGCCCCCGAAGGATACCATGTTTTTCTTCTGCTATCTCTGAGTCTCTCATTCTTTCCGTCTGAGGCTGTCTCCAAGACACGTGGCTCTCCATGACTGTTGGCCCATCACTCATACAGAGGAAGCTGAGGGGTGTGTGTGTGTGTGGGGGGGGGGGGGGGGGGGGGGGGGGGGGTCGGTCATATGGGGCAAACGGAGCCTACAGGAGATTTTTGGGGGCTCTCCGCTGCCCTGCGCTCTCTGGAGCATAGAGTATGAAGACTTGGAGACATGCATGTGTGTGCAAGGAGCTTTCCACGCAGGGGGAATCTGGTCCAAATGTAATCCCTCTATTGTGAGGATGGAGGGTTAGAGGGAAGAAAAAAAAGGGCCGTGCCTGCTGAAATCCCACTGGCAGTGCTGCAATGCAGGGGTTTAACATGGAGCCAGAAGGCAGGCAAACACATTAAAGAAGTTGCCCTCTGATGACACACAGTACACACATTTTCATACTAACACAAGTGCAAGCAGATGGGAGAATGCTTGCATGCACACCCACAAAAGTCCATTTGATCTAAGATGCCAACGCAGGAGTGTTAGACAGGCAGTAAGGCGGGATTTGTACACCACAAGGTGATGTGACTTCATCGTATGAGTCTCAGCTCGCCACGCACAACAGACCCAGGCTCCACCTATGCAAGCCAGCCCCAGAAGTCACATACACACCATATTCAAAAAAGTCATTATTTACAGTAGAAATTAACATGTTTACAGCCTGGTACGAAAATCTAAATAAGTCTGATTATTTATTTTCCTCATGGGTACATGTGTCCGCAGCCCTCTGCTTTGGGGGCGGCAGTAGCTCAGTCTGTATTGACTTGGGTGGGGAACTGGAGGGTCGCCGGTTCAAGTCCCAGTGCGGACCAAATATGGAAGTTGGTCTGGTAGCTGGAGAGGTGCCAGATCACCTCCCGAGCACTGCAGAGGTGCCCTTGAGCAAGGCACCAAAGCCCCTCCCCACCATCAGCTCAGGAGCGCCCGCTGTGGGCAGCTCCGTCACTCTGACATCTCTCCATTAGTGCATGTCCATAGGATCCTGTTTCTGCACGTGTGTATATATACTTCAGCCTATGTGTGTGTTGCATGACTTACAGAGTGTAAAAACTGAAATTTCCCCTTGCTTGGGATCAATAAAGGTTAATCTTAATCTTAACAGATGGGTGACGTCACTCAGGCTTTGACCATTAATATTCGCAGTCTATGCACCCATCCCACCACATGGACACCATCACTCCCCCCAAAACCAACTCATGTATGTAGGCCAATAGGCAGCAAGAGCCAGGACACCACCAATCTGGAACCCCCAACACCATGATGTTATTGCACAACGTTCTTTGAGAAACATTATTTAAAATAATGCATGTGGCATGACACACCAGTGAGAAGATCACCAAGAAAGAAGGACAGTTTTCAATTGAGAGAACCACGACTGGTATAAGTTGGCAGAAGAATATCGTCTTCAAGTTTATTCAAACGATTCGTGTTTTTAAAGTTTGCTTCAGTGGTGCTTACTGTACCATTTGTTTGAATATAAATAAAACCGGAGGCTGCCGTGGGCTTCGCTGTTTAGTCCATACAGTTTCCCAGAGTGTGAGAGGTGAAGAGCGTGATGGGTGGATGCTTACATGACAGATTGCTGACTGTGGGAGTCTTTTCCAGTCAGCAGAAAAAAAAAGCAATTGATGACACTTGGGCTTCTTCACGCTCTGATACAGCCGCTACAGAGACAACAGAGCGAAAGTGAAACACTGTTGGACGTGAAAAAAAAAAAAAACCTCTAAGTCAACAAAAGCTTCTAAGGATTTAAGGGATAATGTACATTTAAAATGGTATCAAGAACATATCAGCATATGTTGACTCACAAAGTTGTGATTAGAGATGACTTCCACAAATGTTCTGACACCAGCAGTTGGTTTCACTTAAACGCAATCAGAACATTTCTTTGGCAGCTTAATTGACAGTGTTGAATTGACCAATTTTGTCTCTGTCAACAAAAGTTGACAGGCATCGTTATCTACTCTCCAAATGCCCTGATTTAAGCATTAGTCACAGTTATTCTATTTATCACAACTGGTTTGTCATTTTGTTGTGATTCATTGCAAATGATGAGCAACCAACTCACAATGCTAGCAAGTAAACTGGCTATCTGGAGCTACGGTACGGCATACTGTCCCTCATAATATCAGATTTGCCTTGTTGGATGGGTTGCTGGGTTGGGGTCTCAGGCGGTGGGACATAACGTTAAAAGGACGCTGCAGAAGTGAAAATGTAATGTTTTTAACGTATGCAAGATGGCAGACAAAGACACAGAGTCCAGTGCCATGAATACAGTGTTTGCCTTCAAATCACTTAATTGGAATATATATATATATATATATATATATATATATATATATATATATATATATATATATAATATAATTGGATGTATTCACAATGCAGACGGAGGCGTGCATAAGAACATACTGGCAAGCAGAAAAGAGTACACAAAGCAGCCTCTTTACATGCAAGAAGATCCCTTTGGCTTCTCATCAGTCGCATGAAATAAACATCACCAGCCCTGCTAGTGGAGAATTCTCCTGACTATTACCAGATGTGTTCACACATCGGCTCACCCCAGCTTCTTGCAGACTCGGGGGTGGCCAGGAAATGTTAGCTCCCACCCCCCCGACAATTTCGAGACATTTTCAGGAGTGCAGTAAAGGTGAAAGTGGCTTCAATTTACTTTATTAAATGGCAAAATGGCAGCTAGTTTAACCACCTTTATGCAACAACAAAAAAAACCTGCAAACAAATGTTCTAAGACTAGAGGTATGATAAATTGGTAGTGGATTATCTGATAGATCGAAGTGTTTCATTGTGCAAGTTAATTAGAGTTCAATCCAGCACCTTGTTCTTTGTCAACCGCTTGATGCAAAATGAGCAGGTGGCTTGCATCAATCTTGAAATATCTGGAGGCAGTATTCAATGTTACAAGGTAATTAGGATTTACAGCGTTTTGTTAAGTTTATACACTATCATTCTGTGAAAGGTTGTGTAATATTTATTAAATGAAAACTATTAAATGAAACGTCAGATCTTTTTGCTGTAGGGACAGATTTCTCCCCACAGCGGTTATTTTCATACCACTGTGCATATAGGGATTCAATGTTTTTATTTTCGAGTAATGCTTTTCCTCTTCTCCACATGATGAGGCACCAAAGCAAGCTGATCTATGCCTTTAAAGAATCAAGTTGACTTTCACAGTAGCAATACTTTTTTTGATACAATATCTCTCGTCTGGCTTTTGGGTTTTTACAGTTTCACAAATGCTTCCAGTAAACCTTCAAAGGCCATCTCCTGGCTCCATCTTGTATTGGAAGTGACTCTAACAGCATTGTGTTATATCTACATGTGCAGTGAGACCAGAAGGAATGACAAAGGACTGTGATCCACCACCATTTAGCATTGATTTAGCCTTGATGATTCAGGACAATCTTGTGTTAAGCCTTCCAGGGAGAGATCCTCTTCAATTTCAATCTGAGCTAAATTCAAAATGTCTCCATAAAATCAATCCCAATGTCCTGCCTGGCAGCATTTAAAAAGTCACTGCTCCATCATCCACATGACACAGCATAAACACCAACAAGAACGATTTAGCATTGGCGCCAATTCTTTTTTTTTCTTTTTCCCAGTCTTCACAGCTTTTAGGAAAACAATGATCTTACTTCACTTATATCAAGCAAGGGCTATTTTTCATCGAGCTACTGTCCATAAATCCTGGTGGAAGGCGCCTACTTCCCTCCGGTTACCTGCTCCTGCTTCGAGACAAGACCTGTGTTTATGTGCAGAAATAAGGCCATTTATCATCACCAGTCCCACAGAAATGGTCAACAGCAGGAACCAAACTGTGCACTATTCCAGATTAATTGCTTCCCTCCTTGGCTGCACAGTGAATGAAACATAGCACGACGAACCACACTAGACAAAGAATGAGGGATTACATATTATGAAGGAAAACAATGAAATTTATAAACGTACTCTCTGTTTAATCTAATATTGCACACCGTATTATCTCAATGGAAATAACTGGTTAACAATCAAAGAAGAGGACAATCTGTGCAAAAACAGAGTATCAGAGAAGTACTGAAAAGCCTCCAGACCTCAATGTCTCTGAATTACATGCTTCCTGAAACTAGTGTGATGTGTTAAAAATAAAAATAAACCTTTCAGGGGAAGAGCAAAACTCTAGCATGCTCTGTAAGCAGCTTTTTCTTTTGGCCCGTTGACTTAATAAACCACATTACCTACCAAGGTCTCTATTGGGAGATGTTAGTCTGATCTACTGTAGCAGAGATGGCCACATATCTGTTGAAACTAATACAAAAATACATATTCCCTTCATCTAATGATAGTATATATTTCGTTTTTTCAAAGCCAGAAATGGCTCAGACGTAAGAGTGCAGTAGTTTAAACCACAGTACGGACTTCATCCAGTGGTCAGAGGAGTTACTGGTGTCCTTTTTTGCTCCGTGTAATGCGGTCAGAGGTATTGTAGGGCAAACGACAGACAAGCCGCAAGTGGCCGACAGAGTGGCTGCTCATGGGGATCAGTCACCTTCCCAGCGTCAGTGAACTCCATTACAAGTCAGGCCCAAATCTTGAAAACTGCTGCGTCATTAGTCAAACACAGATTGAGTGTGACAGCTAACCTCTCATGATGATCTCTGTGCGCACCACAGAATAACTCCCTCTGGTTTCTCAAATATGTCTGACTGTGTAGTCGTGCTTGTAAGAAAAAAAAACAGGGGTACTTTTATGCCAACACAACATGTTCTTCAAAAATGACGCCATCCAATGTTACCAATATGTGAAATAAAAGAGAAAGTGAGGAACAAAGTCATTAGAAGACATATCAAACAGTTGATCCATGCAATTCTTAACTTAAAGCTACTGTGATAAACTAAATGTCTGAGTTGAATTTGGCGCCCCCTGTGGATACACCGGTACGTCTTATTTCGTTGCTTATCCTGTCCTGTACATCTAAGTCACATCCGCCTCCCTTTAAGGAGTTAAATGTGTCCCTCACTGTTGATTTTTTTCTGTGGAAAAAGTTAAAAAAAAGCTTCATCCAAATCTGAAACTGTGGCAGCGGAAACAGAGATAAAGATAAAACTTTCAAGAAATGACCTTTTCCTGACAGTCTGGAAATAAATATCATAAATTATAAAATAAGCAGCCTGCTTTATAACCAGTTAAAAACTCTGCACACAAGCTTTAAGTAAACACTCTTCACAGGATTCCCATTGTTGTTTCCTTCTATGGAGAGTTATCTTTGTCTGGGTCCACACCTTCCAATCCACTCCAATCCAACAAGTTTATTAATGGTTCTGGGATTGTGAAATAAAACAGCTGTCATTGATGTTAAAGGTATTCTGTCTAATGAGTGCTGCGGGGGGAACTAACGATGAGCCAATCAGCACAGCAGGTGGGAATAACACCTTTGTCAAGCTGTCGGCAAGCATTGTCGACAACAATAGCGACCCCCTATATATATATATATATATATATATATATATATATGTACATTAAGAGATGCATATTTAACACTGACTGCATGTACCATCTGTTGGCATGGCAATGTAGCTGTGTGGACTTTGATTCCTTTGCAGAACATTTCATCCACCTCCTCCAAATTGTTTAAGTGAAGTAATGGACTGCAGATGAAAAGAGTGGATTTGCAGCCCCTCTGTCTGTAATCTGGCAAACAAAGATCTCTGATATACAGTCTTTTATCTATACATCTCCTACATGAGTGAAATTAAAAACAGCTGTTTTAACAGTTCACTCTTCTCCTTAAGAAATACACAATTCTGCAAAAGGAGTGGTGTTACTTACTTTTCAAAATGAATGACATTACCTTTGAGGAAGTCTCTCATGTATTCAAAAAGAAACCGCCTCCAGCTGAACGGCGGAGAGATCTGACCTAAGAACATTGCGATATTTAACTGAGATCATCTGTAAAGTAGACGGAGAGTCGTTTTCAATTAAGCCCTCATTAAAAACTAAATTAGGCACTGACCTTCGAAACATACTAGCACAGGGAAGAGGAGAGAAAGGTAGATGTGCACTTTAACACACCCATCTCTGATTAAAGAAGAGATTTCTCAACGTTACGTTGAAAGGGTCTCTTATAAGCCACCTTCTCTCAAAAGACAGCAATTTGAAATCATGTTGGTCATGTGTTAGTCGCTGTCGCTAACTGTGCTTTGCAAAATATGCACATAGTTTAAGTTTTCTCTAAAAGAGACGCATGAAGTAATCAATCACATCAAGTGTTCTTAGTTGAATGTTCAGATTCTGTTCAATAAATATGTGAAGCTTTTAACTGCACAGCACCGAACTGAATGACCCTCTATTTATGCTTGTTTGATGCATTCATTTATTAATATTTAATAATATTTATGAGCAAATCTATGAAAAGAAAAGTCCTACAGCCTCAGACACAAAGGAGAGACAAGAAAACGTGCATTAGGAATGCTTCTGCAGACAGACAGTGGTGTATTATCACCTGTCCTCACATAGCCCTGTAATCTGAGAGCAGCATCAAGAATCAATGGAAGGAGGGAAAGTGAAGACAAGAGCAATCGATGCCTGTTAGAAACACTGTGATAATTGTGCACTACTCAGGTTGCAGTAGCTGACTCCGGTGAACTTTAGGAGCCTAAATTAGATGACCGTTCCAAATATAACACCCATAGGTTCACTTTCAAAACAGCCACACATGCCGTAACATTTTCAGCATGATGACAGATTTATTTTGCATGGATATTGATTCCCATGAAGTTGGAATAATTCCCATTTCCTTTTTGGGGTTTAGCATTCAGTGTGGTAAGAACACTTTCAAGAGTGAACTGAATCAATGCCAACATCAATCTATATCTATATATATAAAAAGCTGACCTCTTTACCAGTCGCTCTGTGTTCCTGTAAGCTCATCTTTCATACATACGAGGTCCCAAAGAAGCACAGGGAAGTGAAAACTAAATCAATTGTAACACTAGCAGGTGTGCCACCAGGTGCAAGTGAACAAACCTCACAGCTGCTGGAGAAAGTGTGAACAACCAAATTGGAACAACATTTTGTTCTAATGCAAAAAAAAACTAAAAAGAAGTAGCCATCCTGAAAAATAGAAATGCATTCAGGCACAGCAAAGCTTGAAGCTACATGCTAATAATGTATGCTACAATATTTAAATGTTACTGTTGCCATGACAATCTTGAGCATGTGAGGCCCACCATACTGTATCACCGTAGCTTGTTAACATTTGCTTTTTTGAAATTTTGCAGTTTTTTTCTGTCGATTTTTGGTAAAATTTTTGTCACGCTGGATGAAAAGTTCAAAAGACCACCAAAGTTTTATGATCCAACTTGAGAATAAATTATTAAAAAAAAAAAACAATCCAATAGTTGTGAAGATATTTAACCTTCAAAGCCATACATCTGTCAAATTGGTGCAAGAGAGACAGTCACTGGATCACCAAATATAACGGTCTGGACTCTGTGGACAACTTCTTTGAAATGCGTCTAATAATTGTTTGCCTTTTTTCACCAGGACAAAAAAAACAGACAAATCAATTGGAAGATGCAGTGAAGGACAAACAATTGCATCCATGACACCAAAATGAACACTCTCGGTACACTGTGGCACAAAAGTAATTGAAGGGTTGGACCCAAATGTTGTGCAACAATGGAGCCATCAGACTTGTTGGCAGTCGGAGTCAGCTGGCTACAAAGTATAAACAGTTTTGTTGCTCGGCCAGTAAACTCACAATTTGTTGGCCAAAATGCACAGTGAACAATCCAACGGGCCAAACAACCAAACATGGCTCTGTTTTATGACCCATCAAATTATTCATGCATGATTCTGTACTGGTAACATGGGAAGCAACAGCAGGTTTTTATGGGAGCCTCATTCACCAAGGAGCTCAATAAAGAAACAAATATGACCACTTCATATTGTGTTCTGTCAGAATAAAAAAAAAGTATTTCCAAATGAGGCTTTTAACCATGCAGTGTTTATGCATCTGCTATTTCCTGAAGCTTTCATTCTGGTGGGCTTGTGGTGTTCCCACAGTTTTTGTGCTGTAAGGTCTTTTTAATGCTTCAATAAAGATGTTTCAAGAATTTGAAATTATATAATCATCTTGTTTTATATAAAAGGGCCAGGAAACATTTCCTGGGTACAGATGTGTTAAGGAAGAGAAGCTTCTTTGAAAATGTTGATGTGTTCTTCTGTCTAATTTTGAATTAGGAGGTTTGCCTCTATGAATATGATTATTATGGACTGGATTTTACTGAGTACTTGTTTTGTTTTTAATTTCCATTATAAGTTATCCAAAGGTTGAACCAGGCATCATGTGTGTTTGCAGAAATTAGAATACTGGAGAAATAGTTCAGTGATGTGGGTGAGTAGCTGCGAGCTGTTCTGCTAAGCTTTAACGGATAAGCCAGCAACACTGCAGGTGTTATTCAAACTGTAGTAATATTGTTGACATTCAGGGGGTTTTTTTGCTGGCTTTTACAGAGTAAAATACTGTTTGTTTATAATTCTGATTCGTGGCGTATACTTTTGTGGTGATGTAGTTGCCAATTGGCAAATCCTTGCCTTGCATGGCTCCCAGTCTGACTGCAGCACAGCTAATGGTAAAGGCTCGTCAATCTGAGCAGGGTGTGGTGGTCTTAATGCAGGAGTTTTATCAACATTAAGCTGAGGTCGACTCAGAGGCCCAGCAACAAGCACACTATTAGACAAAAAAACAAACACTTAATGTTCAGTAGCTACGAAATGCGTTAATAAATAGGATAAATAAAAAGATCTGGAATTTGGAACAGCACAAATTTAACAAGGAGAAAACACTACAGACAAACGTCATTATCAAGTACTTCTGCTATACAAAAAAGAGTGAAAATGTATAAATCACCAAACTATACCAAGAGGTCTAATCCTCTACAAGGATATTTTAAGAATGCAATAAACAGCTTAGAAATTACACTGATTTTTATGAGCCAGTAGGCATTTTTGTTTTACTGATTTTAGTCAAAATGGAGTGAATAATATCAAGAAAATATCCAAATGTTTTTGATGTTCAATGTAGTCGAAACAACTACATCCTTGAGACAGACCAAGTACTCCTGTTCTAAGAGCCATGCCGTCGGTGCCTACATGTACCAGGATGCATTGCAGCAGAGCCTCTGCCTCATGCTGCTCCATTTTTCCGCTCCTCTTGGAAGAATTCATGCTTCTGAATATTTGCTTCGTGCAAAAACACTGTCAAAGGTTTCCACATCCTTGGTGTACTTGTGCTGATATATTTCTGGATGCCCTTTTCACTGGTAATAACACGGTTTTGATTGTTAGTTTGCAAAACAAGCAAAATAAGCGAATAGAAAATTAAGCTACGATTCCTCCTCCAGTATAACAACAATGTCAAAGCCTTGAAGAACTGCAGAGAAACAGAAGTAAATCACCATCAGCAGCAACTGCAGGGACTTTTCATATTACACAATGACAGATTGAGATAAGTTAGAAAAATAGCTGATCACTTCCACTCTTCTACAGTACAATGGCAAACAACTACTGTATTTGACCTTGCAGTGGAAGCCATCAAATCCACTCATAATGTCACTGAGTAAACAAGCTGAACGGTTCTTTGTTATCACGTCTGAACAATTCCAGGTTTTACAGGTAGCCCTCAGTTTGCACATTTCATTTAATTAGGTTTCAGCATAAAAATCACAATAATTCCTTCCTCTCATTGCACCCTAACAGATGCAAGCTAATGCCCCAACAATTAAAAACCAGAGAGCGTTGAAGAAACACATAACACCAGCCAAATCTTTCCACTCGATCACCAATATGTGAAATCCTACACAGCCAGCTGACAGAATTCTATCAATTATTCAGGAGGAAAAAAGGCTCACAAAAAGTACTGCACCCCCGGCTGTGCAGCAGTAAATCACTGTATAGTGCACACCATCTGCTGCTTGTCCAGGCAATGGCTGATGTGTGCATGGGAGTAAAGGCCTGTGTGATATTTTTGCATCAATTTCTCCTGTTTCACCTGAGCTAAAATATGATACTGTAAAAAAAAAAAAAACCTTCATTAAATATTGAGCGCCCACATGACGGGATGTAGGGATGATTTATCCTCTCGACTTTGGGTCCTTCACCCTCGTTGGTGTTTCAAAGCGTTCCTCCTCCAGAGACAAAATGTCCCGTATTCAGACTTCAATAATGCAACGCCTTCGTTCTCAAGGGCTAAGGGCGGCTACGCCTGACATCTGACTAATCACTGACAAAGTCATGAATTCAGTTTGCAGGCTTACTGTGCACTCAATATTTCTGGAAAAATAAACAACACAATCCTGTATAATTTTCACTAATTTGATATAAAGCAGCACTGGTTTAACTATTTTATAACAGCAGAAGTAAATGACCTTTAAAAATGTTTAACCTTTCACCTTCAGGTTTTCAGACTTCAGATTTTTCAAGTCGACAGTCATGATGATGATAGTCGAGTTGATGTTGACTAGTGTTGATGAAGTTATCAATAAAACCATGGGAGAAGGAAACGCTTTGCATCCAGCAAAAATAAAAAAAACTAATGTTGCTGAAAGCACAATAACACGTGTGCTGAAAGAAAGTCATACTTGGGAAAGAAAAAGACTCAGGTCCACATATTGTTTTTGTTTATTCACTGTCATAGTCCTGCTCAGTGACACTTTTAGACTTTCTATCCTGATAAGCTATTCATCGACATCAGACATAAAGGGTCATCACACAGCTGTAAAGTCGACTAGACGACAAGTCTCTGCAACCCCTATTTCACTTTGTTTCTCATGGTTCCTGTTTTTGTGAGTGGAATAACCAAAATAAGATCAAACATCATCCATTTTGTTCCAATCATAACTCAGCCATTTAAAAAAACTCAGTTAGAAGTTAGAAAACATGCAAACGTCACTAGGAAAATACAGCATTTATCCTCAACTGCAGTAATGCCAGGAGAACCGACTCACTGCTGGCTCTCATTATGTAAGTGATTATCAGTTATTCCGCACGTCAAACTCAATATTGTGTCTTGTCATTCAACCACTCTGTGAAAAAAACATCTAATTATTTTCTGTGTTTACATTTTCCTGGGGTTTCTGTGTGAGTGAATTTGACTGCATTTCTCCCATTTTCTCTCTACAGCCCATCTGTTGGTAAATAACTCAAGCAAAAACAGCTTAAAAATACAACTTATCAGAGGTGTAGACAACACAGTTTTTCAACCCATGATCATCACTTTAACTGATTATTTTTTGTTCTTGCTTAGTCCAAGAAAAAGGTCATTTTCAAATTTGTAAAGGTTACACATTATTCTGCTGCTTAACCAGTTTAAATAAGTCTCAGAGGTCCCCAAAACATGTCTGTGAAGTTTCTTGTTATAAATCCACTCTGATCCTGTATTTCATCATGACTATAAACCCCTCCATTTCAGCCCTGCTCAGAACAGGCTGTTTCTGTGTCTGTACCTTTAAATGTAAATGAGCTGTTTCTGACCACGCCTCTCTGGAACAGCATGGGTACCTCTGGCTTTCTCACTCAATGCCCTTATGTTTGCGGTGAGAGGGCAGACTCAGAGGGCAGAACAAACACCTAGCTGTAGGGGTGTCATCTACCTGGGGGAGGGGTTGCTGCCCTTTGTGATGTCATGAAGGGAAAATCTCCAAATGGCCACACATTTTCTGAAAAGTGAGGCAGGCAAAAGACAGAGAATACGGACTTTTCTCATAAGTGACCTTTAAAAGAGAACCATACCTTGAAAAATGTATATCAAGTTTATATTCCACATGATGCACCAAATGCAATACACCATGCACCAAGACTCGCTCTTAAGGTCATTGCAGAGTCTCATGTCTTCTATTTATATTGTTCAATACATATAGATGATTTTAAAGGCTTACAAAGTTAAAAGAGAACAATACCAGCTAGTAGTAAAACGATAATGATGAATGGCACTTATCAAAACCTGAACTACAAAGTGCTGCACACAAACAAATACTCCTATGTGATACAGAGTTAGGTAATACATCTTAGAGGTTTAAAGGTTATAGTAGAATATTTAATCAATTCTTCAACAAATGGGTGGCCAATGTCAGGCCATGAAAATGGGAATAATGTGTTCTCTTTTGCTGCTTTTTGTCGTGAGTCTGCTGCATTTTGCACAATTAGGAGTCTATCGATTTCTTAATTAAATGTGTTAAAGTAGCAATATACTGTAACTGCCCAGCCGTTGGCAGAAGAAGCATTGATGTTTTGTAGATATTGATTGAAAATTGATATTTTCAGTGTCTTTAAAACTCATCATCAATCACACCAGACACAGCAATAATCCTCAGGTGGTTATGACACGACCGGGCGACCTTGTTAGTGTAGTTCTTGAAAGTGAGGTTAGTGTTAAGGAAACAGCCAGGCTGCTGACATCACATCATCACATATTACTCTCCTTTTCAAGAAGTTTAAATACGTCTCAGAGCTCCACAAAACATGTCAGTGAAGTTTCTAAAAATCCACTCTGATCATGTATTGTAGCATGCCTATAAACTCTTCTATGTCAGAACAGTGTGTTTCAGTGTCTGTAGCTTTAAATGCAAATGAGCTGTGTTTGGCCATGCCCCTCTCTGAAAGGGCTTGGGTGGGCTTTCAGGCTTTCTCGTTCCATGCCTGATTATTAACGGTGAGAAGGCAGACTCAGAGGGCAGATCAAACACCTAGCTGTGGGAGTGTCACCCTCACGGGGGAGGGGTTACTGCCCTTTGTGATGTCATGAAGGGAAAATCTCCAATCAGCCTGTTTGAAAACACATTTTCTGAAAAGTAAAGCAGGCAAAAGACAGATAGGATTTCTCATTATTGGGGGGTTTGTAGACAGACTAGTGGCACATATAAGAGTTAAAAAAAACATGGAAAAATGTAAGTTGCATAATATGGGACCTTTAAAAATGGTTAGGAGATGATTGGAAACTGGGAAACAAGGGTATCTGTTTAATCTGCATTTCATTTCTGGATGAATGACTTAAATCTTTTTTTTTTTACATCTGCTTGTCTGTTTATAAGAATGGACTGTTTTTAAAAACTGGCTGATTTGTGGGTGGATTTGTCTGTGTGGACAATAAACAGCAGCAGGCATTTTAAAAAGATCAATTAAAAAAGGGATTTTTCCTCTGGGGGGAAAAAAACAAAATAATTTTAAACTGCAGCCTAAATCTGTCACTTTGTATCAATTATGCAAACTCGACACAATGCCTATGCTGCATAAATTAAGGGATGAGTTTTGCATTCACTAAAAGCTCAAACATTATGTCTGAGAAACCCTACAAGAAGAGTCCGTTCAGCTGGCAACACAAGCTGTTTCAAATGCGCACCATCACACAGTGCACAGTTGGTTTAACTTCCATGGCAGCTTAACTTTCCAATTTGCAGTCATTTCTTTTTCATAATATGAAAATGGTGAGGCTACAAAACTATGAGGAGGAGAAAAAAGACGTTTGTTAAGAGATTCTTTAACTTTTCAGCTGTGTGCCAACAACTAGATAAGGACAGAATGTCGATTTGAATTTGACTTTGTTTGACGATTCTGTCATGGCTAAGAGGAGCACAATCGGCTTGTCCCCCATAAGTCCATTTATTTCTCATGGAGAGGAGGCACCAGGGAAACCCAGTAAACATGGCGTTGGACAACAAGCTTGCCAGCTGAGATAGAGCCAAGCTGAGAAGTTGTCCTCTCTTCACAAAAAAGCAGTCGATCCTTGTTTTCTGAGTTAAGTTTGAGTTCATTTTAATCACAACAGCTCTGTTTGGAAACTGCAAAACAAAAAAGGAAGACATTCCAAGGCTCTGATCCTACAACATTAATGTGAAAGACTTCTGTAGTTAGTGATTCAGTTACATCCTTTGTAAGAATACAAGCTTCTTTTTTGCTCTTTAACTGATTCTAAAAATACTTCATTAGTTGTTTGTAATAAAACTTAAATAAGAATGATAATTTCTCCCTGTTGATATGCTGCTGTGAGGCACTCTCACATATGTAAATCTAAATCTTTAAATGACCCATGTTAGACAGAAAACATTTCAGAGACGACGACAAATAATCCAGCCCTGACGAGTTCAAAAACAATATCCGATATCACAACTTGCATCTTGAAGTTGCATCACACTTGAACCTTTTCGCCGTGCAGAAAACAAATGCTTGCACTGTGATACAAGCTCGTGATATATCAAGAGAGAGAAAATATGTCTGGGTTTAAGGCTGAGTTTAATAAGGAGTTCATATATTTGTACAGAACTTTAAAGAAGCATTTAATGAAATATGAAGAGGCTAGACTTGTTGGTGTTTACTAAAGAGTCCCAGCAGTCTTATCTTTAGCAGTAAACACAGCAATGAGTATACTCAATTTGTTTTCAACAGTAAATACTTTCTACATCTACATAAATAAATAAAAGGTTGTTTTGAAATACATCACGTTATCAGAGGTTTCAGTGATGGTATGAAAGAAGCTATACTCAACATTATAAAATGCAACATCGGCATTGATGCATCAGTATATGTTTTACATTATATTAATTGCATATCACGTACATTGGACTTTATTCTGTAGAACTAACACTTTCCCACAAAGTACATTTTGTTGATGGTACTTAGATAGACTTAGATACATTGCAATTATAAAAGAAGTGTGTTTATGATGGGATTTTTGGGGCCGATAACGATATCAATATTGGGGAGAAAAAAACTCTGATACCGATATATCGGCCGATATCTTTCTTAGATCTACGTTCGTTCTGTAGAGATAGATCGATATAGATATACACATTTATTGCGTTGATCCCTCAAAAGCAGTTATAAAACACTTGTGGAAACAATCTTCAGTGCAACGTAGACAAGATTACTGTTTTAGTATAATTTGCACATTTCACTGTGGATGAATTTAATGCCGTTGCACAGTGGTTATGTATTGTTGTGTGGATTCTTTTAGTGTATGTTTTGTTTCTTAACACACACGTTGTCTCTGAGTCCTGCCCAGAGTCTACACATGTAAATTAGCTCAGAGCTAACTCTGGTAGAGCTAATAGGCTGTACACTGTCCCCGTCAAAATAAACAAAACAAAAATCTGCGCATGCCTTCAATAAAATTTGCCGCTACTTATAGTCACTGGATATCATCGGCTGGCCTATTAATCGGTCGGGCCCTGCAGAAATGGTCATTTCTTTCATCTGTTAACAAAGTCCCCTTTTCTCCTCCAGTCACTTCACTGAGGATGTTGTAAACAGCAAAGTGCCTCCTCCATTACACATGTCGTGTATTCCCTCCTAAATTAATGCTACTTTTTGATTTGGTTCAATCCACGATTCTTGTAATCATTGCTCTTGCTATCTTGCTACCCAGGCCTTGTTAACCCATGTCTGTGCAGATCCTTCAGAATCATGGATAAGGATTCTCATTAACAGAGCAGATGGAACATTTATAACAGATAAAAATAGTAATAGCAAGATGGCACATTGTGTTCAGCTTTTGTTCACTTAGTACAGATTTCTGATTTCGACTCAAATTCACATGCCTCCTTGTAGCATCATGTGTAGAGTTAACCTACACAATCTCATAAATCATACATTTGTATAAACATGTATAATTCTTTTTATACTCAATGTCCAGTACTTTTGTAGAAACGTTTTGTTTTTGGTTAAAATGTTAAGAACGGTGCAAAATAAGAAAACCTCGAACTATATCGGTTCATTGTTGGTAGAATAAGTACATTTATGTTAGACACCAAAATGTTTTTATATATTCTCCAGATCCCGCCACACCCAAAGCATTCACCTCAATGAGGCAGAAACAAGAACATCATCCCGCACTGGCTTCCCACACAACAACAATACCAGTTTTATATTTAGAATACAGTCAGGTCTCAATAGTGGCAGTGAGTGTTTTGCTCCCACATCACCCATGAAATTTCTTGAGGCAGAACAGCTAACTGAATGATTGCCCTATTTGTCAGGGACATTTTTGTGGAAAAAAAAAAATAAATAAACAGAAAATAAACATTAGACAGAGTAAAAAGAAAAAAGAAATATCAAGCTCATTTTCACAGCCCCTTTGACGCATTTCTGTGAGGGGGCACACACCAGCCATGTCCTAGATAAACGGTACCCTGCACAGCATTGAGAGTCTCTCTACAGCAGTCAGGTTTACATAACAGCAGACAATACACGGGGAAGCACATCACTTCAAGAGCTCTGTATGAATAAATACAGGCTGAAACGCTGCCTGTTCTTCCAAATTAGAAGACAGAGACTATACGTTTTTTTAAATAAATAGGCTTTAAATAAGTCACGGTCAGAATTTAGGAATATTTTTGAGAAATAAGAGCGTTGAAGAATGATCTGGTTTACTTACTGCATTTTAATTATCATTGGAGGACAGTGATGTTATTAATTTCTCAATTGCATTGCTCTTTGAGTTCTTTCCCCAAAGGAGATCAGGTGGATTATACGACACCTTAAACAAATTTCACAAACTTTAGGCAATTGTTCATAGATTTAGAAGAGGCATACTTAAACAACAAAGTGCTCTTTCCCTTCTTTTGAATAATGCCATTGTCGTGGCTGTTGGCGTAAAGCTGCTCAGTCTTGTCAGTGTCCGCAGTGTCAGCTCACTAGAGAGTCAAGTATGACAGACCAGTGCTTGTAACCAGCAGTCAGAAAAGTAGAATCTGAGCAAAGGTCAGCCTAAAATTGAGAGACATTGAGATTGAGAGAAAATCTAGGCGAGCAGAGACAGCAGAGGATAAGGCTGAACACTGGTTTGAGCGTTTAGAGAGAGATGAAGACGGACAAAGGATTCCCGAGAGGCACAGAGGTTACTTGTTTCCTTTTTGGTGAGACTTGTGTTGGAATTTTCTAAATTATTATGTAAGTCTAGTCCATATCAGCTGTTTTAGGCAGTGAGGAAGCAAGGTAACTGATGGAAGACGAGGTATAAACCAGACTCATGAGCAAAATGTGTCGGATGATTATTGTGGACTTGCTACAACAACATGAGGAGGAAAATTAAACCCGGCAACAGTCGTGATTCACTAATGCTACGAATTAGCGCACAGCTCCCTGCAGCATGCGAGGCAACCACAGAGGAATCTTGGTATCCCCCCCTCCCCTTTTTCTTTACCTATTTTTCCTCCCTAGCTGTCAGATATTATACAACCACTCTCATGCAAGCTCTGGGCGATTAACACAGCCATGCTCTAATTCAAAAAGCATTCTCATTCACACAAAAGGAACAGGGTTGGTAGGAAAGAGGATGTGCAGTGTGAGTCTCTGTATCATGAGGCTTTGCGGAATGATTCAGAAGAGCTCTCCAGATGAGAAAAAAGATTGAAAAAAAAACATATTTACTACAGCTTTCCAGATAACAATGCAGTGATTGGGCTTTAACTGTACATGCGGACAAAAGGTTGGGAGCAATTATTTTAATCGATATAGTACAATGAATGTCGTGTCCTCCTTGCAAGCCTGACTATTACCAGCCCTATCATGGATGAAATAGATTTTGCAACCCTATCACGCTCTTAGAGACATGAACCAATTTCCTGTTAAGTCAATAATCTCTTTGGGCAAGATAAAATCTAAAGGATTTTGACAACTTGCAGCTGAAAACATACAAAAAAAGGGGTAAAACTTTACTCTTTCTTTTAAAATCCAAGAAAAGTTTGACCAGCAGGTGTGTGTTTTTGTGTTTGATACTGCCACTTTCGTTCAATGCAGTCGCACTCAAAACCAGTTTGCTGAGCACAAACATACACCAGGTTTGTATTCTGGGAATGGCAGCAGCACAATGGCCCGAACAGAGAATGAGTGAAGAGGATGGCTCCTGACTCCGTGGAGCCACTTCAGCTTCACAAAGCAACATAAGTGACCTGCCACTCACACAACTTCAGTTGTTCCTTCGAAAAGAAAAAAACAACCTGTGGTACGGCGCTGGAGAGCAATCCTTTTTGATGCATCTCAGTCTGATTTAAAAGTGCTGAGTCAGTGTCATGAAAGTCACTAATCAGAACAGTCAAAAAGCTGTATTTTTATATCGTTTAAAAACAACAACAAAGATGACCCTTTAATATACACAAGTAATGCTTCTCAGTTGCCCTCAATTAAAATGTTAACAAATGAATTCACTGCTTAGCTCCGAGCTATGAGTTGTCTTCATGATTAAACAACCACCAATGAGATAAAAATCTATCTGACACGACTCAGACAGAAATCGTCTTGATGGATGAGGTCATGTATTCAGGTTGTATTCACATTATGTTATTTCATGCTCATGCAATAACCACGAGTAAAATTAGCTAATGTAAGGTCAACTAGCTAACTGCTACTTTAGCTACTGTCAGGCTTAGGTAGCTGTTAGCATACATGATATTCAAGACTCAGACAACTTTTTGAGGATGACATAAACAAAGTTTTTTTTCACATTATGTAACTTCAGTATAAATAGCCACAAATATCGATAGCTAACAGCTACTTTAGCTTCTGTTGTGCTGTGTGTTCTGAGTTTGGGGCAGTGCAGACCTATTTTTCCTCAAACCCATTATTCGTAAATATCTACGAACATGTTGAAGGTTATTATTTTGCTCCATCACAAGACGGTTGAGATGAATGGTAACAGTTTGCAAAAATTCCTTCCTCACCCTCTGGGATTACTACAACATACATTGACCTCATGATCTGAAACTGTGCCCATGTTAAATGTGGCCATCTAGCATTGTAATAGTACAGCAGAGTTTTAAAATGGGGATCAGCATTATAGGTCGACGTTAAGGACAATAGGCTAAATAACAACTAGGCTTTACAAATAATTGCAAGACATTTTGATGAGGACATAAATGCTATAGGCCTACATGTAAAGGGGCTGACAAAGAAAACATGCTTAAACGCTCGTGAAACTAATTTGAATGTGACCATGCCCAGAACGAGCGTGAGAGCTTACAGGGGTTTTATTGTTTCTGAATCCTGTGTCCTTCGCCTGAACACCTGCTTCACAAAAACTCAAAGCGAAAAGAAGCGGCCTTCACGCTGAGCACCTACTCACAGAGCTATAAAGTCCTCACCCTCCTCCTCTCTTTCTCCCTTCCCCTTCTTTTCTCTTTCTCTGGCTGATATTGCTTTGCACAGTGTTCCTCTAATGAAAAACATATGTCCTCGTACCCCTCTGGTTTGTCAACAAACAAGTAGCATAGACCATAAAGGCTTGCAGCTTGCACTGAACGAATCTAAAAGGTAAGCCTGTCCCTGTAATTTCACAATATCATATCGTATGAAACACACTCGACAATCTCAAATCCTGACTATATTTTCCACCAGAGAGAAATGAAGCATTTTTTTCAAGGTTTTTGTTGATGTTTGCACTGCCCTGGGCGTTCTGAATGTCAGATGGGCAGATTCTCACTTGGCAGCGCTGAGAAATGGCAACTCAGCTCTCCAACTGCAAAACCCCATGAGACTGGAGAAAGAGAACCAAAACTGTCTTCTTGTTTCTTAGATTTCAGGGGACAGGAGAAAATATATTTAATGAGGCCCTGTGTTGTTTTTCTAACGCAAAAAAAAACCCATCAGATTCTGCTGCCAGATGCCTTTCGAAAAAGAATAAATACGAAACTCTTGAAGCACATTTTCCACACACTGAGACCCTGCAGGCATGTTTCTGAAGACAACTGTAGGCAGGCTATCACCTCAAGTAAATCACTGTTATTCAGACAAATTAAATCACTGCTTCTAAACAAGCTGGGTATTGCAGCTATAGGATGCACCTTACACCTCTTGGGGGCTTCTACCTTCAAGGTTCAATTGCATCTGCCTCTACCTGCACTTGATAATGTCGGGGGTTGTAATTTAAGTTTGATTTTTGTGGCTCTTCGGGGACCAGAATGAAACTGCAGTCATTACCGGCTTCCTCGCTGTGTATTGAGAGGCTCGGAGCCGACACAGGGTGCATTTCAAAAGCCTCTGTGCGATCCCTCAGCCCTTTCTGACAAGGACAGATCCCCACAGAAGCTTTTTTGGCAGACGCATCCCAACAAAGGCTGGCTCTGCTTTGAGTTAAAAATAAAAAAGGAAATAGAATAGATTCAATGCAGCATATGGATGGGACAGAAAAACACTTTGGTTCCATTTCACAAGCATGCAAAAGCTTTGGTGTTGAGCAGTGAGGGCATAAAGGATGGGCATGTTGCAGCAGAATAAATGTCAAGAACTCAGAATAGCTAAAATGACGATAAGGATTTATGACAGAGGTGCAAGCGGAGCAGTGTGGTAAGGATGTTATCACTGTCGGTAAACAGGCTCCTTGCTTACACATATATAAAGATATAGAAATAATAATCTACGTACATATACGTATTTAAGACTGCATGCATTTAAACATGCCTCCATAATCATTTATCTTTATCCAAGAGTGATCACCACACACCCTGACAGCATCTTCATCAGACACATGTGCATGCATGTGCACACCTTGTGCACAGTGCTTGTATGTGAGGCTGAGCAGGCAGACGCCTCTAATGCAGGGGAACCGTGTTTAAAAATAAAACAGAGCAGAGAATAAAAGAGATTGTCTCAGAAGAAAAAGAGGTTGAACACACAGCTAATCTCCGTTTTATCAGCAGTCACACAATCTCACCGCGCAGACAACAACCCAGATGACTAAATATAACAGCATCCTGCAGAATAAAAAAGCCACTCCTCCTCACTACTTCCTCATGGTCCAATTCAGACAGACCAGATGAGAGTTACACCAGATGTGTCATATAGGAAGCTGCTTTGCTACAAATTGGATGATTAACAGAGCCGTGCAGCCAGCAGTGAGACATTTGGCTGTGGTGCGCAGCTCGCTGGAGAGTGATTGGCTTTCAGGGCCGAGGGAGCAGATGGGACGGGGACACAGAGTTGGACCGGTGTGCCTCCTTGGTTTTGCATCAAAAGATCCCCTCCATATTCCCCAATCTTCAGCGATCGCCCACACACACACACACAGCAATGTAGCTCTATTTCAAGCAGCATGGCAGCGGGTTTCTTCTTCATGGCAAGTTATCTCCGCCTTTAGCTCCTCCCCCTCAACATTAATTATGCAGCTCAATGCAGCACTCCGAATCCCTGCTGCACCTCACCCACACTACAATACTCGTCCGCTCTCTCCCACTCTCTCTCCCACACACACAGACAAACACACGTGCCCAAGTATACTCAAAGACAGCATTTTCCTCCAAGCACCGCCTTTGAATAGTGTGCTCTTGCAAGGAAAAGAGAGAAGACTATTTTTCAGCAATGCACACAGGAATGAATATTCTCTTTCTTATTTCTCGAAACATCACCGCACATGTAAAATGTGGGTACCCAAGTAATAAATATGGACAGTTTCATCTAAGACTGCCATGCTACAACCACATTAGTTCAGAACATCTGATACATTTTATCTGAATGGATACATTTACAATGATTGCAGGTTGGATTACTATCTTTAGTTGCAGGGTGACTCACTATACCAGCACATACACTATGTGTGCCTTATCGTTATCAAAGCCTGCTGCTGATTTCTTTGCAAATCAGAAAGCACACACACAGTCTGATGTGCCGAGGCAAACACACTCTTAACAGCTCAAACACCTGTCTGGCGAGGTGTAATTGACTCGACTCCTCCTGAACACAGCCAGAGACACAATCAGAACTTGTCACCAGGAGCAGGGAGAGACCACACACACACACACACATACACACACACACACTATATGGAATGTGAATCAGCTACATCAGCAAAGAAGAGGAAGGGAAACGAAGGAACATACAAAGAGGGACACTCTCACGCTTCAGCCGTGCAGCCCCCGCAGGCAGGTAGTGGGATGGAAACTTAGCAACTGTTTACGGAAGCAGAAACAAGCTTTCTCTTTCTTTTCCTAGAGCAGTGAAATTAGTTTCACATCTGCATGCATGTGTTTATATCCTTCAGTGTTTGAGTGTGACACAGGGGGAAAGTATTTTGCATGCCTGGCCAAAAGCTGTATAATTAATCCAACGGAAGTGAAGTGTTAATCTACCATGTGGGAGTCATTCACACGTGCGTTACACTGCCTGACTTCGAGTCAAATAAATAGTGTTTTTCTTCAGCGTTAGCACACATCAAATGACGATCTTAGCAGCTATTTATGGGATCATTATTTCTTAGTAAGCGAACAGCATCATCAGCAAAATGTCAGACTATAGAAGCCATTTATGGTTATGTGTTTGTCTCCCTTTTGTTGCCTTTTCAATAGGTGCAATAAAGTCTGTGTGTGTTTGCAAAGATGCTAGCTGTGGAACAAAAGCAAACACAGAGGCAGATGTCCCTAATGAGGAAACCGCGGCTAGGGAAGGTGCTATCACCCAGCCGCTATTGGGTAAAGTGAATGTGTGTTGTGCTTACATAATCCAGGGGGAGCGTGAATTGGCTACTCCCCCTCTCTCTCACTCTCAACATGACAATGCGCTTGCAGGCGCAGGTCGCAATTTTTTCACATTAACACCGTGATTCCGTCCCTCTTTTTTTTTTTTTTAAATCTGTGCAGCGTCAGAAGTCCAAGATGCACAACAGCAGGTCAAAAAAAAAGAAGCTCTTTGTGAGGTTGCTGTTTGTCAGCAGGCAGCCCTCTGCACTGTGCAGCTCGGCTGCTGCAGGGGTCTTTTCAGTGCATGGAACCGGATGGTGAGCAGAGCACACAGCGGGGGCTGGGCACCGCAATGTACTGCAGTGCTCGTAGCTCTGCTATGCACACCCACTCTCTTCCATTCTTACTCTGCCTCTGACAATCTCTCAATCTCTCCCCACTATATCTCGCCCTCTCTCGCCCGTACTTATATCATTTGTCATGCCTTCCTGTCCTCACTTTCTCCTCATTAGTTTTGTCCTTTTCCTGCACATTCTTCTCCACACTTACAACTGGCTGCAACCCAAGTGCCTAACACATTCTCCTGTATTCTTCATTTCCTCTCCTGTCCTCTTTCACTCACATGCACACTCACATGCACATCGAGGAGCACGTTTACACAAACACATAACGCCGATCACATCCTGTACCCTTTCCCTGCAGAGTGTGATTAAGTGTTTGCTTCCTGGTTTCGGAGTAGGCACACTTAGACACTTAGTAACACGCTGTCCTTCGACACTTCACTGTATTCATCCCCGTGTCATTCCAGCATCCCCACGAGGGTCTCCTCAGCTTCAACATCTGCACTGTTACCATCTGTGCAACCCGAACCCCTACTGCTGCTTGTTTGGAGCTACTGCTGCTTCCTCCAGCACCTCTTCTCGTCCTGACACGGGGAGTTTGAGGACTGTTTGTAACTGTATTCTGTCACGGTGACAGCCGTTGTTGCTCCGCTATGTTGCCTACACCATCAGTTATGGGGGCACACTAAACGCCCGTGTAACACAGCCCGAGACAGAGGGTGTCATACACAGAGGATGAGCAATGACAAGACCAAACTGCTGCTCTCTTCCTCTTAAACCCCCAACTAGTCTTAGAAAGAGTTACAGTGCATACTTCATATATATATATATATATACAGTATATACTTGGGAATTCATACCTTGATAAACAACTTGCCTTTTCCCATAGGAATCCCCACCTGACATTGCACATGACCAGAGTGTTTATCATGTGATGCTGAAAAGCCTGATTCAAAAACAGCTATTACATCAAATTAGACTCAAGTTGATTCAGGTATCTGCCTTTAAACCAGCCATTCTATCTAATGACAATTTGCTCAATCTCCTCTATCTCTCGCTCTCTGCCTCTATCTCAAATTGAGATGCTGGCTAATTCCTACGAGCAGCGAGGGGTCTCATTTCCTCTTCCCATTAAGGAGCCGAGGTCTCTGATCATTGCTATTCGAATGAGATTCTCAGTTTGCCGGCTGCATCCTGCAGAGACACTTTCCTTGTTGCTCTCAACCATGACATGAAACAAAGCTCGGTGTGACAGCAGGTGCTGGAACTGTCCGGGTCGCGGTCATTACATGATTTCACGTTCACGGTGTTTTTAACATCCCCTTGATTATTTCTACATTGATTCATTGGAAACATAATGAGATACTAGTAACTTTTGGCAGACAAATCATGCAATTTATCCTATTCTAATAATTTCTTTTTTGAATGTGTGCTATTACCCAAACAGATTCTTACTACTTTAAAAAAAGATGATTAAACATTTGTGCTTTTGCAGCTGTATTCAGTTTCATCCCTCCGTTTGAGTTTTCTATTGTTTCAGTGAGAATAAAGGTCGAACAAAAGCTCAGTAGTGACACTCCCACCTGGAGAACACAGTTTAAACACAGATAGAGAACTACAATGAGGCTTTACATAGGAAACAGATGGAGAGGAGTTGTCAGCACATCTGCAGGAACATAGTTCTCTTTAAGATGGACTGTGTTCTAAAAAAAGACGAGGTGCATGAATAATGAAAAGTGTTTTCCCCATGCTTGAAGTGTAAAAGCAAGAAATGGTTGAGCATAGCGAACTGAAACGTGGAATAGAGCATTTGTTGTGAGGCGTTTCACGAGTTCATCTGAAAAGACACTCTTAAGATTAGCTTAGCCTTAAACTATCATCCAGTCCTCACAACTAATCACTGGTGTGCTTCAAACTATCTGAGAGAAGGGCTTATCGAAAGCCTGAGCTCTGAGCTCTATCCATGGTGCTGAAATGAGTTACATCTCCTCCCCAGCTCCCTCCTTATCCCTGCATATAACTCAGCGCTAAATAATTTAAGACGTAATTTAATACCAGTTACTGGGATCAGATATTCTGGTGGGGCTCGTGCATATTGTAGGCTTTTATCTACAATCTGAAGGTGAAATGTGTTAACCTTTTTTTGTTTGGTCTAAACATCAGTACATGCTGTACTCAGCATCCTGCTTTTCAGCGTGCCCACACAAAATACACTAAGTCCTTCCATATTTCCTCCCATGCTGCAGCAGGCCAGTGTCTCAGAGACATTATCAGCAGAGAAAACACACACTGCCCACTGCTGGACGGTATCATATCTCCATTCACAAATGATGAAGGTCAGACTTCCATGAAAAGGCAGTGGGTTGTAATGAATTAACTGTGAAAGCTGATAATGAATTCATACGGAGAAAACAAAACAAAGCTGTGTTAGGATGAATCACCTGTCCTTCACTATCATAACAAACAAAAACACCACTTTCATCTGTTGTTTGAGATTATTTTAAAACGATCAAATATACCTTTTTGTGAATAAAAAACGCTCCAGCGAAAACATATGAACCTGACAATACTATTTCTTTATGCTTTTTTAGTGCGCCTTAGTCACTAAGCCGAAATCACCCAATCAGAGAGCCTACTTTTGCTGCAGGCTCAGACTCAAAGGAAGTCCCAGAACAGCAGATAAACAACGCACAAAACTCATCACGAGGCTCAAACGCTATGAGGGGCCAATTCAATCTGTTATCTAAGCAGCCCCAATAGATACCCTGAACACAAAATGAGAGCACGCTCGACAAAACTAAAATGGTCTGCAGCCATCTCATTGCCACACTGAGCTTATCAGCTTGAATTTACAGTATCAGGGGCACAACTTTACTCTTATCCCAAGTAGGGATGATAAATAAGTTAAAAGATGGAGATTTGAGAAAAAGCTGGGAGATGATTTCACTCGCTCTGGCTGGATGCTGAGGCAGCTCCACTCAGGGATGTAATGGGATACTGCAGCACTAGAGAACCGTGTGCACAGAAACTTGCCTAGAAGCATCAGGGAGTCCCGCACTAACCTTCCCCCTCCCTCCCGTCCTCACTCTCTCTCTCCCATTGCCTCTCCCGCTGCTTTTCTGTCAAATCTTTCTAATGTGAGAAAACACACTAAAGTGTAATTACATTTGTCAATTTCAAGAGGTAATTTCATTAGAAAGATCAAAACGAGGGCAAGAAAAGCAAGAGCAGACACACACAAAAAACACACAAAAACAACTTCAGAAGTAAGAAAAAGCAAGCATGCCCGGAGTGTAGTAGCTTACCTTTAGTGCAGGTCGTTCTCCTCTGGAAGCAGAGCTCTCCCCGGTCTCCTCAGGCTCCGAGACACTTTGAGATAGAGAGAAAAAGAATAAAGCTTCTTTTACTTATTTCCAGTTTCAGAATGAACAAGTCAGGAGTCTAACACAGCCCTTCTAGACACACCTTCAACTCTGTCCTCCTGTAAACTCTGCCACATGTACACACACAGACACCCATTCAAATGCACCCCAAGACTGGAGTACACAAATTGATACAGATCTGCTCAGGGGAGGGATGAAAACTACACACACTCACACACACTGCAGTTTTTTTTTTTCCCCTTCCTCTTGCCCACTCGCTCTGCTGCTTTTTTCCTGCTGCCTCTGCCTGCACTGTGTCCTGATTGGCCGAGATGCTCTTCAATAACATAAGCTCTCTTCTTTAATTGGAAGGGGTGCCAGTTATGTGGTGCATCAGAAACCATCCCGCCCAGCTCATCCCTCTCCTTTTTTTCTTCTTCTTTTTTTTCCCTAAGTGCCTGTGGAGAATAATGCTGAGCTCTGCAATTTCATACGCATCAAAGAAAAAAAAAAGGGAATGGAGGACAGAGGGAGGAGGGTGGGAGGAGGATGTATGTAGGAGAAAAGAGGAGTGAGTGGGAATGGGGGAGAGCATCGGCGGAGAAACAGTGGACCGCAGTGGGACAAGCTGAAGCTGGAAGGGAACAAAGACAGCGACGGGGGGGAGGGGGGGGGGGTTATTCGGTGGAATGGAGGCAGATTTTGGAAGCAGCATGTTGAGGTGTGACAGCAGGTCAGCTGAAGGGAGATTTCCCTGCACTCACTGCAGCGCGGCTAGGTGGCTCTGCTGCAGTGTGGAGTCTAATTGCCAAGCAAGAAGGGGGGATGGGAAGGGAGTTGGAGGCAGAGGAGGAGGAGAGTGGGGGTTGGTTGCAGTGATGCTGAAGTACAGTTTTCCAGCAGCCAGCCAGGATATATGGGGGGGGGGGGGGGGGGCACTGGCAGGCGGCTGCAGCGTACAGCGGTTAATGCCTTTTCCTCATGAATTATTGAAGGTGCCCCAGAGCAGAGAGGGAGGGTCACAAACTACTGAGGTTATTCAGACTGTCTCGCTGCTGAGGTTTATGATAATTACACACACCTGAAGTACATGTCATCAATTTATTTAAAAGAGCCCCCTGTAACTTGGAGTATTTAATCCAGCTAATAAAACAGACCGCTTTAAACGAAGCAAATTGAGAGGTATTAGATCATTTCCTTCCCACTTTCAGTTTCATGATTTGTTCAAATGATCCCCCATCCAGGAGAAAAATGGATTTACTTGGTAGTGGTGTCAGGTTCTCTGTCCGCTCCTTTCTTTGACTTACATCTGGTCCGTCCTGGCTGCATTTGTTTCGGGGCTGCACAGAAGCACAATATCCGAGCAGATCAATAATAGATCATACAATGCCCCTACCATCTGCAGAGGCTACAATGAGCAATTTGGGAAGTTATATGATGCCCGGAGAGAAATGCAAATACGCTTTCTGCTAAGTCAACATAGTGACTAATTGATGGAGGAAAAGACAAATAGAGAGATACCTGATATTTAAAGCTCAATTTGTAAAACACCACATGATGCAAAACCAAAGGGAACAGGTGGTAAAACCCCAGTAAGCTCTAGATGTAATACTAAGTCTTGATTAGCATGTTTTGAAAGTAGCTATCATCTTGTCAAGTCGTTGAAAAGTAATGATTTCTATTAATTACCATAATAGACAATGGTGTGGTGTGTCATATGTGCATTACTTCAGGAAGGTTTTGTTGAGTGCAAAAAAGGGACATTTATTTCAGTGTAATGTAAAAACACAACATGTTTTTATCATTGAAAAAAAGGTTATCATCATTGTCATGTTTTGTGAAAAGACAGAAAAGTGCATTAACTAGTATTAGTCATCTGTGCGCGTGTTCCTTCATCACTTTGGTCTCTGCTTTCTCAGGAAGGCTGTAGACTGTGATGGAGATGTCTGTGCCTTCGAAGACCTGTTCCAGTATCTCTGACACTTTGTCCCACGCCAGTCGATCCAGGCCACAACCGATACTGTCAGAGAGAGGGAGAACAACAGGCTGTTTAACGGTTACCGAAAAAGAACCAAACCAAGTGTTATCTGTCTTTAAGAATTGTTGCTTCTAATTGATGTAGTGTAACTGCATGACTAGAATTTACTCGAACACACCGAGGCATTGATATTCTTGTTACTCCGTTCAGTACACAGTGTGACTTCATGTCCTCCAGGCTCTGTCTCAGGCTGTCATAGGTTGGTTTCTGGCTTGCCTTCTTCTTTGTTATCTAAAGGATTAAAACAGGGAGGCAACATAAAAAATATTAACTACTTTGTGCTTTTATTGCATAGGAAATTAATCAAAATTAACATCTTTACCAGATAATAGACGAAACGTCTGTCTCGTTTCAGTACAGCACACTGTCCCACGGTCTTTTCTGTTTAGATATAAAAAGATAACATAAATGATATTTAATAATGTTTTTAAAGATCTTTTAGATTTGCTGAACCATGGATGATCTTGAAGATGAAATTCATGCCTTGCAGAAAAAGTATTATTCCAGCCAAGAGATGTTTTTTTTTTATATATATTCTAGTGAAGAGAAGGTTTCCTAAGTGGCCCTATGTGCGGATTGAGGATAACTATATACACATGTATGCAAAGCACATCAAGAATGTTTAATTGCAATGATGGTGAAGCCATTGAGGTGTTACATTTTTGTATGAATTGGTACAGATTGTATGTCACACTGTCAGTGAGAGTAGAATAAGAATTGTTTTTCAATGTAAAGCTTAATTTCTTGTTGACTTCAGCTTTAAAAAAAAAAAAAAAAGGAATAACAAGCTGTTGAACAAAATGACCACCAGGGAATCAAAAAGATAGGACATTTTTCACTGCTTGTGAATTTTTAATGAAACGTCTGACTCACTCTGCTCCTTTAACTCCCCTATCCCTTTGAACTTTTGCTTGAACATCACTGCTATGCCTGCCCCCATGCGGCAGTCCTCGCTGATGCAGTGTGCCAAAGCCTCGTCTTCAGGGCAGGAGAACAGGTTCCCAGTCACATAGTTCAGGCTCCAGCTGTCTTCTGCAGGCTGACCAGGAGGGGGCAGCATTACACCGTGTAAAGAAGAGGCATGATGCCAGAACAAGACATTAACACTGGTTCATGGGAAGAAAACTAAGATAGAAACATTACTTTAAACGAAATTCCCCACTTAATGTGTAAGCTTTACCTCAAATTGGTGAGTGCTGACTGGTTCCTCGGGTTTGGACGACATTGAAAACAGTGCGGTGAGTTGAAGTGTGTGACGTTACAGTCATGGACCCAAACGAGGAATACTCTACTCTGCTCGGCTAAAATGACTTGTTAGCTCGTATATTATTCGATACTAAAATAGAGCTTATCATTGAAATATAAGTGGCTGTTACAATGCAGAAGAAAAAGACTACCGGGATGGTGTTTGACAGCTCAGTAAAAAGCTAGGTTGGTACGCAGCCACGTGAAATGTGTTCAAGCTCTCGCGAGAACAACTGAGACTATAATATGGCTGGGCCACAGGACAATCAGAAAATACATTTTACTGACGTCAGTAAATATATAAACGTCAGCGTTTCCAAAAATGTTCTGCCTCTGTGTAAACCTAATACGTTTTAATCTACAATCTATGGTTTTAATAAGTATTTAAGCAAATATGTGCACAATCACTTTCTGGTTTTCAGTTGACAACAGCAAAATATCCTAAATAACCTTTGTCACTAAGATTTAGTTTTGTATTGTATATTGTAGGCTATATGAACACAAAAACATTAAAAACACATTGCATTGTTAAACTTAATTGAATTAAGTGTCGAAAAATTATAAACTGGTGGTGTTAAAATGTTTTTATTTATTGTTTGTGTGGTTTAAAAAGACCCCACAAATACGCAGGTGGTCTATATATTATACAATGTCTCAATTCAGGATAAGCTGTGAGTGTAGTGTACCAATGAGAAAATGGTTAGTTATATGTTTTCTTACAGCTGCCACATTTAAATTGTAAAATGGGTGAGGAAAAATGTATAAACTCTTGCCCACATAGTCTTGATAATCGTCCTAAATAAGCAACAAAAGGAAGGAAAAAGTATTTTCTTTGTGGTGGAACGTAGTTGAGAAGAGATTTCAAGTAAGTGTGTTTAATATCTTTAATGCAAGTAATTCATGTCTGCAGCATCTGTAAAAAAAAAAATGCATATAAAAAGAGCAAGAGCAGCAATGGCAATACATGACAACCTAATTCTGCTCATTTACGTTAATGCCGTAAAGGTTTACTCTTAACAAGCAAAATAGTGTGGCACAATGCAAGGATGACTGTAGTTCTGTCTACTTTTTACAATCATACAAACTGATATAGATACAAAGCAGGGTGATTGGTTACACATGGAGGATCTGACTGATCTGACTAGAAGTTAGCACTGCGTCTTCTCTCATTCATCCAGTCCCCTGGGTTGACGTCCATCTGCAGCATCTTCATCACCCACTTGTCCCTCCTTGCTCCATCAATGAACTCGTCCAGTGAGAGCTCCCCTAAATGACAAGGGAGTTTAATAATCAGAGGTTATTTCTCATTTAACAACAATGACCACGAGCATGCTCTGCAGAGCTGTTACAGCAGATGGACAGAGACTTGAATTATGGCCCTTTGAATGATTCATGAAGCATTTTAATTTGCCAAATAAACTGCTGAATACACTCACCGTCTCCATTTTCATCAACCAGCTCAAATATGCGGTCGACCACTTGGTCTGGGGTCAGCAGATTGCACTCTTCATCAAGCTCTCCATGGCAGGCTTTCTTCAGTCGATAAATAGACTGAGAGTGACAGGAAATGTTAAAGCTACTCTGTCATTGATCCCATTTCATTACAGACCATTTGAACATTATTTTAAGTGTTTTGAATATTTTGCAGATGAAATGTTGCTTATAGTTCGTAGTTTACAGTTTATTTTACAGCTGCTGCAATCACAGTCAAGACATAAAAACACTGGACAAGAGCATTTAGGCAAAAACAAGACATCAAAAATACTAAAATCAGTTTTCAAAATAAGACTTAAATTACAAATGATTAATTTAAAATATATATTTTTTAATTTTATTGACATATTCACTCTGCAAAAGTATCCAGTGTGCAACATTTTAAAATCTCAAAACCCCAATGTAAATACATATTTATGCAATATATTTTATTGCGATTTTTACCTGAACAATTTCTAGAAGCTCTGTTTTATCGATGCATCCGCTTCCATCTTTATCGTACATTTTAAATGTCCATTTCAGCTTGTGCTCCAGTTTACCCCTCAGCACTAAGTTCAAGGCCGCCACGTACTCCAGAAAATCAATGGTGTTGTCCTGTGAGCATGAAATGAAGGTTCAAATGTTATGAAGGGCCATTTAGATGCAATGTTCAAGCAAGAAAAATATTTCTTAACTTTGACAAAAAGCAAAATGTCTGAACTGTGTTTACTTGATAGAATATAAAGACTCTCCTTACTAGATTCAGTAATACAATTTATTGCTGCAACTTGTAACTATTGATTTATTGATCAGTTATTCTCCGAATGAATTTAAGACTACAAACTGTGGGAAAATAAGGCTCTGTAATAATTCAACTATCAACATGTTGAACTGATTTTTGAAAGATTATTTTTGGGACTTTTTGTAAAGGATAACTGGAGAGTGACATGGGGGGGTTGAAAGAGAGAGTGGGGGACAACATGCACCAAATAGGTTCAGGATCAGGAGCCGATATATGTGGCCACGGCTCTAATAAGTGAGCTAATGTAGCCCTCTATTTACTGATTTATTTACACTAATTATCAAATTATTCCAGCTCTTAAAATATGACCATAATAATGGACACAGGAGACACCGGTATTGTCACAAATGCTGCCAGAACAACAAACCTCCATCTGTCGTGTCCTTAGTATATTGAGACTAATAACTCTTAACAGACGTTTGTACTTACGCCGTTCTTGTCGAAGGCTCGAAACATGTTCTCAATGTAATCTGCAGCCTCCTTGTTTTCCGTTACACCGAAGAAGCTCTTGAACTCGTGCCTGAAGAGAGTTCCACTTGGGCACTCCACGACAAATTTCTTATACCACTCCTGCAGCTCTGCGACATCAATCTCCTTGTCTGGATCACTTTCTTCACTCAGGCGCTGACCCATGGCGGAGACTTTTAACTTCAAACCCCTGATGACTGAAACAATGTCTTACATTACACGAAACTCTTTGACCTTTAAAATATTCCCTCTACAGTCCACAGAAAAGAATCCTTAGTTACCACCAGTTACTGCAACAAACCGTGCGAATCAGGAAACACCAAAAATGATGAAAATGACCCGACAGTTCATTGAAAGCTGAACTGTTATTGAGCTCTCTATTATGGCAAATCCCCTGTGAAAGGTGAGGGTAAGACACAGAGTGACATGGATCACATGATTAAGGATTACAAATGGACACTTGTCAATATCTATTAGTTCACAGACAGATTATAAGACGATTTCCGTGAAGCTATGTATCTACCACACCCACACACACACACGCACAGGACAGGCAGGACTAAAGCTAAAACACGCAATGGTTGACTCAGAATAAGGGCCTGTTATCTATAGACAATTGCCAGTAGTGTTTCCTGTTCACAGAGCAGATATTGAACTTTCTCCAAGTGCCATCTCTGTGTTTGAAATGACTTTTTATACCAGTCATGAGGTCAACTATACAATCATCCAGCTTTCTTTGCGCAGAAATTCCAGTAATATAGCCTACCACTGATTTAATAATGAATTGATCAAACAAAAACACTGTTAAGAGACCATTTTGGTCAATTACATACATGTCAAAGAAGGTCTAAATTCACAAATTGATTAAATGAATTAATGATAAGGGACTCAACATTTCTGATAGAGCTTCACCAATTGTAGCCAAGAAATACGATTCAGGATATCTCAGGCACTGGTGGCTAAGCTTGGATGATTCCTTGTTGATCTCTCATCTGAATCTTTATGGAAATGTGAAGCTGAATCACTGAAGACCTCCTTAGGTTACAAAAAAATCAGTTTGATGACTCACACAGATGAAGCGTTTTGTTATCCCTGAAAGCTCAGACCTTTAGGTGCCAGGTTATTTGTTTTGAGCCTAATCACTGTTTACATGCCTGAATCAGTCTTACTGAATCCTTTGATAAATATTCTGTGGCATTGAGATTGCAACATCACGAGAGAGAGCAGTCATATTCGGTAAATAAGTGGAAACAACTATGAGGTTTTGGTTTTTCATGAGCACTGGGCAGCGGAGAGGTCCTTGGAAGAGTGGAAATAACAAAAAAAAAAAATCACGGTTAGTGGTGTAACCATGTCCATTGTTTACAGGTGTAAGCTTAGCCTGGCCCAATACCTTCCTGGCCGATGAAATGTGCTGACAACAGGGTGAGTGATAATCTTAGCTTAGAGGTGTCAAGGCCACTTTTAGCATCACAGCATGCTTACTTCATATGATGAACATGTTCAACAGTCTCCTGCTCTTTCTCTTGTTTGTTTTTTTTGTTCCTTATAATCATTACATATAATAATTTTCCTTTTTAGTTAAATGCTTACATCAGCATGCTAACGAGCAAGCAGTGGTAATGTTGACATCTTAATATTCAGGTGTTTTTATGTTTAACAAACACATTTGATCAGCATGCAAGCAGGAACATTTGTATTTTAGCCCTTTGGTTCAGCTAAGCAGTTTGGGAAGTGAGTTTTGCAAATATTTGGTCATGAACAAAAATAATTGGACTGAATGAAAAAAACTCAATTTGAACCTATGATTTGAACTGGAAGAGAGATAGAGGTTATTAAAGTTCATCGTCCTTGATCATGCTTGTAATTGTTTTGCAGATATTAATTTAATCTCATGCTTTCAAGGTATTTCACTATGAATCAATAAATGTCTAACTCATGGAGACACTTGAGGGAAAGTGCTTCACCATTTTGTATGATTCATCCGCTGTGGGCAGTCAAAGTATGTCTAAAAATATATATACAATATGCATGTCCTTGCTACAGGCATTTCTATCCATACATAATTCTTTTACCATTTTGGGGTCGCGGAAGGGCTGGAGCCCATCACAGCTGTCATTGGCCAATGGGCAGGGTACACCCTGGACTGGTCACCAGTCTGACATATAGAGAGTGACAACCAGCCACACTCACATTCACACCTACGGGCAATTTAGAGTCACCAAGCATGTCTTAGAACTGTGGGAGGAAGCCGCAGAACGTACGCATGTACAAGGAGAACATGCAAACTCTACGCAGAGAGGCTCTGACCAAAAGGGGTTCGAACCAGGAACCTTCTCAGCGCTAACCACTGGCCATAACTAGACATAGACGATCAAAACAATCATGCTAACACACAGACAACAGAGGAGCACTAATTAAATGGATAATAAATAAGGCAGCATTGATTGGTTAAGACAAGTGTGTTTCATGGCAGGTGAGTTTATGGTGCATAAGCAGCATGTTAGCATATAGTAACAACCTTAAAATTAATTGTGTTGTCAGGAACCTTTGTTTGGCAAGATGACTTTTTGTATCCACAAATCCAAAAGTAAAACCTCCAATGTGACTGATATAATAAAATCTTCTGATTCACGTCTTGTTGTTCTAAAGGTACAAAAAGTGACTCAATTTGCAAATCAAAATAACAACTCCCATAATATTAACAGAGCAAACTATGTTTTCAATTTGAGCATTTATTGCTTTCCATGAATACTATGATACAACCTCAAGCATTCCATTTCAGCGGACTGATCTACGAAGGCAGTGGACAAGTATTACAAGTCTACAAAAACTGATTTACAGATACATACTGTAGAAATCCAAGCTATCAAAAGAGACAGTTGTACAACAAAGGTATGACATACAGAAAGTGTAAAAGTACCTTACGTTCTGTTGATGGATCAGAAAGCAGAAAGGGTTTCCTTTAGGCCAAAAACTATCCAACCAAACTGGGAACTACTGGCAATAGTTTGTGTTAATATTGGCTCAATACCTCGACTACTCCAAACTGTAGCTGTATCTGTCAAGTGGTCAATGCAAAGAAATGTACTATAATAATATTTAAAAGAAATACATTTTCTGGTATGTGCTTTATAGAGAAAGCAAACCGTGTGTTTTTCATTCAACTGAGACGTATTCTTCAAAAACATAGTCCAATCAACTCGTCTTAGGCCAAAATCAAACTTCAAGCTTCAAATGTATCTTTTGGAAATGCATGCCAAATAAGTAAAGAGTAATCAAGGTTAAATTATGAATCACATTATAAAAATCAGGAAACACAGATTAGAAAAACTATTAGTCAACGCTGAAAAAAGCTGAGTCCACATAATCTCATTTAAATCATTTCCTTCCAGTTTAAAGACCAGGGGATGTGTAGCCGTGTGTAGTTCAAACTGAAGAGGACGAAAAGATCCACTCGTGAGGAATCTTGTGGTCCACATCGCTCCTGGTCCTGGTGTCTTGAGGTCCACAGTGCTACAGATATACCCTTGGTGTGGTGAAATACAGTGTAAAAAGAGTCAGTTGGCAGACTGGGCTTCATGTTAGTCATGTTCTCCGGGCTCTGTCGCAGTGTTTGTGCTGTCTGAATTGTCGGCATCGCCCTCTGTTGACAAGTCAGGGGAATCGCTGGAAGAGGGTACCTGCTTGTCGCTGGACGCGCCCTCTCCGTCGCTGCTGCTGCTGCTGCTGCTGTTCTCTCCGTCAAAGGTTGCGCTCTTCTCTGACGGAGCAGGCGGCTCAGGTTGTTCCGGGCTGCCGTCTTTCTCGAGACTGCAGCTGTCCTCTCTGTCCAATGGGTCTTCATCCCTTTCTGAAGGTTCAAGGTCAGAGCTGCTGGGCTCTGAGGACCAAAGGAGACCATATTAGCTGCAGCGTACAATTATTTTCATGTTAATTATTTTATAAATAACTGATGAATCATTTGTTCATAAGCTCTTAGAAATTGTGAAATGTATCCATCACAAATTTACAAAGCCCAAAGTGACGTCTTCAAATTTCTAAGATGTTGGACTAGCTGTTTGAAATAGATATTTAATATTCTTATATGAGATATATATACACATTTAACTATCACAGAGGTATGACACCAACAACTATTTACATCACTCTCCTCCTCAAATACAAACATTATCATAGAGATATTAGGCATGGAGACATGACCATATATGGAGTCTACTCAGCAGGCTATCCATCCTGCTGCTGATTGGACTCAGAGCAGCTGCAGCCTCGTTAACAAAACACCTGTGCAGTGTGTTGTCTGGCAAACCTAATGAAGCCATGGGTGAAACACATTGTTTAAAAACAAAGACTATAGAAGCAATTCAGCCTTCTTGTGTTTGGTGAATGCATTTATTTTCTATTTTCTAACTGTGTTTAAAATCTCCTTATGATTGAATTGGAAGGAGGGGGGGATGCTTCAACTCTTTCTCTTGGGTACTCTTACGTCTCACAACAACTCCTGTCACTTTAAGATAAGATAAGATATACTGTATTATCCCCAAAGATGAAATCTGAGTCGGACTCTGTCCTGCGGTTACAATAGGATTGCAGGATTTAAGATACAGGAAACAGCAAACTGTGCCAGCAGTCTCTCTGAACGTTTACGCACTAACCCACAATTATTAACTATCACACTTCTACTTGGAATGGGATCAGGACGGCAGAGCCAGGAGGAGACTCTGATGGCAGGAGTTTGGCAAGCATGGCCATTCAGCATTTTGAATAACCATTTTGGCCTTTAGATGATGCTCGATGTCAAATCTCACAACCCAATTATTTTCAAGCATGGTGAGCCATTTAAGGAATCTCTTTTTTTTCTTTTTTACAAATAGCACTAAACTATTGTAACTATGATCATTGTTAACGGTTTTAAAAACAATGATGAAGTCAAGCTTTTTTTTTCCACCTCTACACATTTTTCTTCCTTTAAAAGGCACAGTATGTAGATTCTCTCAATCAATACATTAATAGATGACGTTGATGTTGGCAGGGAATCATGGGAGTTCTCTCTGAAACACCTAATACTTAGGTCACACCTCAGAAAAAGAGACGAGTTCAAACCTACCACTATCCTTTGAAGTAGTCGGTGTGTCACTAGATGTTCCACTTTTGACCACCAGCTCTTGACCACAGGAGTCTTTTGAGGACTTGGGTGTCTCTGGCGAGCTCTCTGCCGTGCCTTTACAACACGATGACTCCTTCTCTTCACTTTCTGTTTCGTCCTCTTCTTTTTCATCAAACTTGAGCCTCTTGACCTCACGTTTGTCTGCATCGGAAGTCTCCTCCTCTTCCTCCTCGTCAGAGTGTTTCTTCTTTATCCCAGTGTTTGGTGCAATGTCACCTTCTGAGGGTGAAGAATCGCTGCAGGAAGGACAGAAACACAAGGAATCAGTCGATCTAATGTTACACTCAACGTTATAGCAATGAGTAGCTCATGAGAAGATCGATGTGTGGAGGGAGTTTGTGAGCTTGACAGCTATTTTAGATGTCCTGGACAGTTAAATGAACTTCACACACGACAGTACACACCATACATGAGTACTCAAATCACCTGATATGGTGTTCCTCCACATCCTCTGTGGTCGGCTCTGGCTCTTTACTGACTGGACAGTCAGGGAGGCCGTTGGTGGAAAGTGAAGTTGACAATGACAGTTTTGATCTGAAGTGGGGTTTCGGTGTGCCTGGTCCATTTACATTTCGACTGTAAAAAAGAAAAGTAGCGTAACTATATTTAAGAAACACATAACACAAGGTGGGAAATCAGCAGAACCACTAAAACCAAAAGTGACTGGAAAGACTTAACAACTACTAATATATCCTTAATTTGTTCTCATATTTGGGTCCAAACTAGTTCAACTTTCCACTTGCTGCTTTATAAGGAAATGACTCAATCACTGACAAGTGTGTGGCTCCCACCTGTCTGAGTACAGAGAAGAGTTACCAGGAAACATCACTCCATTCATTCTGTTTACACTGGAGGCCCCATTTTTCCTTCAAAAAGAAGCAGAAAGGCACAAAATCAACTGTGTGCTAAATGGAACTTTGGAAGTTTGACTAAATAAACACATTCAAGGGAGATGTCATTTTGCATCTGAAGCAATGAACGGGAAAATACTGCAGCGAGCAGAGCAAGGGGACGAAAAGCTTAACAGCTAAAGTACTTACTCTGATGAGGGGTGTACACAGCTGACCACCATCACATTCTGCAACAACAAACATTTTTTTTGTTTTTTTTTTAAATAAGAAGACATTTTGAAGCTACACTAAGTGTTTTTAAACATTGATTCATCTTTTTTTTTTTTACAGTTTGTGGGCAGTGCAGTTCTCACCTTCTCTAACCCCATGAGAAACTTGTCTGTTCCAGTATAGTTACGCTTTGGATCCGTAAGGAGCTCACATAGACGCTGGATGGTGAATGGGATTCTGGGAAAATAAAATAATCAACAGGCATATTGAGGTTAATACTGCATAAAAAACGGAACCAACCTGGTCAACTCCAGTCGTACCTGATCAAACACAATGAACATAAATGATTCATCTGGTCAACATACTTCTATTCTGGAGGAAAGTTCACTCAGTCAAATGCTTTGATGAGGAACTTGATTTTTTCATATCTGACTGACACACCAAGGAACATAGCAGTTGTTCGCAATTAATTTAGTTTTTTAAGCTTTTTTTTTAACTCAGTACTTTTACTATGCGGATATTCAGAATGAGAATTCCAGGTGTGACGATTAAAGATGCAAATATGTTATTGGAATAGCATGCAAAACATTGAGCAAAGAAACTTCCATTCAGTTTAACACATGAGAGGAAATCACCAATGATGGTGTGCACATGCACTGATTGACATGCTACTTTGTTCAGTTTTCTATGAGGGTTTGTGGGGGATGGTTTTTGTGTGGAATTTCTTAGTAGTAGTGGTGAAACAGACCACCGTTGATCTGTTTGTATCACCCCTCCCCCCTTACCGTTCGGGCTGCATATGATGGATGGAAGGTTTATTAACACTGTACAATAAATGTACTGCCGCTAAATCTTTGTGCAGATTCCCGGTGAGTAAAAGGAACACATTTAGAAACGTATTTTCACGCAAGTTTTTCACAGAATTTTACGCAGAAGTGGGTCATAAAGCGTTGATATTTCAGTGAGGATGGTATCAAACGCTGCTTCAACTTTTCTCTGTTTGATCTCACCCTGTCTGTGTTCATCATGCAGGCATCAGCTAGTGGCTGCGTGTTAATAAAAAAAAAAAAAAAAAAAAAAAAAACACCTGGTAGCTTCACGTCAGTAACGTTACAGCCTGCTGTAGTCTATAGATGAAAATTTAGCCAAACAAAATCAGTTACAGAGCGCTGTGTGCGTTCCAAGTATGGTCCCTGCACGCTCCCTTTTTTCTCACACAGTACACGCTAAAAGTGAAGCCAGAGCAGACACACACACACACACACACACACACATCTGCTAAATGAACGGTGTGTGTATGTTACAGGTTCAACTCTCTCTCTCTCTCTCTCGTCAAAGCTTAAAGAAAAACAGATTAAGAAAATTAAATCACAAAAATAAAATCTGTAGATTACAGCAAATTTGTATTCACAGAATTATTCAGGATTTGTTACGTTCAAATATTACAGTTTTATTATTAAAGACTGTTGTAGTCAGACTTTTAAAATCACTTTCTTAATAAAAGGGAGTTCTGGTTTATCTAACTGCTAGTATTGGAATTGGATTATTATTATTATAGGAAACAATGTATAGCTTATAGTGAAAAAAAATTGATTGAGAATTGTTGATTGTTGAACATTGTTGATGTTAAAAGGCACAATGAGAGTAGAAAAGTTATATTATTCTCTAAATCTGTGTTTGGATACGAACTGGGATGCACCACTAGTGGATTGTTATGAGCTCTACTCACCCATTATAACCATCCACTATTTTTAAGATCCTCTTCTTCATGTCTTCAAAAGGAACATAGTCGACGTTGGGATTGTGTGCTCCTCTCTGTTCTGGTGTTGAAGCATGGAAATCTTCCATGACTTTTTCCAACTTGAACATGAAGTACATTTTGAACTGTGACCACGGGATCCTGGAAGAAATTGGATACGAAGACCGTAAGCATGTAGTTGTTTGTACGAAGGCTAAATGTGTGTCTTATCTGTATCCTAGTGTACAACTCTTTCTTTCTCCTTTTGAACTGTTTTTATATTTGATTTACACAAAAGCCCTTCTGGGGACAAGTGTTGTACATTAGCACCAGCTATAAACACTAGGATACTTGCATTGGATTGCTGTTTTCAGTTTGTCTACGCATCCCTATCAAATAAACCATAAATAAAAAAATAAAATAATAATAAGCCTTTGAGGAAAACTTACAGTGGCTGCCCTGTCTTGGCAATATGACACAAGAATTGCTCCAGAGCCGGACAGGTTTCTTTCTTGCCTTTTTTCTCATAATCTGTGAAAACCCACATGAAACAGACAAAAAAATAAAACACAAAATCAGCCAAAAATATAGCTGCAAACTAACAAACCAAACAATGATTACACTACTTAATAATAATAACTCCCCTCCCTCCTTCCTCATTTTATCTCTTCAAAAAAGCCCAAAGCAGAAGACACACATTAGATAATAATGTATATAATGTACTGTTTCTTAAAAACTGTTCAGAGGAGGTTTCAGGCATGATGGACCATAATATAATGTAAACAACTAACTGGAAAGTTTCTGAAGAAGTTATTATGTTAGCGGATTTATTGTGACGCTATACCAAGCTAGCTCTGTATATGATCTCTAACAATTAGAATAAACGTGAAATGAATGTAGAAACACCACAAATGTCTTTCTTGTAGACCACAAGATCGAACTAGCTTGGTCAATCAGATACTAAATTAGTTTGTCCCCAAGTGCCTCCACAGCACGTTTGTTAATCGTTTCAGTAAGCTAAGTTACAGTACGTAACGTACTTAGCAAGCATTACATGTTTTGCCGGGGAACATAACAAAATATATACATTCCTAACTCATAATCAATCGCTCTTTTTAAATAAATGTAAACATTGCCTTGAAACGCTTCCAATAACGCGTCGATGTCCATAGCTGTGTCCAGAAAGAGGCAGGAAATACTTGCTAGTTAGCAGTAGCAGGTAGCAACCCAACAAAGCTGGTGGCAGTGAAGTCTGCGCATGCCTCAACCGTGCGTCCTCACGGCATCGGAATAATCGGAAAAATAAGTGTTTGACTGGGAAACTGAACGTGAAATGACGAAACAACGAAACATTAGTTTGGTAAAATTGGTGAACAAAACGGTATCCAATTTGATAATTTAGTAGAAGCTATGTCAAATCACGCATAGGTTTAAAACGTATTTAGTATCTATCATCACGCAGCGTATTAGTTAGCTATGTGGTAAAAAATATAGGGCAGTTCGTTGATGTCCATGTAGTTACCTGATATGGTTCTTGAAAAAAAACCACAGAACATATATACTTTACATCAATACGTTTTAATAATTTGATAAGAAGTGAGAACACTTTAAATATGGGAAACGAGTTGTAAAATTGGTAACTTCGAGCATCCAAGAGGCACCTGAACGCAGCTTCAAGTTACATACTACCTTTTACGGAAGATGCGTTCCAAATAAGCGAAAGAACAACAAAGTACTTGTGACGGGATAACACGTTAGTTAATTTTTTTTCCGTTCTTGTGCTTTGAAAAAATAAAAATAATTTAGTATAGCTATGTTCAGACCCCAGTTTACTGAAACTTCGGGACCTTTCTGGCGCGCTGTAGCTGCCGCAGGCTGTCAGCGGGCGTCATCGTTTTTTCTGTTGTTGTGACGGCGCAAACCGGGAAAGAGACCAATGAGTCAGCTGCTGATAGGGGTTAATTTTACCTAACGAACCTATATATACATCGATAACAGTCCTGCTGGAAACAAGTATAGGGAAGATCTGCTAGTTTTGACGACGGTTTTTAAGAGGTAACAATGGCAGTTCCGGTAGCTGCATTTCCACTGAACACATCACCCAGCCCGGGTTTGCTGGAGCACAACATTCACATCAGCGACAGAGATTTGGAGAGGATTTCAAGTGACAACGATAACGACACTCTGCCTTTGCATTCTCCGTGGACTTTTTGGCTCGATCGGTAAGAAACTTCGTGATTATTTCCACCCCCCACCCACCCACCCCCTATTCTCTCCACAGCTGTAAGTAGGTGAACTCTTTGTTGCTGACCTTTTTAATGAGAACAAAGAAAGGAGATGACGAACATATCAGGCCTGCTACAAGTCAACCTAGATAACATTATTGGTTGCGTTTATCAGACACAGAAGGACATGTCTGAATAAATCACAGCAAAAAACAACGTTATACAAACCCTGCCTTGAAGCTTTTCAAACCGACTTGTTTTCTCTCTGACCTACATACGCAAGTGCTCCACTTTGTGGGAATCTTAAAATAAACAAAAGGGCCCAATTATGACAAGCTGACTAAACATAACAACACGAGCTGATCTCATACAAGGTCAGTTTGAGTTCATCCATAGTCTGTTCTTATTCCATTTATGAGCACTGGTGTTATTGTTAAAACTTGTTGAGTCACTGCTCATATGCCTGTTGCCATTTTGTCCAGTACATCACTTTCTTTCTTTTAGATTGAAATTCATTATGCTCCCTGTTTCATTTTCTTAAAACAAATGTTTCCCCCCATCTTTTTTTTTTTTTTTTTTTTTTTAAATATGGACATTTTTATTAGAACTACATAACATAGAAATATGACAACAGAGCTGAACACAAGTGACCCTGAGTAAGACAAGCCTCATCATCCACAGTGTGTACAAATCAAACGGGGTCAGTGTTGTTTACTGTTTACTGGCTTATTTGTCATCTGATCCCCTCTAACCTGTCTGCTCAGAGGGCAGCTCAGTGGAACATGTCTGAGTTACATAGCCCCGGCAGTTATGCACGTATAGGAAATGTCAAGTTAGCACACCCGAGGTCCCTTCAGGCTTTTCCTTTTTGTTTAGAGGCAAATAAAACCAATGGCATTTAAATATATCTACATTTCAGGTCTCTACCTGGAACTACAGCAGCTGAATGCGAGTCAAACCTGAAGAAAATCTACACGGTTGAGACCGTCCAGGTAAGATGTTTTTAAAGTCTTGGTACATGAGTATATCTCCAGCAGGCGATATAAATGTAAGTGGTTTTAAAACATGTGCATCTTTTACATTCAGATCAGAACATATGCAGAAATGACACTGCTTTTGGAGTTTCTCCCCCCCCCCCCCCCAAAAAAAAAAAAAAAATAGCCAAGGTCCCAGACAAACTTTGATTTAAGGCACGTATCAGAAGTGAAACAGAATGCAGATTTCAGTAGCAGCAATAACAGGCAGCCACTAAAATGTTGGCAGCATCTCTGCCTGCCTGTGATAGAGGTCAAACTGCATATAGTCAGTCTTGGGTAGTTAGATAACACAAAGCAGTTTCAATCTGACTCTGAATCTTTTTTTTTTTTGGGTGTTCCCTTTATTATTATTTTATTGTTTTCTGCTGAAATCTGCCGTCACATTGTGTGGAAAGCGAACTTGACTAAGGTCCAGAGGGGCCGAAACGTTGTGTTTTAAAAAAAAAAAAAAAAAAACAGCGATCCTTAGCACAAGTAGTGTGCAGGATTTTCTCATTTCAAGGCTTTAGTTTTACGAACACATGCCTACTTTAGATAGTTGGATGTGCGAACCCTTCCTTTAAAACATTCATGATAATATCATAGTTCTTTGCAGGCCCGGTTCTAGAACAAAATGACTTGGGGTGCATCTGAGATTAATAGGGGGTGCAGCTACAATGACTGGCAACAGCAATGAAAAATAGCATAGGTGTAATGGGTCCTGCGTGTGGCCCCCCAGTGAACAGACAGGTCACGTGCACCTGTCATAAACATGAGAGTCACTGTTGTCATTTGAAAGCCTTGATTACTTATTGTTAAAACATTTTTTTTTGCGTCCATTCAATTGAGTGTGCAGAAATTTAAAATGAGGGTGGAATGCATGCTTTTGCACCCTGGTAGAACCTGGTTATTTGGAAAGATGTTAAAGAGCTTAAGTAAACTGTAAAACATTTTTAATTGCAGCTGTGTTGGAAAATTCATTATTGCATTTTGTATGTGTGACCCGCCAGGGCAATCGAGAAACAAGCTGTGGTAGAGATTTTCTAGCACATAACACATGTGAAATATTTACAAAGTCAGCTGTGAGTCTGTACACCCTGTGCCAGTAAATCATTCAATAAAAAAAATAAAGGAACCTGTTTTACTCTTTTCATCTCTGCACCTGAGTAGAACTTCTGGAGAGTTTACAACAACATACCCGGAGTCTCCAGTCTGCCGCTGAGATGTAGCTACCATCTGATGCGAGGAGAGAGAAAACCCCTCTGGTGAGTGTGAATTTAAAGATGCATGTTTTCAGAGGATTCTTCTGGAATAGTTTGTGTTATATAATTTTGTGTGCATTTTGAATCCAGGGAAGAAGAGAGCAATGCTAAAGGTGGTGTTTGGAAAATGAAAGTGCCCAAAGAATGCACTGTAAGTATCATAATCTATGCAAGTCTTTCTTTATTATGATGATTTTGCCATTCATTTACACATTTGTCTCACATTTACAGTCTGCAGTGTGGAAAGAGTTGCTGTTGGCGACCATTGGAGAACAGTTCAGTGATTATTGTGCCTCAGGTAAAGTTCTGGATCATGTAGGGGGGGGGGGGGGGGGGTAGGGTTGCTGTAGGTAGAGGAAGATAATAATTTAGCATGTTGTTTTATTGCTGTGACTTTAATTCTTTTGCTGTTCTTGCAGATGATGAAGTTGTCGGGGTCAGCGTCAGTGTAAGAGACAGAGAGGATGTCTTTCAGGTGTGGAACGGAAATGCTTCATGTGCTAATGAGTCAAAGATCTTAGGGAGGATCAATGAGCTCCTCCCACAAATACCCTTTAAAGCTGTCTTTTACAAACGTGAGTATCATCTTGGATTGTTAACATTCATCATGGAATAACGATAACACCGGAAAAAACAGGTGATGATGTTTTTATTTTCTTTAATCTTTCAGCACACGAGGAGCACCATGCATTTGAAGGAGGTCGACCAAGACATTAGCACAGCTCGAACAGCAGAAGCACCTTTAGATGTACTTGTTAATCGCTTATTTTGGATAATGTTTGGGCAAAATTTTGATGCAGTTGAGTTTAACGTTGCTGTATTTGTGTCATCTAAATTACCTCAAAATGTAGCCGATGTATTATTAATCTTAGTGGACGGGGTTTTTCATCTTCTGAGCACATCTGTCATCCATCACGTGACCCAGAATACTTTTATTATTGTCACTTTTATTAAGTAGAAAACCCCTTTTAGTTTGATTTTATCTACGACAGTGTTTGTATGTTTTTATACTGAAACATTTTGCAGAACCAAAAACAGCAGATCATGTACAGTCAGGTTGTTTTTAGATGTATTATAGCATAGTTGTTGTTTCCTGAGAACAGAAATAGCTTGGTTGGTCTTTAAATTGAATCTAGTTTTTGGAAGAGCAGGAGGTTCGGTTCCACAAATTGAACCTGTATTATCACTTTACATTACAAGGCTTTTCTAGTCGCCTCTTTTCCCTGTTTTGTTTGTTACAGCCAAAACACTGCTGCCTATACTGGAGAACATACAGATTAAGTATGCTGTAATGCTACTATTCGAGCAGACAATTGCACATTTGTCTTTGTTTTTTTTCCGTTTCTTTCTTTAGGATAGTCGTGATTTGTGGAAAGGTTATGTTCACGTTGCAATTTCAAGACCCCAGTGCACAAAAATCGTAGGTAGACGCTGAGAAAGATATGCAATCATTTTTTATTCTGTAGAATATGTAGTGTCATGGTTGTTAGTTTGTTCAAGCTCTGCCCTAAATCAAGCACTTTGTTTTCTTACTGTTTGTGTTAAGTCACCAGATAGTCCTTCTAGGGTTACATGGAGTTATGATGACTGAGACCAAATCCAGCTTGGTTTTGTGTCGTCACCTTTTCTGATCAATCGTATAGCTGTTTTGGTTCACGTTGGGTTTTTCTTTTTTTTTTTCTGCTTTAGTGTAGACGACGAGGTTATTCGATGTGTTTTTATGTATTCAACTGACTTGTGTTCAAATTAAATTTGTGAAAACAACCATTTTGGATTATGCTGCCTAAAGAATAATCAAAACCCCCTAAACCTTAACAAAAACAAGATGTATATGCATTGATCAAAATCTAATTAAGGATTGAGCAGTTATTACACATCTCAGCCAGCACTTTTATGGTCCGTTTCTGTGCAGATTATTCTGAGTTCTACATATAGCACATGGGTAGAAGAGTCATTTCTTTGTAGTCATGAAGTATTCTTTGAAACCCACAGAGAGACTGTTCATGCTAAAACATTCATTTGAGGAGGTGCCAAAAAAAAGCAGAATTTTACCCTTCACCCTTAATCTTCATGTAATAATGTTTAAAGCACATAGTAGTGGGATAATGACATTTCAATACTATACCATTGAACATACACAGTTGACCACTCACTTACGATCTCAGACTTTGTAAATGATTGTTGATCTTGGATGGTGCCTTGTGTTCACCAGCAGTTTAGAATGTCACACGTGTTCAGCATGTTGGACTTATAAAGACTCATGTTTCTCGATTAGTTTTACACATGTTTGACAAATAAAGAAGAATCAACTTCACTCTTTGGCATTTTGAATACTTTCTTCATGTTTAATGAGAATATCAACGGCAAAAGAAAGATATTCATCTGCAGTATATCCTGTTTGCTCTGATGTCAGATTCCAAGTTGTGTATGGAATTGTGTTTTCTTCCTTTCTACCAAATAGGTTTTTTTGCAGTATGTTTGTGTGTAATAGAAATGGGCTAATTTTCATAAGAATAAATCTCATTTTACAACTGAAATGATTGCAAGTTATTGAATGACCTTTGGGACAAAGATACTGTACATTTTTACAACAATTTATGTCTGATGCAAAGACACAAGGCTCACATCTTACAGGAGTCAAGGCACCATTTCATGACTGCAAGAAGGGAAAATGTGACCCCTTGTGGTTGCATCAAAGCATTGACATAAACGTAGTTCATAAAAATCCGACACTAACACTGACCACATTTTCACCTGAAAATAGGCTTGTATGGATTAAATGCCTTATAAATCCAGGAAATTCATTCATATTAAGTAATTGTCAGAAGTTATTTTTTAAGAACACAAATGTTTCCGTATGCACGCTATACATGTTTAAATGTTCTACAAATATGATACAGCAAAATCAAAAAAAAATCCGTAGGCTCTCTTTGGGGACATAAAGTCTTTTCTTACTGTCTTGGGTCTGTAAGGTCCGTAACAGTCTCTCGTGTGGACGTGACGTCACCATTGTTTACTTTTACATTAGCCACGCCCACTGTTAGCAACTTGTGGCTAGCTCGCTACCAAGGAAGGTACTGGTGCTGCTTCGAGGTTCATTCTCCAGACACCACCCCGAGTCAAAAGACTGTCTGCCCCCTCACATTTCGGTGAGTACGCGTTTGTTCAATATCGCGATGACACTCGTTAAATGGATATTAAACTAAAATTATGAGTTAATTGTGTATTATTTTTTATTTTTTTCGGCAAAACGAAGAGGGGGGAGATTAACGTTTCTTAAACCTGCTAGCAGCATAGGAGCAGGCTAGCTTTTGTTGAAACCTTACTGTTAGAATACCACCCGCAAGGTTGGTCGAAATATGTTTACCAGTGTAACTAACATGTTATGTACAACATAATATGATAAGGTCGGTTTAAAAACAAACTTGAAACCTCATATGTTGTCCGTATTGATACCTACCGTCTGTATGCGAGCAGAACTCCTCCACGCCAACGTGAGACCGCAATGGTTGCTGTTAACGGATATCGATTCCATTCATATCGCGCTAAGCTAAATTTACGACATTTCAACTACTCTAACAAACATGGTAAAATGTAACAGATAACCTCCGTTCAATACTTAAATTATAACGTTGACTGTGTTGATTTCTGGGTTGAATTGTCGGGCTGTGCACTGTATTCTGGAGGTAACAACATGAAACCAGCTCCCTCAATCTGCCACATGTTGAATTTGGAAAAAGGAAATAGGTGGTAACAACGGTATCGATCTGACGTATATGGGCCGAATCAGCTCCAGATAATAATAATAATAATAATAATAATAATAAGTATTTATATGTCTGCAGATGTGTAGTGTTCCCTTGGACGATGTATCAGACTATACCGAATAAGAGAGTGCATCACAAACTTAAATATTAATCAACTATGAAAGCGGTCAAATCCTAATAATTGTAGCTGTAGGTAATATTCATACATGGCCTGATAATGAGGAACTTAAGTAACAGTGTTAGTGATGTCCTGTTAGTTTTTTTTATCCGCCTTTGTTTGTCTATTAAATGGTGATGTTATTTTACTGTTGATTTAATAATTGGGGGTATTTATTACATAAATTCAAAAAAAAAAAGAAAATCAGCAATGTTTCCATCTGTAACACACGTATTTAAACATCACTGATTTAAATTGAAATTGCTTCACCCGAGGGGATTTGATGATTTACATTTCTTGTCTTTTGTCGTTGGCAACCTAAGGTGCGGGTGTATATTGTTTACTCCTTCACAAGGAAAGGCCTCTTTGCAGGGTTTCCTTTACATTCTTTTGAAGAGGGGTGGCCCCCACTCCTTGAGAGTTTCCCCCGTGGTGAGAATAGTTTAAATGAAGTCAAAATTCACTGTGCTCTTTTTACACAGCTCACCTCAAAAAGAGTTGCTTTGACGCACAACTACTCGAGTATATCTAATCCCGCAGTATCTGGATGAAATGTGTTTTTTTTTTTTTTTTTTTTTTAATAATGTTTGAGGGTAACCTATGTTGAACGGACCAAGCAGTCAGTCATCCTGGTTCATGTGTCCAAAATCACCCCTGACATCTTCAGAAATGTCTACAGGAAACACTGCCCTTTGTCTGCAGATCTAATCCTGCTCCTGAAAGCAAAAGCAAACAGAGTGGAAACCTGTTTTGATAAGATAGGGTTAGTTTAAGATTGCAGGAATTACATCAGTTTTACCCATCTGTGATATGCCTGGCATATGAATATGTTGCGGCACCTAGACATAACTTTCCACTTGTAGTTATCTATTTGTCCTGCCCAATAGAAGGCCACGAGTAGAGCTTTTTTCTTCCTCTATTACTAATTTTTATCTGACTGCTGGAACAGTTTTGGTCGAGAGTTCTTCTGAATGTACACAGTCTAATCAGATCATCTTACAGATGTTGTTTAAGTGAGGCCTTGCTGTTTGATTTCAGCTTGTGAATTTGATAGTCGAGTAACCCTAAACATAATCATATTATCCTGGAGGCAATGTGGCCTGATTCGTTTGAGGCTTGCTGTGTAGGTTTCCATCTGCTCACATTATTTGTTTGCCTACTTTTATTTACCTTTGTTTATGCTGCCAAGCGTTTGACTCAAACACTCCCAAGCTGTATACATAAAAGCCTACTTGTGCATTGTACTACCTGCCACAGCCGTTTATCGCACCACCTGGTTAATGGTAAATTGTTCCAGAAGGAAGATATGTTTGCACATAAACACGGACCCAGGGCCCCTGTGTTTACAGTAGTCATGGCAGCACTCGCTTATTCAACAAATAGACCTAGCATGTTCCTCTCTCACTTGTAGAAGAGAATGTTTGTCTTGGACGATCGAGCTATAACAGGGTAGTTCTTAACTTTTAGTGCGTCAGCTTTTTCTTTCAGCACAAGCAAAAAGAGAAGTCTTTGAAATTATAAGGCCTTTTTCAGACTCTATTAAATAACATTTTGAACAGAATGGACCACTAATCACTTGTGACTAAAAGTCCAAAACACCCAGAAATGAGTGTTTTCTGTTTTCTGCTTTCTGCGTTTCTTTTTGCTCTTCTTTAGCCAGCTGTTTTCATTAATAATCGTTTCCTCTCTCAGGTCACTGAAGTCCAGATGCATGAGTCTGGGTCAGAACCAACAAGCCACACCATTCCAGCGAGTCACACAGAGAACGGGAACAACTCTGAGAATGAGAGTCGACTGAGGAGCAGCCAGACTCCTCCTCCAGAGGCACCCAGGGTCAGTCACTTCCAGCTGCATTCATGCAACACACCAGCATTAGTCTTAAAAGCCTCGCTTATTTTACTACGCATGTAGAAATAACGTAAGAGTCTTTGTATATTCTATATGTGTTGACACAATAAGGTATTTTAACCTGTAATGATTAGTCCATTCACTAAGGAGTAGTGTGATAGAAATGAATGTACTGCTTTAATGACAGCTGATTGGTTGATTACTCTATAAGCAAAAATGGTAAACATAACCTTACTTCATCTTTACACATATGATGAATTTCTCCTGTAAAAAAAAAACTCATACAGGAAAGTAACCAGGAGACTTACGCACTTTGGACTGTTGGTGTTAAAAAATAAGGACCAGAAAATAAAAAATCTAGAATTATTCCACACTTTATTGACAAGATGATGAATTGGTTAATAAAAATTAAATAAAATGTAGTTTTAGTGATGCTTAAAAAATAGTGCTTAGTTGCATCTTGCGTTGTTACTGCTCTGAAGGAAGTTTGTTCTGTTATTCTTTCTCAGCATAATGCTGATATGACAGAATGACTTAAGACTGAAGATCCTAAGAATATGTTGTGAAATAAATAACTAGAAGAACCTAGGTTTGTGTAGTCGGGTCATGAACAGATTTGTACAGATGTTCTGACTATTTTTGATTTTTAGAATCTGTACATACACAGGCAAGCTATTCTAGACTAAAGCTACATGCTGTAGTAAGACCATTATTCAGGATTTTGGAACAAAATGCTCTGAAGCGAATCACGGTGTTTTCATAAAAAGTGCTCTTTTTGTTGTTCAGGGAGGTTCTGTTATTTTGTTACATCTTCTGGGAAGCATATTTGTTATATTTTCCCTCAATGGAACAAAAAAATTTTTTGCAGCTGATGCAACCTTTAAAAAAAAAAAAAAGCTGAAGTGTGAATCACTGTAAGTTATGCTAAATTTAGGTTTATGGTGTGGTTATCAAACATCATTATTCTTCTTCGGATTATTTATACCCTTACGCAGGTAGATGATAAAAGTGACACAGGGCGAGCAGCATACTCCCACATGACCAAGTTGAGTTTTTATTTGTAAAGGTATCCATGAACCTCTCACTTTGAAACTCCCTGTGCCTCCAAACTCTCCAGCGTTGTATATTTATTATGCTGAGGGGGAGCACAGGGATGGGGGAGGTTTGCGCTGAGGTTTAGAAGGGGAGGGAGAGCACAGCTCCTGCTGGGCGGAGGGATCAGTGTTATATTGTTAGTTTTGTTTATGCTCACATCATGTAGGTTAGCGAGGCTCAGTTAGACTTTCAGGCAGAACCTCACTGCTGAGCACCATTTGTTTTTTCAGCAGCCACGCAGACTTTCAATGGAGGCTATCAGGTTTGTTTAACTCTCTCTGTATTTGTTCTGTGAGATGAGGAGGCTATTTTTAATCATTTTTTAATATTGTGCTTACTTGTATAGGGTGTTTGTCAATGGGAGTGAAGTCATTTTAAGGTTGTGCTTTTTGGATCTCATCTTATCAAATCTTCAACTGAGTTAATAACCAAATATTTTTTGTTTTAGCAAATGTCAATCTTCTCTCGCACCGCACCCATCGGGGTATTTTAGAAATAAATCTCCTGAAAGAAAGCACATTGTGTTTGTTTTTCTGCAAGTTTTTCAGCGTTCGTACTGGCTGTCAGTCATCTCAAAGTTCACAAGACCAGTCTTGCGGGAACAGATCTGTGTTTACACTCAGCTTCTCACTGGTATGACTTTCAACAATAACAACAACAGAAGATGTTTGGACTTGCTGGCTGCCATGGCAACAGGGATTAGTCAAAGGCTGTTGTTGTGTTGATGGTGTCCACAGAAAAATAGAGGGGGCCAACTGGCTCTGTTTGTGGGATAGACCTGTTTTCATTGCTTTGGTGGCCACCTCTGCAGCATTGAATTTCATAAGAAAGGACAAACCAGGAGGCAGGCGTCTGTTATTGTTAGCCCAAAGCCTGTGTGAAATTCACTGTCAGTTTGTTTACCCGATTCGAAACAGACCCTGCCTCAGAGAGAGAGATGTTTGTTTGTGGTTCAGACCTTAATTAAAATACGAATCTCAAGTTCTGTTTTCATAAACAGGCTCTGTATGCTTTTTTATTCATTATTTATTTCTCTATGCAATTTTGATGACTCTGTTTATGTTTACTGTAAACATCCCTTGAGCTGTGGGGCTTGACAGAGAGAGAGAGGGGGATGGTGCGGTAATTGCTGCATGCCAAGCGGAGGATGTTGTTGTTGTTGTTGTTGTTGTTTTCGCGGTACTGGTTGTTGTTGTTGTTGTTTTGATGGAGTTCTAATTCCCCCGAGACATCTGATGGTGTTGTTTTTGTTTGCTTCTATTTTCGCTGCAGTGGCAGTAGAGCCAAGTTCAGCTTGCTAGATTGACCACTGAACTGAGAATAACAAATAAGCAGAACTGCAAGTAGCCATGATCTTTTTCTTTTTTTCAAACTTGAGAAAGAGGCTTTGTGCTGCAATGATTTTGTGAGTGATAAAGAAAGAATAGTTACTTTTATTTAATAGCATATTTAAAAAACGAGTCTGAAAGGTGCTTTGACACACAAACCAAGGCGGCATAAACAGAACACAAAAGGAACACAAACAGTAAGGACAAAGAAGGAAGACTAAATGAAGGTTAAATAAGATTTGATTAAAGCAAGAGGACAAATAATGTGGGAAAAAAAATCATGACAGAGAAAAGATTACTGTTGACTCAAGGAGACCAAAATGAAAAAAAATATTAAATGTATTTAATTCAGTAAAAAGATAGAAAATACAACGATAATGTCATACACATGCTGGTTCCACTTTTTCAAATGTGAGAATTTAAAGCTCTTCTATTTCTTCCAAACAGTTTGTATTGATTTTTCACATAAAGAAATGCAACACATACATTTTTACTATGATTACCTAAAGGCGCCTTTAGGGTTAAAACGAACATTAAATAGAGGTCAATGTATATGTGATACAGTGATACATGAATCAGAACTAAATTGAGTTAAATTATTCACACACAGCAAGATTTAAGCAAAAGTGTTTGTGGGCCATTGTATGGAGTTCTGGCCCCTCACCACCTGCTGAGTCAATTCTTCAGGTCAAAGACAAATTAAAGGAGACCACCACATTTCTCCCTTTATCGTAATGTCAACAGCCGATGGCTTATCCTCCATCCAGTTCATCAAAACACATTTTCTGGCCGGCAGCAGTTAGCGTTTTCTATTTCATAATCCATATTTGAAACTGTTTTCTGACATTTACAGACAGAGCAGGTAGACAGGGAAAACAAAAGACGGATGAGTCAATACTGAAAATAATGGTTAACCTGCAGCTGTGCATAGACATGTAATAGACACAACATGTGTTTGTATATCAGAACAAGTCATTGGCCATGTACTGGAGTCTAAAGTACACCAGCTACATCTGCATGAACACAGAACATGAAGGGGAAATGGATCATTTGCAGCATTTGTTGTTTTTTACAGTTTCATAAACCTTTATTTCTTTATCTTTTATGGGTGTAGTGATACGACCAAGATTGGTCAGCTATGTTTTATAAATACTTACTACCATATTTTAAACAACTGGCTTATTATTAGGCTTGTCATTATGACACTGCATCCCCAAAACGTTTACTTAAGCTTCAGATGTTTCAATTCAGTAAGATAGCAGCGTCTGCACAGAGAGAGAGCGCATGATTTTTCTCTGTTGACGTGTTTGAATGTTACAAATAACCTACTGTGCAGCTGTGGGGACAGATTTAGACCTCTTTATCTCAGTTTCAGGTTGAGTGGAGCTTTTGTTTCAATTATTTTTGAATTAAAGGGTGAATTGTTACATGTAATGTTGCTCCTTTTTATACCTTTTTCTTTTTGTTCTGAGGCCTTCATGCTGAAGTCAATGTTAAACGCTCTATTAAATATAAACATTGTTTCTCAAAGTCAGGTCACTACAGGAGAAAAAAGGCGGTGTCTTTTAATCCTTTTAGCCTGATACAAAGATATGGATTCTTATTTACATGTAAACAGTGAATGGACTGATTGTCCACAATGGAAAGAAGTCTGTAAAGATTACATTCAAGAAGCTTCAGAGCACATGCAAAATACCTATTTGTTACTGATCCCAGAACAGTTCATTGTTCTTGAACTTTTTTTTGTTTGTGTTTGGGGGTGATTTAAACTTTTAACCATTCTTTTTACGTGTTGTTTTCAACAATGCAGGTTCCAGTGTCAATGATGACCCCACCCGTAGAGGCCCCACAACAATTGCAGCCGACCTCACAGCAGCAGATCCTCAGTCCACAGCAGCTCCAAGCCCTGCTCCAGCAGCAGAAAGCACTCATGTTACACCAGGTAATGTATTTTATCTTAGAAGAGTCGTGTGTTTGTCATTCACCACAAGGTTTTTTTTTTACATTTTCTTAACCCGAGTTTCTTCCACATTTCTGCAGCAACAAATTCAAGAGGTTTTCAAGAACCAGCAAGAGCAGCTAAACATTCAGCTGCTGCAGCAGAAGAATGCTGGGATTGTTAGCCAAGAGGTAACTTTAATTCATGATTTTCTTAGTGAATACTGTAAAATCACAGCAATAATTATTACACAACAGGGATGATATTTCAGAGACAGATAGGGGTCAACAGTTCTGAAACAGTGAAAACATTCTGTAGTAAATTCTAACAATAAGAATATCCAGCTCCTTGTACTGCACACCCTGGAATCGCCTTCAAAATGCCAAGTTTTCAGTTGTTTTCTCGGATGACAACATGTAACCAGTTCTTGGATCGACATAGTGTGTCACTAACACAAAAAATAGCACATGAGGGTGCAATTGTAACATCTACCGTCTTGGATTACACACAAGGTGTTTTTAGCTGTGGAAGGCGCTAATGAGTGAAGTTTTTCCAATTAGGCCTAAGAAGTTGTGTTCAGTTTTTTCCTCTTGTAGTACCCTGACTTTATCCATTCAAGATGTGCCACATGTTCAGAAAGATTTCCCCAACCCAGGAACCAAACTTGTCTCGTAGACTTGAATGCATGAGTAAAACAAAACAAAAAAAGGCCAAAACACAGTCCAGTTAAGTCACAATAAGTTGTTTACAAGTATTTATGGTGGACAGTATGACATCATTAATCCCTGCTAGCCCAGTGGTGTTCAAAAACACCACCGTCAGTAAGCGGAGTTTCTAAAGGAGGCAGCTTTGGGTGTTTTAAATAATTTATTATCTTACATTTTTGTCCAGTTAGATGCGAGCAGAAGGGCATTTCTTCTGATGGCGTCTGTTGGATGCTACCAAAATAGCATGACAAAATGTCTTCTACTGCTTCCCATGAGTGTTGGACCTGCAGAGACTATCGTGATAATAAACTAGCAGAATCAGAGTTTCAGATGGTTTGTCTTCTTTGAATAGCTAACAACATTATCCGCTGTCATTAAATTTGTAAGCTTAGGGATCGGCAGCTTCTGACTTTGTAATTGCTCAATGAGGTGGGACATTGTGCGTGTCACATTTTCACCCTTTCCAAGCGTGTCCAGTGTGATCTCAATTGGTCCTTAACAGCTTTCTCTATTACTTCTTTGTAGAAAGAAAACAACTTAGCTGATGTTTTCTTAACTGAATGTCACTCTACACTTAACCTAGAACAATGTATGGTATCTCCTGTATTCAAAGAGGGATATTTACTGAAAGACATTGCTTTATCTCTCTCCTCTCAGCTGACAGCTCAGCAGATTTCAATCCAGCAGCAGCTCCTTCAGGTGCAGCAGCAACACCTCTTCAACCTACAGAGGCAAGGACTGCTGTCTGTGCTTCCCACCAGCCCTGCAAACGCCCCAGGTATGCTGCGTGACAGTCCTTTTTCTGTGTGTGTGTGTGTGTTTGACAGTATTTTCATTTTTAGGTCAACGTTGTGGCGAGGCAACAAGCCATGAATAGATGATATTGTCCAAGTCGTACGGATGAGAAGTTGGTTAAATAAAAGAAGCACACTGCAAACTACATTCTCCAAAGATTTCCATTAAAATGAATGAATATTTTAGATCTTTAGAACAACCTTCATGAATTTAGAATTTATTGCACTGATTATTTTATTAAACAGAATTTTGTATTTTTTATAGAAGTCCCCTTAATTCCCAAGCAACTTTGATTTCAGTTTTTTTATCGTAAGCTAAAGGGGGGGGGGCAGCTGTAGCTTAGTCTGTAGGCTTGGGAAGCCAAGGTGCCCTTGAGCAAGGCACCGACCCCCACCACCAGCTCAGGAGCGCCCGCTGTGGGCGGCCCCCTCACTCTGACATCTCTCCTTTAGTGCGTGTCCACAGGATCCTGTTTGTGCATGTGTGTGTATTTCAGCCTATGTGTGTGTAGCATGTTCAACAACAGAGGGTAAAATTGAATTTCCCCTCTCGGGATTAATAAAATATATCTTAATTTGGGTTAACATTACAGAGTGACTCGTGCAAACAAAAAATGAATTTGTTGTGTGCATGTTTGTGTGTGACTTCAGGCTGTGAGAACGGCAGCATCCTGTCTGTGGGTGTAGACACCAGAGAGTCTTCTGGTCAACTATCGAGCACCAACGGTCATCACAACCTCCTGAAGAGGAAAGAAAGGTGCTTTAGCTGTTCATACTTCGTTCGTTTTTGGTGCACTATTCCTTTACTACTACAAAAATGCTGACTGAGATATTTCATTAATGATTGACTTTTTTTTTTTTTCTTTTCTTTTTTTTTTTTTTACATGTTGCAGTGGTTCATATGATGAAAGCACGCAGAACAGCCATCCTCTGTATGGAAATGGCATGTGTAAATGGCCCGGCTGTGAGACGGTCTTTGGAGACTTTCAGGCATTTCTCAAGTGAGTGGTGAATCTTTGCATACCTCTAAAGCCAGTGTCATATTTAATGTTCACTCACAGGTACCATGCTCGGCAGGTTGCACAGATTTAGCAAATATTGAGAAAATAAATGTTTTTATTGTATTTCCTCTTTTAATGTCCTCTTGTAGTCCTATTTTATTTCCTATTTCTGTGTCTTAAAACTGTGTGGTGAAAACAAACAAGTATTAAATACATTTTGGGCTTTTTATTGTAGAGATAAGACAGAGGATAGAGTCAGAAACTGGGGAGAGAGAGAGTGGGGAATGACATGCGGGAAGATGGGCCACTGGTCAGATTCAAACCCTGGCCACCTGCTCACGAGGACTTAAGCCTCTGTACATTGGGCGCACGCACTAACCGTTATGCCACCGGCGCCCCATCTTTGTGGTTTTTAAGCCACTATAAAAATGTTGATGATGTCTACTCTCAGCCTGTAGCCCACATAGCCTTCCTGAAGCACGTCCTGATTTTGATTGTTGTTGTTTTTTCTGCAGACATTTGAACAGTGAACACATTCTGGACGACAAGAGTACAGCTCAGTGTCGTGTGCAGATGCAAGTGGTTCAGCAGCTGGAGCTCCAGGTACACATTCAATTTATTTTCTATGTCCAGGTCTTTTAAGTTTCTTTTCTAAATCAGAAACATGAAAGGGACAACAGCTGCTTACCTTCACAATTATAACTAAACCGTTGCTCAGAGCAGTGGCATCAAGTGATGTTTTAAAACGAATAAACCGAAAAGAAAAGGAACAACTTACAAATAAAAGACCTTGAGTGACGTCTTTTTCAGTGTTAGCTGCGGTGATGTGTTTTCACAGCCAAAACCCAAAAACAGAAGTGATGGGTCTTAAGATAATTGCACTTTTCAGGATCCCAGAAAAGAAGCATTTCCAACACCAAATGTCATTTCATCGTGTAACACAAGCTGTGAATTCACCCAACTCTCAACTTCTATTTCCGTCCTCTCGTCTGAACACAGCTGAAAAAGGACAAAGAACGACTGCAAGCTATGATGGCTCATCTTAAGTCCTCTGAACCCAAACCCGCAGCTCAGCCTGTAAGTACCTGCTTTAGCTGCTTCCTTCAATTAAAGTAAATATTGTTTTGGCCCATAGCTGCACTGATACTTTCCTGACTTAAGTGCTTTGTTGTTGTTGTTGTTGTTTTTCAGGTGAATCTGGTATCTAATGTATCCTTCTCCCAGGCAACATTGCCCAAAGGCCCTCCTCCTATGAGCCTCTCTCAGAGTGCCACAGCACCGTCAACACCCCTGACGCCGCTCTCTGAATCCCCTTCAGTCCTCACTCCCAACAGCATGTTCACGGGAACACCCGTACGGAGGCGGTACAGCCGCTCTGTGAGCCAAGGTAACAATGACATAAGTGACCTCATGTATAAAGCTGAATTCTGTTTATGCTCATTTAAATGTATATATTTATA